>NC_054537.1:6357287-6687287 GCF_017654505.1 Polyodon spathula | reverse complement strand
TTAATTCTTTTTTATTTCATGGGCATTTTGTTAATGCACGTGTGCAACACACAAACCTTCAGTGAATTTATATTTTTTGTTATTTACATTTCTTAAATGCAACTGTTCAATAAGCAACATTTTTACAAGCATTGTATTTGATCAAACTGTTACCACCCTTCTCGCACTTAATTTATTAAAACATGCAATATGCAATCTTGTTTTTTTATTCAGACCAATGCCATGTCGCATTCATAAATACTGACACATGCTTTTAAAAAGGAAGAGGCAGCATTTTTGTGCCTAACCATGAAAAAAAAAAAAAACAGGTTGTCAAAACTTTGTTGTCACATTTGCAACCATTTTAGTCAGCCTGGAGCCCTGCATCATAATTTCTAATTTCTCTGACTCGGTAGTAGAAACACGTTGATATTATGGGCATCTTGCAACTGTTTCTACTTAATGCAAAATACAGTTCTGAAATAGTTATTCACTTGTCTTTAATGACATGCTTTACTACTTGCTAAAAGTATACTTTGCTCAAACCCTTAGCAGACTATGGCACATCTCCTTTGTGCCCTACAGACCTACACCGTGGACTGACCAGCTGTCTGCCAAATAAATGATTCTTGAATAAAGACACACATAAAAGCCAGCCTTGCCGTCTCCTGGGTGTTCTCTCTCGACTGTGAATCTGAATTCAGGCTGACAATTACAGCATTACTCAATACTTACTTTGAAAGCATGCTTGATCAAAATAAGTAGCTAGTACAAAATGATCAATCCAAAAGAATACAGTATGCAATTCAGAATTCATTAAATGACATTCCGAGCTGAATGGTTGTATATGTGGTTGTCACAGCAATGCATGCAGCCTTCATCACTGCACACAAAAGCTTCCATTCAGGCATGTTCAATATTCGCTATTCACACATTTCATGGTCTTGTAAGTCACAGCTCTACATAGTAGTCATGGTACTGCGTAGATACCAGGTAATGAAGTTGCTAAGGGAAGCAAATGGGATCTTATCCCACAGAAGCAGAAGGTCACCAACACAAATGTGCTTCGAGCGGAGAAAACCTCACGCCGCTCAGCTGTATGAAACCAACAAGAGATTAACAGCATTAGCTTTGTAAAGCACACAAGACAGCACCTCCCTCCCTCCCCCAGACATCTCATGGAGATTCATCCAGCTCACTATAGCATTCACTGAAACAGGAACACTGGACTGAACAAGAACGGCTGTAAAAGCAAGTAAGATTCATTACTCACGTTGACATGCAAACAGTGCACATAGACAGTTATGATACTGTATCGCGCTGGCTTTAATGCATAAATGGCACATAAAATAAGCAAAATCGTTATCTAGGTATAGGGACTTAAAGAACAAAATATTTAGAACAGACAAACAAAACTTCCAGACCAGGTCGTTGCAGGTACTGAAAATATACACACTTTAGTGTTCACCTTGCAGTAAATAGATTACACATTTACTAACTAGTTAAGCAGCAGTATCATTACTTGATATACTGCAAGCTGTAATTATGGTAGCACAAAAGAACCATCCTTTCTCTTGCACCGCAGGTGAACTCCTATTGGCAGGTTTCTAAATTTGGTACGTTGCCATAGAGATACACCTCCAGATGCACAGAGGAATAGAATCCTTTGACACCAACAGCTTCCACAGACAAAAACCATATCACAATTAACATATTTTAAAAGCCAGTTTTGTGGCTTGCAACAATAAATGACATAGCCTTACAAGTCAATTGGTATAAGATTTGATCTAAATGCAGTCAATTTCCAAATCATAAATGCAGCTACTTATTAAGTTCAGACATCCAATTTCAATATCTCATTCCTGCACAATGCAACTAGAATGTATTTTCAAGCCTACTGTATACCCAGCATGATTATAGAAAATATTATTCAGAAGAAAGTATGAAGAAACTAAGATGAACACACTGCTACGATCACAAAATAGCTGAAGTACTTTAGCATGATACAAAATGTGGTTCAAATAAAAACAATTCTCTGTATTAAATCATTTTGAAAAGAAATGTGTTTTGTTGTACCATACATGAACCAAACAAACAAACAAACAAACAAGCTGTGTTAATGAAAGGTATTGTAGCACCAATAACCCCAACCGTACTCCCAGTAAACAACTCCAATGCCAAATAGCATTTGCACAGTTTACAGTGCCTAGAGAAAGTCTACACCCTCTTTCAAAATGTTCACCTTTTGTTGCCTTATAGCCTGGAATTAAAATGCATTAAAATTGTTATTTTTATTTATTTATCTGCACATCCTACCCTACAACTTCCAAGTGAAAAAGATTTTAGAAATTTGTAGAAATTTAATTAAAAATAAAAACTGAAATAGCTTGGATGGATAAGTGCCCACCCCCCTTGTAATTGCAATCCTAAATTAGCTTAGGTGTAACCAATCGCCTTCAAAATCACACACCATGTTAAGTGGCCTCCACCTGTGTCACATGATTTCAGGGTAAATTTAGCCATTCCTGTAGGTTCCCTCTTCTGGGCAGTGCATTTCAAAGCAAAGACACATGAGCACCAAGACTCTTTCAAAAGAACTCAGAGCCAAAGTTGTTGAAAGGCACAGATCAGTGGATGGGTATTAAAAAAGATATCAAAAGGCCTTGAATATCCCTTGTAGCACGGTCAAGACAATTATTAAGAAGTGGAAGGTGTATGGCACTACCAAGACCCTGCCTAGATCAGGCCGTCCCTCCAAGCTGGATGACCGAGCACGAAGGAGACTGATCAGACAGGCTACCAAGAGGCCAATGGCAACTTTGCAAGAGTTACAGGCTTTTATGGCCAAGACAGGTCAAAGTGTGCATGTGACAACAATATCCCAAGCACTCCACAAATCTGGCCTGTATGGTAGGGTGGCAAGAAGGAAGCCATTACTCAAGAAAGCCCACCTTGAATCCAGTTTGAAGTATGCAAAAAAACACTCAGATTCTGTAGCAATGTGGCAAAAAGTTTTGTGGTCTGACAAAACTAAAATCGAAGTTTTTGGCCTAAATGCAAAGCATTTTGTTTGGTGCAAACCCAACACAGCACATCACCAAAAAAAACACCATCCCTACTGTGAAGCATGGTAGTAGCAGTATCGTGTTATGGTGATATTTCTTATCGGCAGGGCCTGGGGCACTGTGACGGAAAGATGAGTTCTGGTGATGAATCTTCCTCCCGACCTGCGAGGGCGCTAAAGAACGAGAGGAGAAGTATCTGGAAGGGCTGGCCTGACAGTTCGTTTCCGGGTCAGGGAAGTGGGTCAGCCTGGAGGGAAGCGCGACTCTGTTGTAAGACCGTATTGATTTGAGAGGTAAACGAGAGGCAGCTGCAAGTAATAAGGCAGCTGCAACCGTTTATCTCGATATCATGCGGGATTACATATAGGGGCCAGGGTAACGCTGGTCTTCTCCTTCGTTTGGGTTAACGCTTGGAGAGAGAAGGATCGAGAGAGGAGCTCTCGTTGTAAAGAGGAATTACATGTTGTGTGTGTTTGTTTGTAATTGTCTGCGTTTTGTACCACCAGACAGTTAACTCACCTATCCGGAGCTGTCGACCAGGGTCAGCACAATCCGGATCACCACTGCACGGAACCGTCACAAAATACAGTGTCTTCACCCACCACAAGCACGTCTGCACTCACCCAGGACTGGTGACCGTGTGTTGGTTTTGTTCGGGACTGTGCCCTATTATTGCTATCCCCGTGCTTTACACATTGTTGTGTATAGCCGGGGATTTATTATTTAACGGTCACCAGACCTGGATTATAAATAAAAGCACCTTTTCACTGGAAACTGTTGTCTGCCTGTCACTCCTGCATCGCATCACTGCTATACCTGTTCCCCTCCACTAGCCACTTTGCCACAGGCACTTGTCAGGATAAAAGGGAAAATAAATGGAGCAAAATACAAAGAAGTCCTTGAGGGAAACCTGCTGCCCTCTGCAAGAAAGCTGAAACTGGGACGGAAGGTCACCTTTCAGCATAATAACGACCCAAAGCACACAGCCAAAGCTACACTGGAGTGGTTAGGGAACAAAAAGGTAAATGTCCTTGAGTGGCCCAGTCAGCGGCCCCTCATAAATCCAATCGAAAATTTGAAGACTGAATATTGCTGTCCATCAGCTCTCCCCAAGGAACTTGATAGAGCTTGAACAGTTTTGTAAAAAATGGTCAAATATTACCAAATCTAGGTGTGCAGTTGGTAGAGATCTATCCCAACAGACTCACAGCTGTAATTGCTGCCAAAGGTGCTTCCACCAAGTATTAACTCAGGGGGGTGGAGACTTATCCAATTATGATCTTTCAGTTTTGTATTTAATATAGAATTTTTTTCTCAATAAAAACTGTTTTCCCCTTAACAGTGCAAAGTATGGTGATAAGTGGAAAAAAAACCTCATTTAAATGCATGAAACTGAGGCACTGACACAACAAAATGTGAAAAAAGTTCAAGGGGGTGTAGGCTTTCTATAGCACTGTAAGCAAGGTATGATACAAACAAAGAGTTCCTCACTTTAATAGAAATCGAGCATGCATTCAATATAAATGAAAAACACAAATAACGCCCCCCCATGGCGATTTAATTAATGTGAAGAATTGAGAAGTTAATTCACAGTACTGTGTGCGCACTGACTCACCGAGACGGATTTCACTTGATTCCAATTACACGAATTAGATGCTGTGATGAGCATAACATTTACTGCATGCCTTCAATCCCCTATTTGGCCCAAATACAAACGCAAAGTGGAAAAAAACATTGCTTGCCATTGCTATTCTTATCTTCAGCACTTTGTTGCTGCCGTTACTGTAAATCCTGCTGCATAACAGAGAGACAGCACTTTACAACTTTTTGCACTTTACAATTTAAAAAGTTACTACAGTATCACCTTAAGCATCCCTCTATCACTGTGACCCACAATACAGAAGCCAAGGATTTCTATTTTCTTCGTCAGGTGACAAAGCACCATGACTATGTAATACAATGACAAATTACAAGTTTGTAGACCCATTCTTCATGTTTTCAAAGCATACATCTTAAGCACTAGTGGAACATCACTTTCCTGATTTATAATGTATGTATTAATTGTATTCGCTCTACAGTAGCTTCATGGTGAATTACTCTAATTTTGAATTCCTAATTATTGAGGTTCATTCATGTGAGGAACCACAGGTGGTTGCTATTCCTTATGGATTACTATTACCCAGAATAGATTTTAGCTTCTTTCAAATCCTATTATATCTCTCACTAAAAAGGCTTAGGTTGTAAATGAAGGGTTTTGTGAAGAGCTTTTACAACTCTGTAGACCAGTGGTTTTCAACAGTTTCATCTCCAGTACCAGTGTTTCCAGCACAGGGACCACCAGGTGTACCAGTAACTATGTGCAATCTTAAACAGCTGTTGTAAAACCGAGACCTATCCCATAACAACCAGGTCAGTTGTGTCAGTACTCACTTGTTTGTTGCCTCATTCTACTGAATGGTTAATCTGTGCAGCTGATGACTGCAATGACCTCAGCATGTTCATAGTGTTGTGTATGGAATGGGTGACTGCACCTTTAATTGTGTACAGTTGTAATATGGGTTAGAACATTATTCAGTGTTAGTTTAGTCTGACAGCATGTAACAATTGAGTTAGTGCTGCTATATTTTCGACATTAAATACACCACAGCAAGCACATATTTTAGATATTTTCATGTGCAATCTGAGCGCTAAATTTAGTGAATGGCTTTTTTTTATGGCAATGAAGTAAGCTGCAGTACACTTCAATTTTCTTTTTTTTTTTTTTTCTTCTCAGCAATACGCTTCCTAATTACAGCTGCAAGTATTTCTGTGTGTTCTTTCACATTTCTTAAAATGGTCAGTTTGAGAAATAAACTATTTTCCTCAGCAACAGCTGACCCTGCTTTAGTACAAAACACACTACATACTGTTTTTCATTATGGTACTCCTAAAATTGCAGTGTCTGCTTCCTTGGCTGAAGAGATATTATCAGCTCGTCAGCTTGCTGGGGAATTATGCAGTCATCCTTAAACTCCTAACGGTAAACAACGTAACAGTCTATTATATCTGGGGATGCAACAGACGAAAAACCAGTTTGTGTTGACTCAAAGCTATTTAGGCAGTGTACAATTTGACTGGTGAAAGATAACAATGGTTTATTGGAATTCACAAAGAACTTTTTTCAGCTCGGTACGGTAACCTTTTCACATTATTTTTTGTTTAATTGTTGAGCTTAATGCTGCATTACAGCCCTTCATTTATTTTCTTTATTTTAAGTTTCCAGGGCAGTTTTTTAGCACACAGAATTTAAGTGTATTTTTATTTTTAGCTGCTCTTGTATACATTTCTTAAATGCATCTGTTCATTTTAAGCGAGCTGTTAATACAGCACCTCTCTGCACTTGCAAGTATCACAGGTTGAAAACCACTGATTTAGACCAAAAAAATAAAACAAAACAGGATCTTGTAGCGCAGAAATATGTTTTACCTTTCTTACAAACATACACACACATCCATACAGTGGTTTTCAGAAGTATTCACCCCCTTGCAAAGTTTTCACATTTTGTTGGCACTTGAGCGTACTCCACCAAGCTTTCAAATTAGTTTATATGACATAAAACATAAACAAGTAAGATTTACAGAGAAAAACAGATTAATCGCAGTTGCATAAGTATTCAACCCCTTTGCTACTGCAGCCCTAAATCAGCTCAGGTACAAAGGATTTGTTTGAAAGGACACAAAATTAGTGAAATGACTTCAGCCTGCGTGTACTCAAAGTGGTTTAACTTGTAGATAATTTCATTCAGGTATATAAAGACTTTCAACCTGCAACTCACATAGTGATTGAACAAAGCAACCATGAAGACCAAGGAGCTTTTGAAATAAGGTAGGGGTAAAGTGGTAGAGGCACAGAGCAGGACAAGGGTTCAGGAAAAAATTTCAAAAAGGTGCTGATTATCCCTCTCAGCACAGTGAAGTCCATCATTAAGAAGTGGAAGATGCATCATACTACCCAGATCAGGTCGCCCTCCCAAACTGAGCAGCCGGGCAAGGTGGCAAGTGGTTCGGGATGTCACTCAGAAGCCAACAATGACCTTGAGAGATCTGCAAAGTTCGGTGTCCGAGATGGGAGTCGGTGTTCACACAACAATAAGCCTGTCCCTACACAAAGCTGGCCTGTATGGACGGGTTGCAAGAAATAAAAAAAATAAAAAAATTTATATAGCACCTTTCATAGTGGACCACCATCACAAAGCGCTTTACAAGATACAATACTAAGGTCTGTGAACTATGCATCAGTTGCAGAGTCACTTACAACAACGTCTCACCCGAAAGATGGAGCACAAGGAGGTTAAGTGACTTGCTCAGGGTCACACAATGAGTCAGTGGCTGAGCTGGGATTTGAACTGGGACCTCCTGGTTACAAGCCCGTTTCTTTAACCACTGGACCACACAGCCTCCTAAAGAAAGAAGCCATTACTCAAAGAGAGTCATCTTAATGCAAGAAAAGTTTGCAAAAAAGCATGTAAATGATACTGCAGACATGTGGAAAAAGGTTTTATGGTCAAACTTTTCGGTCTAAATTCCAAGCGTTACATCTGGCACAAGCCCAACACTACGCATCACCCAGTTAACACCATTCCAACTATCAAGAACGGTGGTGGCAACATCATGTTACGGGGATGCTTCTCTTCAGCAGGGACTGGGAAGACTGTCAGTATAGAGTGAAGAATGGATGGTGCAAAGTACAGGCGAATCCTTGAGGAAAACCTGTTTGACTCAGCCTAAACTGGGAAGGAAATTCACATTTCAGCAGGACAATGACCCGAAGCACAACGCCAAAGCCATACTGGAGTGTTTGAACAAAAAGAGAATTACTGTTGAGTGACCCAGTCAAAGTCCTGACTTGCATCCAATCAAATTTATGGCGACACTTGAAGACTGCAGTCCATCGACGATCCCCAACAAACTTGAGCAACTGGAGCAATCTTCCTGTGAAGAATGGGCAAATATTTCACCATCCTACTGTGTAAAGCACGTAGAGACCCATCCAAAAAGACTCATAGCAGTAATTGCTGCAAAAGGTGCTTCTACCAAGAACTGACTTAAGGGGCTTGAGTTTTAAACAGGACACAATTAGGTACTCTAGCATTACTTCAGATGTTGAAGTAATTGTATTTTTTTTACGAAACCGGTCTTAATTAAAAATGTTAATACATACCCACAGAGAACTGTCTAAAACATTCTACATTACCTGCTCAATATATTTAGTACTGGAGCATTTTCAGCAAACGTACTGAAGGAGTAGTTTGGGCAGCCTTTAATAAAAGTAACCTCATCAATGTATCTAGATGCACAAAGTGAGAGAGCACACTGGTCTCAAATGGCAAGGCACTTTATTAGACCTTCTATCATTTGGAAACATTGGATGTATCCCTAAATAGAAACCACGTGCATTTTGTTTCCCCCACTGTGATAAAGTACCTCATATGACCTTTGTCATATCGTATGTGGGGCAGCACATTTGCTTTTATACACTGCCATTATCAATAACTGGGAATTTAACATCAAACCAGTAGATTAAGCTTCCATTTCAGTTTATTTCTACTGTAGTACTTTATCATGAAATGTCAGCAATGTTCCAGAATGCTGATCCATGCAAAAACTGCAGTAGAACTGCTCACTGACAACTGCCCTCCACTTGCATTTCTCTTCTGCTTAATGTCTTTCTCTAAAAATAGTCTGCAATTGTTTCATTGTTTCTCCTCTACTGTACCAGAACTGCACCAATGAACACACATTTGTAGGTGAACTGAGTTCACAGTGAAGACTGCTTTATTGCAGAAAATTTGATTATAAACCGCTACTGTACAAATGTGGCTAAACTACAAGGAATTTGGTACAATTAAGGCAGTGTTTGAAGTTTGCATTTAGCAGCAGCACTAGAAAATTTGTTAGCCGGCAGAAGCCCAATCAACAAAGATTATTTTCTTACCGTTTACTAACAGTACAAACAATCATTTCAATTAACTGGAGTCACTCAGATTTAAAATCCCAAACTACTTCTAAACTGCACAAGGCCACAACATAAGATCCCAAGCAGATCCCAGCACAGCTGATATACTACCTAATCTCAGTCTGTGTTATTAGCAAGGCAATGCTCCTTTCGATCCTGAAATGCTGTGTCGTATACCAAAGCCTAATGAATATTAATATACTAATGCACAATGATTTGCAACATCACAACATTGTGAAACTTGTAGATTTTCATAATTAAGATATTAAAGGGTATATAAGAACCTTTATTTTATCGTGCTACATGTTCCCCTGTGTTGCTACGACTTTAAAAGGTGTGTGTATTGTTTCCAATTTTTTTTTTTTTTTTTTTTTTTTTTTTTTTTTTTACATTTTGACCACTTAAATTGCATTCCACGGCCTCCAAGATGGCTTCACATGGACCACTCAAACTACATTTCCCATTATCCTCCTGCTCACACATGAGATAGATTTACCAGTGAGCAAGAGGATGATGGGAAATGTAGTTTGAGTGGTCCATGCAGGTCCATGTGAAGCCTTCTTGGAGGCAGTGGAATGCAGTTTAAAAAAGTGTAAACTAAAAAAAAAAAATTAGAATACACACACCTTACTGACAGTTGTAGCAACACATGGGAACATGCAACAATAAAACAAAAAGGTCCTTCTATACAGTTTAAAGCAGGGCAAGAAAAAGTAGAATCAAATTTAGCAAAATGGTCATTGTCTGGCCACAGCCCTGTTTATTGCACTAATCTTGATCCCGTGCACTGATGCAGTGTATTTTAAATCATACCATAAGGAATGTTCTTAGCTTAGTTGAACTGTATTTACATAACCCAGTGGATGACCATGCTCAAGAGCTGTGTCAGGTAGATGTGCTACAGACGCACACCTGCAAGTCATGCAATTTCCTCGTCACAATCCACGCAAAGGAAAAGCACCGTTATTACAGGGCTATGCAGAGAAGAGAGAGGCATTATGGTGGGACTAATGGGATTACTAAGCTATGGGAATACATTTCTCTTTGTTTGCGGGAATGGATGGAAATGGAGGCTGTGGGAACGGGTGAGAGCAAGAAAAAGCTGCGGGAAGAGCAGCACCAAACTTTAGTTTGTCAGAAAAGCTACAAGAACTTTAGATGTTGTAATATTAAACCAATCAATATGAGACGTTGTAATATTAAACCAATCAATATGAGATGCTGTAAAATTGAACCAAACGCGTACTCAAGACGTCTGGATATCCATATATTTACCAAGAGAGACACTACAACCCTCCTATCAACAACACTCATTTTAATTGAAACACCCCATTTAGTGATGTCACTAGCCCACCCATTCAATTCATCCATAATTGCTTGCTTCAAGACCATTAAAAAAAACTTTAAAAGACCAAAACTAATTTTAAACATGTCAACCTCAGCAAGTAATTGGATTAAGTAAACTTATAGGGAGGTCAAAAACAACAAAAAAAACCCCACTTTGGCACAATTGCCAATCTTTGTTTGAAGGAAGCCAGGACAGAATGGCAGGTTGTGTTCAGGTCAAGATTAAGGTGTGCTTGGAGTGCCATTGGCTGTTGGAGTGCCATTGGCTGGGTGCCACTGTCACTCACCTACCGTAAATTCAAAAGCACCAAACAGAGAGAAAACAGTGACTGCTTTCCTTAGAAAAGTATTTTCAGAGACTCCAACTCTGGGAGACAAGTTTTCCTGTTCCACGCTCATTTTCAAACTACTGAATACTTAGAATGTGCTGCCAATTAGACTCAATTGTTGGATTTCCAGTAAACTCTGTAGATTGAACAGTTTTAAAACGCATTCTGTAAAAGCTGGCTGTACAGCTAACCATCGGTGACTATGCAGATGGGCATATGGCTATTTTCTCTGCCCAGTTCAGCTGACAAGGTTATTTCATGAATGAGTAACTGCTCTCACATGGACAGATATACTGTAGTGCAACCTATGCTATTCTGGCAGGCCGCTTTGCTTAAAATATGAACAAGATCATTTATCGCTTTATAACTGGAGTCTTCTTGCATGCTTAGCATCAGCCGGGAAGTTTCAGGCCTTTACAAAATTATTCCAAAAACACATCCTGGTAAGGCCCTATCAGACAATCTTTTGAAAGCTAGAAGAATAAAGAGTGTATGTTACCACTTGCTAAAACAAAGGGAATTCAAAGAGTTCTGTTGTGTTTTAAGCAGCAATCAATTACGGCCTTAACTTTGTAAATATGTACCCTAGAGCCAATCAGGAAAAAAACTGTATAAAATATGCACTGTTTCCACATCTATTAAAACAGTTTCTCTTTCACTAAAAAACTGGACAGAAAACGCAATTTCAATGTTTAGGTTTTTTCTACCAATTTAGCTAGCTAAAAAAAAAAAAAAAAAAAAAAAAAAACACACATTAAAAAAATAAGACAACGACAAGAACATTTAAAAACTGTTGCCATAGTTACCTGCTGAAATAAAAAGTCAAATTGAGAAGAAACCACTCTTTCAAATGAGGCCTGTAATAAAACCTAGCTAGCAGTTGAAATCCTTACAGATTTGCCTCACACAAACAAAATCCCATGATGACTTTATTCATGTTTGCTTGGTGGAGTTCCTGTTCAGTGATCTGTTTCCAGGAGAAACATTCAGCGATTATTGTTCACAAGCACCCCTCTGCTCAGTGTCTCCCGCTTTAAAGACTTGTTATTAAAATAGGGGCAGCACTAGGGCTGTGACAAAGGAATGCAGATAGAAAACTGCACTTCAAGGGCCAAGATTCTTACAGCTTCAGCCAAGAAAAAACATAATCCTACAGGAATACAAGGTTCTGAGGGCAGGTTAAATGTGGTCCCATACCTAAGCTCATCTGCTTCTGATGATTGAATGATACTCCTGTACCTTTCTGACTGAACGGCAGCTCAGTACCAGATTGGTTTGCAAGCAGGATCCATGACCTAAATCTATTCCTTTCTGAGACATGCGCCTTGTTTTTTTCGTTGTTCTTTGATGAAAATGGAATCCTCCTGATTTGGGGTGATGTGCTGTTGAGGAAAGGGCGGGTCAGAGTAGTAATTTTAAACGCTATGAATGTCACGTTCTTGCCTATTAGGTTTGATTTGACCTAACGACACGCTTTGACACTGAACTCACTTTTTATCCAAATTACATGAAAATACAAAGGCCAACGACAAAATAAAAAAGCAGTTATTGCAGTTTCTTCACATTATGAACCTTTCAACCCAGTGTCAGGCTAGTGACAACTGTAATCAGCTGCACTATAAAATGACTTTACAGCTTTAGACTTGAATATACAACATGACTGAAATGTGCAAAAACTTGATTTTAAACTTGATGGAAAGGAGTAACAGTCTCTTGTAGAATTGCATTAGATTAAATAAAACAAGGCACTATTTTCTTCAACAAGCTCAGAATCATGCTGTTGAGTTTTGTATAATCTATTGCTCCTCAACATGCTAAATCTGTTACATTGCTGCCAGAACAACAAATCAGCGTTTAACTTCCTGCAGCGCTCGTCACTTTTTCTGTGTTTCACAACGGTACCTGAAGGGCTACAGGTTACACCCTTTCATTTAGTCTGAATAATTCATAACACGCCCCTTCACTGCAAAGCTACTTAAAAGGAGAATTGAAGGTTATGCTCATTTCTGTGCCAATTAGACATGTAGAAAGACAAAAAGCACGGGAAATAACTTTAGCCAAAACAAATGCATGCTCCCTTTTGGTAGGCGATTCGCACTGCTTATTCTTCACCTAGCAAGGTAAAAATCAAACAGTAAGAGAAGTAAAAAAAATTGAACATGTACTGCACACGGCACAAAGTACACCACCAGAAATAACACGACTCCATGACCTAAATCAAACCAAAAGCAGCATTAGCCAAAGCTGCGTATTTCCTCCGCTTGTCATTTGTGGGAGGTGCACGACAGCACTGATTACAAGAATTATCCACTCCTTTATGAACTAATGTTCCGCGCTGCCTCGCACACAGACCCTATCACCAAGTCTAAATGTATAAAGTAAAAAAATCCAAGCCCCTTTCTGGAAACCATTTCTGTATGAGCCCACTAATCCAATGATTTTCCTTCCCTCCCTCTCGAAGTGGCTTCAGGTCTTGACTGGGGTGGTTAGCAATACACTAAGCAGGCTGACAGTTCTATGCTGCAGCAGCGGGTAAATACCCTGAACTTTTCATCAATCTTGTAATTGCAGCTTTTGACCACAGGTTTATAAATGTAGGTTTGCACCTGACAGCAGGTAGAAGCAATCACCTTTATCCGTGAGCTCAAGAATAGGCATTTTCAGATGCATTTCTCTTATTACTGTAGAAACAGCCTCTAGTTCTTATAGTTGAAAACAACCAAAGACAGAGGTTGACAGTTATTTATTTTTAAAAGCACATATAGTTATTGGAATTAACATATATAGGATGTTACAGTTCAGTATTACCTGTTAGCTACCCTGTGCACATCATGTCTCAATATTACTGTACAATTTATTTTTTTACTTTGCATTGCTGATTCTCAAAACAAAATATCCAGTACCAGCAATTTGTAGCAACTTAAACGAAATGGAAAAAGAAAATCAATGGATTCCATCCATTAATGCAATACAGCACTTGTGCCAGCAGTTCATTGCATTTTGTCCGTCTGATTACTTACGCTATGTTGTTTTTTGTTTTTTTTAATTGAACTTCTGGTAATATAAATGAGGACATATGTTTAAAAACATCAAAACACATCTCAAAATAATGCAAAATTTGTAATGACACCGTACTTTTAGAGGTGTCTGAGTAGGCATTAAAAGGCAGAGCAGCCGAATTAAGATAGGTGTTCTCTGCAATCCCTCCTAACAAACTATGAATTGTGGCATCCTCAATTGAATTGTACGTTTAAAGACCAGGGTGAATTAAAAATTTGCTTTTCTTTTGTTGTGCTGTTGCTGTTTTTGCCCTAGACATTTGATCCTGCCTTTGGTCTAGGTGAAGCCAATTATTCCTGTCACATTAAAAGTTCACGTTCTGAATTACACGTTACTTCCTGCCAAATGAAAACTCTGTGGTCTATTACCTGCAAGACAACAAGTGAAGTTCAAATATACATTTCATGCAGACGAGGCAAGAATGTTTTGGTCCTTACAAATTTAATTACTGTATATTGTGCAAGTAATATCTTAAATGCAGCAGCCTAAACCTAGGAATGACAAACCACCGGGGCTGTACCTTCAACAACCCATTTAAATAAAATCTTGTTCACTGCGGGCTGGTTTCACAAACCCTGATTAACACCAACCTTGGACTACCTATAATGTTACCTTAGTCAAGTAATCCAAGATCACTGCTATTCATGGTCTGTGAAACCAGATGTAAATGTATTTGAATGTCTGAAAAGATTATCTCAAACTTAAATCTAAAATATTAGACATCCTATAAGCACTGTGGTACCACAAATTTGTATCACTTGCTACCACTATAGAACTGGGATTCTGCAATGGCAACTACCAACCAAACTGGCATAACTTTAAATGGGGTTCCATTTAATACCTGCCTTTGCAGTCAGACCTGAGGAAACCCATTTCAGCCATTCCAAGAAAATGGAAACTGCACTTTCTTCTTAATCATTTGCACAGGTTTGAAGTAATCCCAAGATATTCAGCAGGGAGGAGTCTGTGCCAGGTACAACAAGAAAATATTGCCTCACCCCACAAGCAAAGGTGTTTAATTTTATGGTACTGTAGGCCAGAGTACTCTTCAAGTGTCACTCTGACAAGCTGGATCAATACAGTTTGGAGGAAACCAAAATTAAAAACTAACTTCACACATTCATCCAAATCCCTAAAATATGGAATTAGTTTGTTAAATATTACACAATACAACAGAATCAGACACACATTTCTATACTTCTTATTTTGGCTGAAATAACATTTTTCCATAAAAAAAATTCTAATGGCTGCAATGTTTTACATGCATTTTTAATTCACCTGTTATGTTTACTACCACCATTCTCAAGGTTAAGGAGTAATAGTGGTTTCAACTTAGCTCAAAATCTTCTTTATTATTAAAATAAATAGTACAAAATAAGTTAGTGCTACTAGTGTAAGCCTTTATACTTCCCATAAGAGCCGTAACATAGAAAATTAAATACACAAAATCTAAATGTGTACAACAGCACCAATAGAAGACTAATATAACACTATAAAGCAACAGCAATACCTAGAATAGCGACTGGAGTTGTATTCTACTTGTGTGATTCCAGGAGGCTTTGTTTGAACTGTGTAACAGACACACTGGAAAAATACACGACTGGTCTCATGACTTCTGGCCCAGCCCTCCTTCCTCAGCACAGAAACCACTGTAATGTTATGTATGAAGATCCACGCATAATGTAATATGCGTCTCTGTCTACGGAAATATAAACAAGTGAAATGTTTTATTATTAATTTAATACGAGCCTCATTAACATACCCGGGGGTGCCCATTCAAAACTAAATATGTGAAAAGAGAGCAAGGATTTGTAGGGTTACCAACACATTAAATAAACAGTAAAGAAAATACGATATCTGGAATTTTCACAATGAAGTGAAGCACATTGCTGAGCTTTGCATGTCCAATATTGGTGGACAGCCCTGGTCCGAGACGCTGTCTTTGTCAACGCAAGCGAAACAAAAACGCATACGCCAGTTGCACTTTGAACAACAAAACAAAAATAACTCAAAGCGAAACTGCTTCATTTTACAAACTCACCCCTATCACCACGCTGTCGTCCCCCTGAAATTTGGCGATGTATTTGTCCCCTCTTGCCACTTCGGCTGAATTCAAGGGCCTGAAACGGCACATCACTTTTATTGTGCACTCCGCCGGGTCCGCCATCTTCCCCTCTTCTGGGCTGAAATTGACAATAATTACAACTCGATCCTGCGACTGGAACCGTCCTTGGATACGAAAGCAGCGGACCGCTCCCCTAAACCTTTTCTGTGTCTTTCGAGAACGATCCCCAGACGGTTTATCGGTATTAAATGCACCCTTTTCTTGTGCGGATGGGAATCACTTCCTCTCCAACATGTCAGCCATGACACCGGCGGATCCCACACTCTCCCTCCCTCGGATGGCCGAGTGACGTCACCCCTGCAGATAGCACTAACAATCAACACCCCACAGCCAAAGGCAGATTGGAATAAACCAGCCCTGCCCAGCCCAAGTTCACACAAGCAGCGAATGACTACACGGTCCTGAATCGTTTTATCAGATGCATAAGCAAATGGACGCGAATTGTGACCACCGGTTTTTATTTTAACGTAGTTGAATACCCAAACCAAGCGGACACGGTATATCAAAAGATACGCCACTCTGCAGTCAATGGTTTATTTTTTCGCTTTTTAATATCCGAGGCCGGTTTCTGTACACAGACTGCGTGGCCCCACCTACAGTAACTCAGATTTCAAGTGATCATTCTCAGCGCAGTGGATGAGTGAAGGCAGGGCGTGGGGCTGAACAGCTGGTCTGACTGACTGAAGTGGCGACGATGATGTCACTTAACATGGTTATAATAACAGAATGGCAGCCGTTGATTCCTAAATATGAATGCCAGGATGATCATAGGAATGGCACGTTGTCCAAAACGGCATACAGTTAGTCTGGCATTGTCCGCACTGCTCAGCAATGCCTGTCAATTATGTTTGTGTTAACAGCAGTTGCACACCAGTACTGTAACCTATAAACTATATATATATATATATATATATATATATATATATATATATATATATATATATAGGCTATAATTTGCTTTAATAAAGAAGGGGCCCAAGTCTTGTGACTTAAAAAAATACAAACTACTGCATGTAAGAGCCCTTCAATGAACTCAGTGATTTATTTGGTTAGTTGTATTGTACAATGCAAAAGGGGTATCTATTGTAGAGATGTGGGATTAAGGCAGTAGCAGTTGTTTAGAGACTAGTTATCAATGCAGCCCCCAGCTGAACATTGCATCTTCCACACCTGGCACACATGCATTGCCTTGGTCTGAAAACTGACACACTGGGGGTTTCTGGATGAATGTTTGGGTTCTTTGGGGCAGCCCTCAATTGTGAATATGCATGGTGGGCATTGTTTGAACCCGTAAATCAGGTGACAGGCGGGGTAGGTGGGTGTCTCGGGACAAGGTGAAGGAGCCTTATGAGAGAAATCTGGGATAGGAACAGCGACTAGAAGAGCAGAGATAGGTCCAAACTGAGATCAATAAAAGGGGAGACACGTTTTTTAAGTGGTTGCTCCAGTCTGTAATCAAGTATCCTGTTAGGGGATCTTGTATGAATTTGCAAAGCTGCAGCTGCCCCTACAACTGCTAATAACACCTAAACCATTTCAGCTAGCAACTGCATATTTTAAGTGTTCTGGAAACTCCGTGCTCAGAATCTAACAGCATGCTTCATTTTGACTTGTGGACTAGGGTGGGTGGTCGCAATACTGGGATCATGTGACTTTCTGCTTTCCGGATGATCAGACCTAACGGTTTGAGATATTGGCTGGCTTCATACGTCTGGTGCACAGCTGTCCTGTATCAGGACATTCTGTGATTTTCTTGTTCAAGTTTGATCGTGGGTGCCATATAAGAACAAAAATAACCCTTTAATGGCAGTTAATTTGAAAGCTGCCATGGCCAGTCTGCCCAAGCCTCATATCTCAGGAAATATTTCAGGTAGTGCTCCCTTTTCACAAAACCTTTCTTTTTTTGTTTTTTCATAGAATGTTTTGTAAATACAATTTCGGGCCTGGATTTTTTTTTAAGCCAGGGCCCACCCCAACTTATATATTTTATTTTATTTTTTCAAATAAAAAAAAAATGTAGTTTTGGGATCTTCTTAAAATACATCTCAGTTCTATGAAATAGTCCTGCTTTTTTTTTTTAAGAAAAAATAAATGAATCACATTTTTAATTAGGAATAACCTGCACCATTCCACCTTGGCACTACAGTACCTGGTTGGTACTGCATGCTGTGGTACTGTCGTCTCAGTAGAGGGCCCTCTTCCCTCAGAGACAGAACTGAACCAGCTCCCCAGCACTGAGTTCAGGGGCACTGTGCTGCCGCAGGGTCTGTCCTCCAGAAAACACATTTCATTGGAGGTCTTTTCTACTCTGTGAACATTAAAGAACATACCAGGGCTAACAACACAACTCCAGTATATCTTACCTAATATGTATTGCCATCACTTCATTGACCGCACACTTTTCATTATATGTAAGATGTACACATTGTGGTAAACATATGTGTATCTCTCTACCACACTTCCTCGCATTCTGCGTCAATAGGTCACATGGAGATTACATGGGCATTGAAAACATAATCCGTGTTGTTGACAAGGAAAATTCAATGTAAACAATCCATTGTAGTTTCCTAGCCTGTATGTAGGAATATAAATGGTTGGTAATGATTTGTAATGCTGCAAGCATCTGTATTCATTCTGTCTGGTAGAAGAACTTCCTAAAGGGTAATCCATGGCAACCTTGGTAATGTAGGTTGAGTTTTGGTACCCCTTGTTATTGTATAGTACTGGTACACGTATGTTTCACTTCTGTTTTATACTGTTTGTGATCCTCAATACTGTATGTGGCCACTATGTGTGTGTATTTGTAATATATTGCTATGTTAGCCCGGCCTATAGTACATGGGTTATCGTTACTATTTTTGAATAACTAGCCCTGTTATCCTGGTCAGAGCTAGGAGGTGTGCTACTTTCAACTGGTCACGCTGATTAAAGACAATTCATCTCTCTGGTCAAAGGATCCTTTGCTGTAAACATGTTTAGTGTTTGTCTACACTATTAAACTCATCTCACTGCTTTAAAGACGTGTTGGGGTTTCCAGTAAGATACCAGCGAATATGTGTTAAATTCACAACTCTTGCTTGTTGCCCGTTCACCCGCTCTTACCTTTTAGCAAGTGTGACAGAGACCAAAT
The DNA here is from genome assembly GCF_017654505.1 of Polyodon spathula. NCBI lineage: Eukaryota > Metazoa > Chordata > Actinopteri > Acipenseriformes > Polyodontidae > Polyodon > Polyodon spathula. Next base: position 6,668,258 of record NC_054537.1, on the reverse strand, counting down.
GACACTTGGTGTTAGATCTCCTTCCCGACCTGTGAGGGCACTAGAAAGAAGGAACAGACTACCCTTAAGCAAATGGCAAGACAATTTATTCCGTAGGGTAGGTGGGTTAGTCATTTAGGAAGGGGGTGGAGCTACGGCACTCAAGCTCACTGACTCGGACGGTAGATGGCTTATCATCCGAGGTTTGGAGGTGCGGATGCGCTCGTTAACCTAGGGGTTATGGGCGAGGGTATAAATAGGGGGGCGTAGGTTCAGTGCTTGGTTCCTTTGCATATGATTGTACGAAACGACCTAGAAGGAGCCCATATTATTGAGACCAAAATCCGTGAGTGTCAGTCTGTGTACTAACGCTGTGTGTCTTGTGTTGTTTATCTTCTCATTAAAGAGTACTAAACACGATCCGGAGCTGCAGCCACAGGCCGGCGTAAACGCGGATATCACAAGTCATCTTTCCACTACAGGAACTGTCTTTGCACCACTAGCACTAAAATCACGAACTGTTGGAACTATGTCTTTGTTTTGTGTTGTTGAGAAAACCCGTGGGATTTTACAAATAGGAGTGATACACGCCGCTGTACCACTTCCATCCTTGTTATTATTTGCAGGTTTTGCCATAAGACTGTGGACATTATAATCATTAATAAACACCCTTGCACTTTTGAATCATTTGTCTGTGTGATTAATCCGCTCTGCACTACACTCACCTACATGCATTCACCACTTTGCCACACAAGGCAATAGAGCACATATTTGTGAACACAATAGTTTATACTGAATTCAGTTCTACATTTCCCCCCATATATGAAGCCATATGGAATGTAGTGAAATCAACAGCTTTTACCAAAGAAAATGAATACCCCACTGAATGAATTCATGGGCTTTTGTAACATTGTTTTGTTTGATGTGTTCATACCTCTGAATTATTACTGTACTACAGGGACTATCTGTAAATGAGTGTTTTCATCAGTTATACTTTGTTGTGTTTGTCTTGTCTTTTAAATGTGTATTCCATATTTAATCATTATTATTATTGTTATTATTATCATCTCAGTATTGCATCATAGGGTTTTTTTTTTTTAACTATAATAACAAAAGCATTATAAAAAGGGAATTCTACTGTCTAAAAAAAAGATCATTAGGACTTTTAAATTAATCCAAACCCCAAACTATTATTATTATTATTATTATTATTATTATTATTATTATTATTATTATTAGTTTAAATGTTTAGTGGTGGTAAACAAAATTAAAGTATTTGCATTTAACACAAAAAACCTAAAAACACAGTGAAGGTTATCATTCAACTTGATTTTACAATTAGACAAACATTAAGATAAGAAGCTATTGTCGATTTTTTTTCTTGTTTATAACTAGAATGGAAGCCATTTGTCAACCCTGTTGATACATTTTAAAATTAAAATTAATGTTTCATAAATAAAAATACAAATCTTTTGACTCAAGATTCGTTCCTAACAATCTGTAGCTCGCCAGTTGGTGGTTTAAAGCAGTTGGATCACAGACAGTATAAATAGATCTCAGCCATGATCATGGTGGAGGGATGCCAGGGCAAATCACAAACATGCTCAGAGTGGGATAGAAACCCAGGGATTACAACTCAAGTAATACATGCTGCTGTATTAGCAACATTGCACCTGGATTATAATTGTCTGTCTGTTTATTGATCACCTGTACCTGCACACTGTTAACCAGGGAACCCAGGGTGTTGCAGGCAGTGCAGCACAGGGCAGGAGCGTTCTCTTGGGAGGTGACAGCAGGAGCCAACCTTCGGGAGGTAGCTCTAGCTTGTGGTGGAGGCGGGAGCAGCAGGTCGTCTCCCTCTGGGGGTGGAGATGGGACCAGCAGGTCGTCTCCCTCAAGCACTGGAGACGGGTGCGTCTCTCCCTCTGACTCTGTGGATGTGCTACTGCCTGTGGAGCTGGAATAATAGTTGATCCTCCTGATGGGACTGGAAATTGTGGGGCCCCACACATATCTGCAGCCAAGTAGTTGAATACCATGGTTTAGATGTCTGGGAGGGATGCTGGGTGATGTTTCTGCTCCCAGGCGTCCCATTGCTCCCCATTTCTGGCCCGCAGCAGGTTGATCGCCATTGGGAGGGCCTCCTTGATGCTCCTCTAAAGGTCCAGCAGCCTGTCCCATATCTCCCTCATGGACGTTGGACGCTCATGCTTCCCGTCATGGGCTCAGTACGTTCAGGCTCTGCACTCGTTGTCACTGGATGCTCTGACTCCACCCTCTTGGGCACTGGACGCTCAGGCTCCACCCTCCATTCCCCACAGATTGAGGCCTTGAAAGCACTGATGGTGTCCCCCTTGTCTTCTGGCTATGAGGCAGGCAGCTCCTCCCTCGCTTGCCTTCGGGACCGGCCACACCTCCTCCTCTTCATTTTCTTTAGAAAAATCTATTTTTTTTTTAAATGTTCTCCAAATAAATTCACCCACAGTAGTTCTCCAGGCCTGACTATGTGGAGGCACTGTTTCCCACTTCTCTGACACCATATGTCACGGATAGCTTGATGGTGACATCAGACCAGGAAGAAGAGACACAGACTATTACTGCGGGTTGAAGCGCTGATTTTGGTTTTATAGCTCTTATTGTCTCTCCACCTCCTCTTTCCGTTTCCTTTCTCCAAACTCTCTCCAACTCTCATCAAGGCAACAGGAGGGTCTGCTTCACTTTTATATATGTGGCCATATCCCAATTGGTAATTACTTGGTAATTACTTGATTAAATGGGAGATGGCCACATTACAAACAAAGGATTTTAACCCCATCCATGCGTAAAACAATAATAACAAACATTGTGTGTTTTAAACACTAAACAATACATTACAAAATCCGCACAGGGTGTAACCCGCCATACTGGGGTATTGGCCTCCAGATGGTAGGACAATGTACAGCTGAGGTACTGTTAGGCTAGTTAATGCTCTCACTGTGACACCACACATCAAGGATTTCAGGGATTCCATACAGAATCTTCCAGAAGTTGGCTCCTGTTCTGTTTCTCATCAAACTGAAGCAGCTGCCAATAACTGAAGCTTTCAGTTTTGCTTTGTTTAATCTAGTTAATGGCTGTGTTCTGCATATTTGTAATAGCTGTAACGAGTACATTTTATTATAAATGACATCTTAGCCAAAATACTTGGAAGTCATCCCTTGATTTGAAAGGATGTGTTGTAGAGATTTCTTGGATGAGGGTAATATTTATGTTATCAAGACAACAAAACTTGATTTGACATGAATTAAAAGGAAATCATCAAAAATGAATGGAGTCCACCTGTGTGCAATTAAGGTGTTTCACTTGATTTCAGATTAAATATACCTGTCTCTGGGAGGTCCCACAGTTGGTTAGTACATTTCCTAACAAAAACTGCATCATGAAGACGAAGGAACATTCAAGGCAAATCCGGAATAAGGCTCTTCAAAAGGCATAGAATATACCCCAGAGCACAGTAAAGTCCATTATTAAGAAATGGAGAGAATATGGCACAACTGTGAATCTGTCTAGAACAGGCCGTCCTCAAAAACTGAGTATCCGGGAGAGAAGGGCACTAGTCATGGAGGTCACCAAGAGGCCTAAGGCAACTCTAAAGGAGTTGCAGTCTTCCACGGCTGAGCTGGGAGACACTGTGCATATGGCAACAATAGCCCGGGTGCTTCACAAAACTGGCCTTTATAGGAGAGTGGCAAAAAGAAAGCCATTGTTGAAAAACACTCACATCAAATCTCTGCTAGAGTTTTCCAGAAGGCTTGTGGGAGACTCTGAGACCAACTGGAAGAAGATTCTATGGTCTGATGAGACTAAAATATAGCTTTTTGACCTGAGCACTAAGCGTTATGTTTGGCGCAAGCCTAACACCGCACATCATCCTGAGAACACCATCCCTACCATTAAGCATGGTGGTGGCAGCATCATGCTATGGGGATGCTTCTCTGTGTCAGGGCCTGGAAAGCTTGTGAAGATAGAGGGCAAAATGGATGTAGCAAAGTACAGAGAAATCCTGGAGGAAAACCTGCTGAAGTCTGCAAGAGACCTGGGACTTGGGAGAAGAGTCATCTTCCAGCAGGACAATGACCCCAAACATACAGCCAAAGCCACACTGGAGTGGCTTAAAAATGTCCTGGAGTGGCCCTGGAGTGGCCCATTCCAATTGAGAATATATGGAAAGAGTTGAAAATTGCTGTTCACCAAAGGTCCCCATCCAACTTGACGGAGCTTGAGCAATTTTGCAAAGAAGAATGGGCAAAAATTGAGGTGTCCAGATGTGTAAAGCTGGTAGAGACTGGTCCAAATAGACTCTGTAATTAGACCAAATAGATGGCTGTAATTGCTGTAATTAATGGCTGTAATTGCTGCCAAAGGTGTTTCTACCAAATATTGACTCAAGGGGGTGAATACTTATGCAATCAATTATTTTCTGTTTTGTATTTGCAATTAATTTAGAACAATTTGTAGATTTTATTTTTCACTTTGACATTATGGACTTTTTTGTGTCCATCAGTTGCAAAAACTCCTAATTAAATCCATTTTGATGTTGTAACACAATAAAATGTGAAAAAGACAAAGGGGGGTGAATACTTTTGAGAGCCACTGTATATCACATATACTCAATGAAGGACTTCCTTTTTGAATTCTATATCTTCATTTTTGAATTCTCCAGCTGGACAAAAATAATTCAGGACTGAAAGGGTTAATCAACCTCAGATGTGTAATAGATCACGTGGAGAGTAAGTGATTATATAACACATTTCAAACTGTCATAACCCTTCAGAATGTGCTGTATAATCACTTTATAAAAAGCATGCTTCAAAGGTACTAGCTTGTTAGTGTGATCAAATTTACTGAGGGATTTTGTGGTGGCTTCCCAAAATCAATCAATCAATCTTTATTTCATATAGTGTCTTTCATAGTGGGCCACCATCACAAAGCGCTTTACAAGATGCAGTAAAACGAAGGTCTGTTGCACTTGTGAAGGGTGTTGCTCTATACCAGTGTGCTGCTGTAATGTGGATGACAAACAGGCCTATTTTTACTATTCATAATGATGGTATTTCACAGTAATTCCCCCCACCCCACCACCACCACCACCACCACCACACACACACACACACACACACCAAAAGAAAAATAATACTAATGGACCAGACTTATTGAACTCTTTAGGTAAAAGGAAACCTGTTAATGTTACCAAACTAATAACAAATGGTTTAAACTCATTTTTGAGTCTTCAGATTTAAATTACAAGTTACTTGTTACTAGTTTAGTACCCTTGCCAATTTCAAAACTCTGGGACCAAACTGCACTTTATATGCTATGATGGGTATAATGGCCAACTGCCATTAATGAACTGGATCTCTCTGTGGCTCTGAGTCCCAGCCTCTGCAAGGATCCTTTTTATTTAAAGGTTTTAATTGGCACAGGCTCTTGCCTATCAAGTTATCAGTCTTAGTTCTTGATATGTTGAAATAAAAAAAACAGGATACAGGAATAAATAACCAAATGACGTATCCAGGTAAATGTAGTCATAGTATGCATAATTACAATATACAGGTAATCATGCTATTGTAAGTGCTATAAAACAGCTTGGAAAAAGTAATACAGTAGCTATCATCCATGACAAGAAAATAGTGTTATTAAAGCACTCAAATAGACCCATGAATACTAGACTACAGGTCTTTCTTTGAAGACAAGTGAGAAAGACTCTAGTTGAAACGTTTGTCAAAGAATTGTAAACATTTCTTTTAATTCATTCCAAAAATCGTCCTTCTTGCACCCTTGCATTGGCAGTATAGGTCTCCAGTATGCAGTTTTGAAAGCAAGCACATACGTTCAATGTAAAACTACCTGGTATCTATCTTTCAGGAGGCTCGGCTTATCCTGTTTCACTTTTTAGATCATTTCTCAATCTTCAGGGCCAAGCTAATCTCCTGGGGAAGAGTTGTACAAAGCGCTGCTAGCATTTAGCTGGCTGCTATAGCTAGCAAAGCATGCCAGTCTACAGGGGGGAGAGGCTGCTTGGTTAATGACAAGGAAGAAGGCCATTTCACTGTCTGAGTGAAACAACCAAGCAAGTGGAAACTGACAGCAAGGCATGCAAGAAGAGATTCCTTTAACCTGGTGCAGTAACAAATAGCATGTTTTAAAAACATACATGCTTGCTTTAACATGTTATTCTTTCAAAACTGTGTATTTGACACTTTTTGACAAGTGAGAGGTATGTAGTATGCAGGTTCATTAACTATACATTAACACCATGTATTCAACCACCTTATTTTTTACTGAGATATGGGTGCCTGCATTCTATTGTATCTGATCTACAACCACTTTAAAGACAGCTACCTGTCCCCAGTTGCAAACAATCCCTCTGTACATCTCAGCAGCATTACAGTGCTTCTGCATTATAACCAGTGTATTTGTTCATGTCAGTCAAGGGTTTTCTTTAGAATAATTGTATGCCAGTGCTCCATGACCACAAAATACCCGTTAGACTGGATTTTCACTGTCTTGTTTTTCTGCAATCAAACACAAATGCATTTGGTGCACTTTAACAAAAAAAAAGAGCCGCAGTTTAGTGAATGATTATCCCTGCACGTGTATATGTAGGCTGTCTTTGTTCTGAAGTGGATGGTCTGTGCTGACTTTTATGGGCTAACAAAGACTATAATGTTTCTGTAGTTATTTGTATGTTTAATGAAGTTGAAATGTCACCTGTCTGGTTTTGGGTCTCCACCTAATTTAAACATAATTTTTGCATGGCAAACAAGACTCGCCTCGTTGTTTTAAAGCTTAAATCTGTCCATTTTTTTTCTTAAGGGCGGTGCACAATACTGCATGGGATTGGCTTTGACAAAAAGCCATGCAAACTAAGACCACAGAGCAAAAGATGGAATTGAGTGGTTCTTGATGAATGCAGTACTGTATATATCCACAGGTTGTGATGGTAACCAGGCTTTTTATAGAGTTTCTCTGTACATCTAATATGGTGCATGGAACCCATAATAAATACAGTACAAATTGGGTTTCAGTTAGCTTCCATTATTTCACAAGACAACAGGAGCTTTTCATCTGCAGTGAAGAGATTGGTATAATATCTCTCATCTTGACCTTATACGGGATTGGATCTGCAGCAGGTTACACATACGCTCTACAGTCCTTTAATATACCTGTTCACAACATTCACCTCTGTAGCTAGCTATTTATTGGTACTTTTTTGCTTGGTTTTTCAGCATAGAGGATTTTGAGAAATCTGAAATTCAATTAGAGATATCTCAAATTGACTTCCTGTGAAAATGCTCTATGTTTTGAACAGACTTCTGGCCCATTTCAAGATATCTCAAACTAGACTGGAAGTCAATTTGCAATATCTCATTCAATTTGAGATATCTCTAAATAAGTTTGAGATATATGAAATGCATTTTGAGATATCTCTAAATGATCATTTGGCTTGCCATATATGCAGTGATATTTATTGATCTGTTCATTTATTTTAAATGTTAACTAGGAAAAAGCTCATTGAGATGAATCATTTCAAGAACACAAAAAAACTCTAGGTTCAGTCAACTGTACACACAGAGCACTAAAAGACAGAAGTACCAGATTTGAATAAAATAAACCCTGCCAGCAATCACAGGTGTGGCCATTCCCCAGTTAGGCAATTTATGCTAATTGGGGAGTTATCACATGTATATAAGGAAGAAGAAATCCTTGTTTGTTGGAGGAGTTTGTGTGTGGTTGTTTATTTGTGTGTGCTGTGGGGAGAGACAGAAACACACACAGTATATATAAGGAAGGAGAAATCCTTGTTTGTTGGAGGAGTTTGTGTGTGAGTGTTTGTTCTGTGGGGAGGGAGGGAAAGAAACGCACACAGTAATTATTATATATATATATATATATATATATATATATATATATATATATATATATATATATATATATATATATATATATATATATATATATATATACGCACACACACACACACACACATACACTACCGGTCAAAAGTTTTATAACACCTCCATTTTTCCAGTTATTGAAATTTACATAGTTTAATGTCTCAATGTACTCTGAAATTAAAGCATAGAACAAACAATTGGAGATAAAAAAGAAACCATGGAATCTTTAACAAAATTTTATCTAAATTTTTTATTCAAAGTAGCCGCCTTTTGCAGATATAACAGCCGAACACACTCATGGTATTCTTTCAGGGTGCCACTCACTCTGTGCAAGTCACCGACTCTGGATCCAGCAAAAGAGCCCCAGACCATCACGCTTCCTCCTCCATGTTTGACAGCTGGTGTCACACACCGAGGAACCATCCTTTTACCCACTCGACGGCGTACAAAAAGCCTGCGTGATGAAACAAAGATTTCAAATTTTGATTCATCGGTCCATAAGACCACCTTCCAGTCTTCAATAGTCCACTGACGGTGCTTCATGGCCCAGGCAAGCCTCTTTTTCTTATTTTGCCATCTTAGCAATGGCTTTCTTACTGCCACTCGACCTGTCAAACCTGCAGCTCGAAGTCTTCTCTTCACAGTTGAAACTGAGACTTGCTTACTTCGACCAGTGTTAAGCTGTGCTTGAAGCTGTTGTCCTGTGATCCGCCTATCACGCCAGCTGTTGACTCTCAGAAACTTGTCTTCTGATTCTGTTGTGGCTTTGGGTCTGCCAGACCTCTTCCTGTCAGAGTTTCCTCCAGTTTCCAAGTGCCTTTTGATGGTGTAGGAAACTGTACTCACTGACACCTTGGCTTTCTTTGCAATTTCTCTAAAGAAAAGACCTACACTTTTAAGGGTTATAATGGTCTGTCTGTCTTCCTTTGTTAATTGCCTTTTTCTGGCCATTATAATAGCAATATACTACTTCCTGCAGTACAATACTGTCGAAATAATGCTTAAGACAGACTTTTCCAACACTGCTTTTATACAGACAGGGGGTTTGTAAGTAATCAACAAAAGTTGGGACACCTGTAGGAATTGTTAGCATCAACTTTCAAGGCTTAATTTACTTCCATTGCTGCAGAACAGCTGTAAGTTGTTAACCCATTACTTGTTCCCTGAAAAAGGCCTTTTTGTATAACTCTGAAATGTACATTATTTTTCAGTTTTTGGTAATCTAAACTTTTTTTTTAACCTGCACTTATATATAGTGATTATATATAAAGTGTTTCAACTTGGTTGTGCAGGTGAATGCCCAGCCTACATCTCTGTTTTTCTTTTGTTTAAACATTTACTTTGGCCCTTGTGCAGTGTTTTGTTTGTTCCTGTTTTGTGTTATTTTGCTAAATAAGGTGTGCTACAGTGCTTTAAAACTGCAGCTTTCTGTCTCTGGGTCTATGCAACTAAGTATATATGTTTCTTTTAATTGGTAATGGATTTTGAATTATGAATGACAGAATGGCAGAAAAGCTGAAGACAGTTTCTGTCTATCTTAAAGGAGCAGAAGTCATAAAGGACACTTTTGCTACAGTACATGTCAGTGAAAGAAAAGTGCAGTTTAAAACATTAAATAAGATGCCTTTTATCAATTAAGATAGGGACTGTCAAAACAAAAATGCAACAACCAGGATATGAAAATACTGAATTGAAAAAATCAAAAATAAAACAAAATTGTGTGGCCAACTGCTTATAATGTAACATTAGGAAACAGTGCCACCAGGTGGCTTAAAGTAATAACAGCAAGGACCTTCAAGGTAAAGTCCAATTAGAAGAGTTTAAATGCCCTGTAACTACATTAAAGCATAATATTGTATATATAGCACTACAGTCATTGAATTTTAAACAGTTGCTTTTGTAGTATTTCTAAATGTATCACTTTTGTATGAAACATACATGGTTCGGTCAGTATAGCCATACTGCAGGAGGTTGAGAGAGGGTTACAAAATTCAAGGGTTGTTCACTTTTCTGGTGACATGGTAACATTTTGTTTGTTAAATGTTTGTTTATAACGAATTGCTTAGGTTGTTTGTAAATCGTGGACCTTCTCCAGCCCTTCATGAAAATCTATAAGGTCTGATATCTAGTCTGTCATTGCGTATATTTTGGGTTGTAGTTGGATTACAGATTTTTCATGTAAGGGACAGCTCTTGTATAAGAGCGCTACACATTGCAGGCGTTCTCTGTTTTTATTTCACAACCTCTAATGAACCTGAAACGTGTTCCAGCACATAGCTGACTTCCCCAGTCAGTTCTGTTCAATTCAGTTCAATTCAATTCAATTCCATTCGTTCAGTGCTCTTCATCAATTCAGTTTATTTACAAGGTGGCTCTGAGCGGTTTGACCAGGCCCATGATATTTTGTGATGCATAATGTATTACGAAGCCAATCAAATTAAAGGTCAACACCAGCGTGCCTTTTTAAATTGCAATTATTAACAGTATTCTGATTACCTGGCAGTTGCTGAGTGTAAACACTATTATTATTTCAGCTGAGTGTCATGCAGATAAGATCAATGATTATTGACAGCACCGCAAATGACACAAAACAAGCTGTACTACACGTCATAAATATTCATAAAAATAATCAGAAGAAAGCATAGCAGAATGAAAAGGTAATTTCCGTTGTGTCTTGGAGACCGTCGCCATGGTTGCAACATCAATACCTGCTAGTTAAAGAGCAACATTTTTAGGTCTAAAATCTACTGTCAATAAAGATGAAAAAAAGAAGCTCAAAGCGTTTGATTGTACAGAGCGGGTTTTGATATACATGCGCTCTATCCACACAAAGAAACGGGGGAGCTCTGTGAGGTTCATTACAGACCCAAAGAATATCCAGCATTAGCACCTACGTTTAAACTCTCTGAAGCAGCGCTAAGCATTAAACATCATTCCTTTTCCCAAAGCAAGCTTATCACCGCTACATGAGGTCTATACAGTAAAAGATTCTATAGGTTTTTTTCAGCTGGAATGGATTCAATTCAGTAGTATTACATTTCTTTATTTAACTGTAAGAAAAGTCTGATGTTATTAAGTTGGTGAAACGACAGCGACGGCTTTCATGATGTTTTAGCATTGTCGAAAAAGGAGAAGGGTTGCTGTTATACTTCAACCATATGACAGGACTCGCAAAGCTTATCTTTTTTTTTTTAAGATACACACACAAAGACTCTGTTTCTTTGACCTCATTTAAAAATAAGTACCTGAATTCAATATGAATAAAGGATTCGATGCATAAGATACAGTCCCTACAAAATGATATCGCAAACGTCTACCGGAAAACCATAATAGTAGTAGAGTATTTCATGTTAGATTTCTAAATGTCACATTTTTCAGTTTTTGTCAGATTTTCGTGAAGTATATGGGAAAACTGCAAAACGGTATGTAATTCTGCAGGTTTTATTAGACTTTTAGACTCTATAGGGTGATGCAAAACATTTGGCCATAGCTGCACAGCCCAGTTGTTTTATTATAATGTTTTTTTTGTTTTTTTTTCCCAATGATTAAATGTATATGTACTGTATTATGAAAGGTAGATTAGGAATAATCCACATCTCAATTTTATATTAGCAGGGAGATGTTGGACCCAGTGGAGTTTACATGAATAGATCAATCTAAGTGTTAATAAACCTCTACCACCTAGGTGAGACATGAGTGTGCTAACACAGGGCTTTGATCTGTCCTGCTGGGCAGTATGAAGCAGATCAGTGCAGTGCAGCGCAGCTGCACCCCTGATAATACAGCAATCCACAGCACCTGGTGCTCATGAGAGGGGCAGTCAGACAACAGCACTACTGTGGACACTTAGAAAAGGAGCTGCCCACAGCCAAGCCAATCCGTACAGTTAGGATTACAGTTCATTAATGCAGCAGTTCTATAGAATGTCAAAATAACAACACAAACAACAACAGTGACTCTGACAGTCTGCAATTTGCAATCTGCAAGGTATGCAGCGTTCTTCCCCAATGGGAATTAGTATCAACCATTGTCAAGTGAGGCAGGTTGCTATTCTCAGAAGGTTAAGATGTGTACTGGTGTGAACCTTGGGCTGTGTGGATAATGACTGCATTTGCTTCCCAAGAGCATGGGAATATCAGAATAGTAGAAGAACACAAAAGAAAGAAAAAAAAGGAATTTGAGAGAGATTGGTAGCATTTATACTCTTGGTAAGATTATGTATTTTTGTTGATTCCAATGGGCAAATAGGTTATCAATTGCACATTGTATGGCTTTTAAAAAGGGCTGATCCCTTGTTTACTTGACTTGGCTGTTTTTGTCAGATTCATCCACCCTCTTCTATAAACATGTGAAACATTGTAATGAGCTATCTGCCCCACAAGTGCAGAGGAACCCAAATTGTATTCATTTACTTCCAATGCAAAACAACAACATGGGAACAAAACACTGTTTGGGGCTAAAATAAATAATAAACTCCCGTTGTCGTTTTGCATTGGTAATAAGTGTATTGCTCTTTCAAATCTTTGTGCACATACTTGATGGTCTCGGTGTACCTGTGAGAAAGGGATCTGTGTGAGAGGGAGATGGCTGCATTTCTACATCAGTCCCTGTACTTGATACAAGGCAGCGTATTATCAGTGATGGTGCAAAAAATAACACCTTGTGTTCTGGGTGCATAAGAGCTGTTGAGTGAATTACAAATGGTAGTCCGACAGGAAACCATAAATTATAATTAAACCTCCTACAAAGCAGCGAGGGCCATTCCAGCCCAGATATTTGTCAGACCATTCTGTTCATTATTTAACTGAACAATTTAAAAATCTCTATTTAGATATTTCTCTGTCAATTACTCAATAAGCTCTAAAAGCCCCCGGGGACCAGAGCTGTACCCCAGCGTTCTACAGTGTTGCCATCCTTGTTTATGCCAGTAGGGTTTTATTTACATTGGGGTTTATGCAACGAAAGAGCGGCGCTGCATAATTTACCATGCAATGTTCAGTTGTTATAACAATTGTAACCACTAGATGGCAGGACTGTTTCTTTGTCTGCTCCTCTCTGGTGCACTTAGACCGACGCTGTTTAAGACATTAGCACTAAAAAAGACTAAATGTTGTCATCTTGGCTATTTACCCATAGCAAGATCCGAAAACAAGAAGAGTATTCCTAATGAGGCACCAAGACCAATTGAAGCACAGTGAGAGGGTGGTAAAGCGCAGGCATGCATTGTAAAGAACAGACACATTACTATGTAACTGCAGCACCTGGAAACATTTCCCAGTTTGTTTTGAACGCCACATGCAACACCTGAAACTGCCTTAAGATTTCAATAGTTCATGCAATATGTATTAGCTAGCGTAAGTTTTAAAAAGTAACAAAATCAGCACACAATATTGACGAAGCTGATAATACTGTTTGTTCAGCAAAACTGTGTTTGTATAAACACCTGGCACATTCATTTTGTAATTCATTCAAATACAGTTCATGCCTCTACCTTGACCTTCCTTTTTAATGAATTTATGAGGTTTACCAGCTTAAAACTGCTTAAAACACCATTTTTGTTTGTTGTTGTAATGCATTTTGGTAATAATGAAAAAATGTTGATTCAAGCCACACAGCAATACTTTAGGAATACTATAAATTAATAAGATGTGTGATGTCTGTCATAGGAGATGTCATCTCATACAGTTTGGACCAGAGGAAGATTATATTCAGGAATTACTATTGAACATATAATTTTAGTTTTTTTTTTTTTACTTAAGATTTGATCATATGCATGGGATTGCATTTACAGTATACTCAATAGTTGATTTTTCATGTGTGTTATATTGGGTTGATCATTCGTTTATCTGTCCTTGAAATAGATTATTGGTATGTCTTTCACGTTTCCTCAAGAACCACTGATCAACCTTTTTAAACATGATTTCAAGCTTGGGTCTCATGTTATATCATTACAACGTTTATTATCAATGGATTTCAGAAAACAATTTCCATGGAAAGAAAGAAAGAGTCAAACAAAGAAAAACAGGCGAGAGGCAGAGGCTCTGTTAACAGCCTACCCTTTCAAGAATAAACATGTCCTTCAATCATTTGCGATTCCGTTAGCTGTCTCTAAGGTGATGCTAGTAAATGCTGTTCTTAATTAAACACATATTTCCAAAGAGGAAGACAGACTAAAGCACATTTTACAGATGTTTGCAACCAAGTCCAGAATTTTAATTGCTCCCCCAACCTGTATTCATATTGTGAAATATCAGATAATGTTTTCTTGAAGTGATCTTTTAAAACCCTTTTTTTTCCCAATGAAACAATGCAGTCCTGTACTCCTGCTGTAGAGACCTGTGTTTCAATGCAGCCACTGTACTCCTGCTGTGGAGACCTGTGTTTCAATGCAGCCCCTGTACTCCTGCTGTAGAGACCTGTGTTTCAATGCATCCCCTGTACTCCTGCCATGGAGACCTGTGTTTCAATGCAGCCCCTGTACTCCTGCCATGGAGACCTGTGTTTCAATGCAGCCCCTGTACTCCTGCCATGGAGACCTGTGTTTCAATGCATCCCCTGTACTCCTGCCATGGAGACCTGTGTTTCAATGCAGCCCCTGTATTCCTGCTGCAGAGACCTGTGTTTCAATGCAGCCCTGTGCTCCTGCCGTAGAGACCTGTGTTTCAATGTTTTGGCTGAGTAGCTAGCTATACTTGCTCATCATGCAGATTTAACACAGAAACAAATTCTGATCACGTCAAAAAGATAACCGTTTCTCCCTCTCCTGCACATCAGATTGCATTTACCAAATTGATTGCCAATGCATTTTCAGGCAGGTGTTTGCAATGATTGTGAAAACAACAAAACACTAGCGAGGAGAGGTGACCTGCCTACTGTTTAGCAACCAATTCCACTCGCATCATTATGTTTTAATTTCCAATAACATAAAATGTGATAGATTGAATTCTACTGAGACAAAATCAACCAGCAGTACTTTGTTCCTTATCTGGGGAAAGCTTTTTCTCTCCTAGCTTTGTGCTGGATGTAAGGGGCTTCTGTTGGGCAAATGACCTGAAAAGAATATTTTAAGTTGAAAGAAATAGAACAAAATAATGTCGTAGAAACAGTGTGCCTGGGGTTGTGTGATTCATGATAAGAAGAAAAAGCAAACAATCTCATCAGTTCTGAGATTTCCTTCCATTGCTATCAGAAGCAAATGGACACAAGCCTGGAGCAGGGCTAATAAGATGTTGGGATTGGAACCATTTATTTATTTAGAATTTCCACAGCAAGATCATTTGGATGTCAAAAGCTTGTTTTTGAAGGGGTGCCCAAGGTGCAACATTCGTATGTTCTCCTACAGATACATACAGATGTTTTCCCTTCTCGTGGCCAATGGTTTTTAATGTATTCCCTCCAGTCTATCTACACCTTGCCTGTTCTTTCTGTGTACCCTAATGATACAGTCATTTTCTGAGCAGCTGCAATGCTCAATGTGACAAGTAGAACACCACTAATGTATGTAATTAGTTTATTGACTGTGATGCATTTTTTACACACTCAAAACTCAACAGGGAACGAGTTCTCCTAAACTGCGTGGTGTTGTTCCACATTGTGAATTAGGTTATTACGTACATGTAAAACTAAACAAAACAAAACTGAAAGAAACACCAATGTTCCCCACTTTTATTTTGTTTCTTAGACAGGAACCGTTAATAGAAGGTGTCTGTGGAACCTCATTTCTGATGTCTAGTATTTTATTTTTAAAGAAATGTAAGAAGTCATTGCAGCTGTGAGAGGAGCCATTGTCAAGGGTAGGACTATTAGGGGAAGGATTAATGAATTTATCTAGGGTAGCAAAAGGAAATCTAGGATTATCGTTATTGTTTCAATTAAATTAGAATAATATGATGATCTAGATTTGTAACTAGTTGAGAAGTGAATTGAACTGGAATAACTGTATAGAAATACAGGGTACTGTATATTGACTATTGAGAAAAAATATTGAAGTGGTGTTCCCAAGGGAATAATGCCCTTCTTATTTAGTACACAAACCTATTGCTCCAATAATATAGTAGCTGCTCTGTTCTTGCTATTAACTAGTTTTCTATTGTCTTATGTGCCAAACCGGTCTGTAATTCTGGCAAATCAATATGTACAGTGAATTACTGCAGGGTTTGAATGGAGGTTTGGTTCATTCAATAAAACAATTTAGAACAGGGTTGGAACAAAGACCTGGAGACCTTTGGGCACTCCTGTTCTGGATTGTTCTGGATTAATACCATTGTGAATTGGGGTCACCCAACCCCACATTAAGTGTTGAATGGGCAGCTCAGCCTCCACACCTATCAATCTGACTGCCTGTAAAGTTGCATTATACTAGTGCCAATTGTACATGCCTCAATAGAAACCGTTCAACAAAAGCCTGCAACAGCTACAAGATTAAAAATGGCTTTTGATCGCAAGTAACTTTGGCAGGATGTGAACCCAGCTTCATATACTATTGTGCTGCCAAGCCCAGATTGCTACACTTTTGTGCCATCGATTAAAGATTGCACAATTGCATTGCAGTCATTGTTGCATTGAATATTGGTTCTCCCTTGAGTCATAGCCATGTGGTATTACAGTAAAAAAGCTGTATTGGAATGGAGAATTAGTTAACAGACAATGAGCCCTATTCACGACCCTTAACTCCTCAGTTATTTAAAAACTGGTTATCAACATCTGCTTTTGATGTTCCTGAAACTGACTGTCGTTGGCTTCTTGTAAAATATCATAAAAACATACTTTGAAGAAAACTTAAAAAGTTAAAGCTAGTGTACCTATATAATTCAACAGAATTTTGAGCAGCAGATTGTAGTTTATGACTGGGAGTGCGATGTGTCCTGAAGTTTGTAAGCTGGTGCATTACTGGTACAAGCAATAGCCCAATTCTCTAGAAGAGGCTGTCAATCAACCAGTCAACCAATTCATCAAGCAAAGCAATCAACAAATAAAAGGGGCGGTGCTCTTACCCTGACTGTGTTTTTCTAACACTCGATGTAGCCTTTATCAATCACTGGGCTTTAAACACACTGCTCGACACCATTTATTCTGTTTCATTTTTACAAATGAATATTTCATTTACAGGCTTTTTTAAACCATTTTTTTTTTGAAGATGCTAAATAGAATTTTAAATTGAACTATTTAAAAAAAAAAGATGATGAGTAAGTAGATTCAAGAAAATGCAGAGTCCTTTTCTTCAATCAGTTGTTAGGTTTATTGAAATATGCAGGGAGTCTGGTCCCAGGTACAGGACAAACAGAATACTCGTTCTTACAATTTTTGCATGACATTAAATACCCTTCTATATAGATGGTCCACCTCCTCTCTCTCTGACACTTAACCAATAGCAAAGGTACAACACATTATTCTGTTACCATATATTTAATTTAGTGTGTATGTGTGTGTGTGTGTCTGTATGTGCAGTCTAGTGTGACGACTGCATTCCTCTTCAGACCCCTGGTGCCCAAAAGGTCCATACATCTGGTTTTTGTCATCTTCCTTGTTTCTGTTTCTCCGTATTGCTCGAGACCCTTTGAGTCCAGTGGCATTATCTCTTATTCTCTCTGAGAACCTTTGGGTCCAACGGCAATCTCTGCTGGGCATTCTAAAAGTCTTACAGCCTGGCCCCTTCTGGTCCACAGCATTGTTATAGCTTGCAGTCAATGCTGGGCAAGAAGCTTGTAGATGCAAGGGCTCTATCAATTGAAAGCAGTACATGCAATATGAACCAAACAGTCTACTATCTGCAATATTATTTATTCAGAAAAGAACACCAGTATAGCTCTGCCAGTCCACATGTGTAGCAAACTGCTAATCAATTCTCAATCCATGTTTTCCAACAATTACTACTACTACTACTAATAATAATAATACTACTACTAATAATAATAATAATAATAATAATAATAATAATAATCTTGAAAAAAAATTATTGGGCATGTTTTTCAATTGCCTCAAATAAAGAAATGTGGTGTGGTGGCTGTGTTGAGACAACGAAAGCCAGGTGTGGATAAATATTACAATTAGAAGGCATTTCTATTGTCCACAGAGATCCAGGTTAGGTTTTTAAATGCATTTAACATCTGTTTGTGTGCATTTATATATTTCAAATTATGGGATGGAAATGCTGACGAATGAAAAAAAAACAATAATAAAAAATAGAAGTGCTGTGCCATAATTTACAGAAGGGTTCCTGGGGGAATGGTGTGAGTTCCACAATCCTACGTGTCCTAAATCCTAGGCTGCTGGGAGTTACTGAGCGTATTGGGAGTCAGCAGGGAGCATTAACTCAAATTAAAATACTATACACCAAGGTCAGTTATACAGAAACATGTTTCTGAACAGAATCTTCTGGCTGCTAGCTTTTGGCAGTAAAACGGTGTTAGAGTGCTTCAAAAAGTGTGGCTGTAGCTTTCAGGCCTTTTGCCTTTCAAATGCACATCAGGTGGGACTGGCACAGGTGTCACATGATTTTCTCAGCAGGACATGTTCCCAGGGCCAAAACCAGAGCTGACGTTCTACCGGGGTCAGACTAAGGTTTCAAGCTATAGCTGACAGTATTTATATGACTAGTTGGTATTTACTATTCAACCTCCAAATCTGTGTTACACAGCAAACCAACAGAGAAAATTAAGGAGTCTTTTGTACTTTACCAGAATTTTTATATGAGCATCAGCATTGATGATGCAAAAAAACAACGGAGCACACAACCTTTGTGTTCCTATAGCGAGTTACTGCCATGTATGTTCCCTATGCTTGATACTGAAACACTGTGCTTGAGTATGTGGGAGCATACTAAGGGGGGCTGGGTTAGTAAAGACACAGGAGTGTGCGGGAGCACACTCAGGGGGGCTGGGTTAGTAAAGACACAGGAGTGTGCGGGAGCACACTCAGGGGGGCTGGGTTAGTAAAGACACAGGAGTGTGAGGGAGCACACTCAGGGGGGCTGGGTTAGTAAAGACACAGGAGTGTGAGGGAGCACACTCAGGGGGGCTGGGTTAGTAAAGACACAGGAGTGTGAGGGAGCACACTCAGGGGGGCTGGGTTAGTAAAGACACAGGAGTGTGAGGGAGCACACTCAGGGGGGCTGGGTTAGTAAAGACACAGGAGTGTGAGGGAGCACACTCAGGGGGGCTGGGTTAATAAAGACACAGGAGTGTGAGGGAGCACACTCAGGGGGGCTGGGTTAGTAAAGACACAGGAGTGTGAGGGAGCACACTCAGGGGGGCTGGGTTAATAAAGACACAGGAGTGTGTGGGAGCACACTCAGGGGGGGCTGGGTTAATAAAGACACAGGAGTGTGAGGGAGCACACTCAGGGGGGCTGGGTTAATAAAGACACAGGAGTATGAGGGAGCACAGTCCGAGGGGCGGCTGGGTTAGTAAAGATATTTCTTTCACTGTGCTTTCTTTTTGTTTCAGTTAAGGTATCACAGCTCTATTTCTTTGTCGAGAGACAGTATATGTTAGGAGATAGGCGTCCATATATACTGATAATTGTTCTGTACAGACAGCTCTTCTATACAAGCGCTCTGTAACACAAGTTTTATTGTTCCCTAATAAAATACTAAACTGGGAGAATTTTGCTACATCAAAAAAAAAGAGCTTGCTCAGATGACAAAATCAGTAAAAGATAGTTAGCACTGAACCAGGTCTGTTCTCTTCAGTGTTTAGACTGTATTTTGAAAATGTTTGACTTGGCCTGATATCAGCATTGCATGTTAAAGGTTTTCTGGATGCTTTGTTTGTGCTTCTGCTTTATATTATTTTCAAATAACGAAGATAGAATAACTAAAACAGAGGTCAGAGAACCACTGGCAAACTCAGACCACAACATGGTCTCATTTGAAGTGTTTTTTAAATCCTCAAAAGTAAAGACTAAAGCTAAGGTTTACAATTTTAGAAAAGCAAACTATGAAGGCATGAAACAGAGACTAACAGAAGTAGATTGGAGTAAAATAGAGAAAACACCCACAGAAGAAGGATGGTTGTTCTTCAAAAACGTAGTACTAGAGGCGCAAAACATTTATATCCCTAAAGTAGACAAATCTAAATGTAAAACTAAATTGCCAAAATGGTTTAATAGATCAATTAAAAAAAATATTCAGCGAAAAAAGGCACTTTACAGAGCATTAAAAAAGGACCAAAAAGAAAGTACACAGAAAGAGTACACAGAACTGCAAATGCAAGTCAAAAAGGAAGTTAGAAAGGCCAAGAGAGAAATAGAAATGAACATTGCTAAGGGAGCTAAAACAAATTCCAAAATGTTTTTCCAATATTACAACAGCAAGAGAACATTCAAAGAGGAGATTAAATGTTTAAGAGATACAAATGGCAAAATCGTAGAGGAAGAAAAAAAAATAGCAAATATGTTAAATGATTACTTTTCACAAGTTTTTACAAAGGAAGATACTGACAACATGCCCCACATGTCATCCAGTTCCTATCCAGTTTTAAATAACTTTAGCATAACTGAGGCAGAAGTGTTAAAGGGACTAGGAGCTCTTAAAATAAACAAATCCCCTGGGCCGGATGAGATCCTCCCAGTAGTACTCAAAGAAATGAAAGAAGTTAATTTACAAACCGCTAACCAAGATCATGCAGCAGTCTCTTGACACAGGGGTGGTACCGACAGACTGGAAAATTGCAAACGTAATACCGATCCACAAAAAGGGAAACAAAACTGAACCAGGTAACTACAGACCAGTAAGCCTGACTTCTATTATATGCAAACTTATGGAAACTATAATAAGATCCAAAATGGAAAATTACCTATATGGTAACAGGGTACTGGGAGACAGTCAACATGGTTTTAGGAAAGGGAGATCGTGCCTAACTAACTTGCTTGATTTTTTTGAGGATGCAACATCGATAATGGATAATTGCAAAGCATATGACATGGTTTATTTAGATTTCCAGAAAGCTTTTGACAAAGTCCCGCACAAAAGATTAATTCTCAAACTGAACGCAGTTGGGATTCAAGGAAACACATGTACATGGATTAGGGAGTGGTTAACATGTAGAAAACAGAAAGTACTGATTAGAGGAAAAACCTCAGAATGGAGTGTGGTAACCAGCGGTGTACCACAGGGATCAGTATTAGGTCCTCTGCTATTCCTAATCTACATTAATGATTTAGATTCTGGTATAGTAAGCAAACTTGTTAAATTTGCAGACGACACAAAAGTAGGAGGAGTGGCAAACACTGTTGCAGCAGCAAAGGTCATTCAAAATGATCTAGACAAGATTCAGAACTGGGCAGACACATGGCAAATGACATTTAATAGAGAAAAGTGTAAGGTACTGCACGCAGGAAATAAAAATGTACATTATAAATATCATATGGGAGATATTGAAATTGGAGAAGGAATCTATGAAAAAGACCTAGGAGTTTTTGTTGACTCAGAAATGTCTTCATCTAGACAATGTGGGGAAGCTATAAAAAAGGCTAACAAGATACTCGGATACATTGTGAAAAGTGTTGAATTTAAATCAAGGGAAGTAATGTTAAAACTGTACAATGCACTTGTAAGACCTCATCTTGAATATTGTGTTCAGTTCTGGTCACCTCGCTATAAAAAAGATATTGCTGCTCTAGAAAGAGTGCAAAGAAGAGCGACCAGAATTATTCCGGGCTTAAAAGGCATGTCATATGCAGACAGGCTAAAAGCAACTAATCAAATCAACACTGGGTGGTCTACCACACTGCAATCAGCCTGAAAAAAGAAACAAGGACCAGGGGTCACAAATGGAGTTTAGAAAAAGGGGCATTCAGAACAGAAAATAGGAGACACTTTTTTACACAGAGAATTGTGAGGGTCTGGAATCAACTCCCCAGTAATGTTGTTGAAGCTGACACCCTGGGATCCTTCAAGAAGCTGCTTGATGAGATTTTGGGATCAATAAGCTACTAACAACCAAACGAGCAAGATGGGCCGAATGGCCTCCTCTCGTTTGTAAACTTTCTTATGTTCTTATGTTCTTATATTCTCTTTTTCTTCTTTAGCTTTAACCTCTCACCTCTATGGGATTTTATGCAGTGTCCAGCATTATGTGCGGCTCACATTAAAATCTGCATTCAACTTTAACTGAAGCCGTTGTACACCTTTATTACAGGTCAGAGTTACCATAGGACTCCATGTACACAAGGAGAGTGTGGAACAGTTCAGGCTTTTCACTCCCATTGCAGTGCATTCTGATACATTTTACCTGTCTCAGGTACCTTTCACAGCAGGACTACATTGACCAGAATGCACTGGGGTATGAGTTGAAAAGCCTGAACTGTGCCAAACTGCCCTAGTGTCCATGGAGCCTCTTTATTATATGCCCATTTTTACAAGCAGCACATGTAACAAGTCATGCAAAGCATTTGTTGGCTTTGTCAGCCCAGAAGCAGCATTTAAAACAATGCTTACATGCGTTGTGTACCACATGGTCACACAGATTAATTGTCTATCAGGCAGAGCAGGTTGTTCTTGTCAGCAGTCTTTAAATTGTTCATTCTCTCTGTAATAAAGAAGTGTAACTATAATAACATTGTAGTGAGTGTAACAGGCAGTGCTGCCATTGTGGATTCTGCCCCCTGTCAGTAGATGAGATGAGATGAGTTTAACAGCTCTATAACCATGAATGCAGACGAGCCCGGCTCTTATGCATTGTGGTTAGTTTCAGCTCAATTTACCTGCCCCCATTTAACTGCAGACGTGAATGTCTATTGCATTAAGGACAGGTGTGTGTGTGTGTGTATATATATATATATATATATATATATATATATATATATATATATATATATATATATATGTGTGTGTGTGTGTGTGTATTCATTAAAATCATTCACTTCAATAGTTAGACTTTTTAATTGCTCTTCTGCATGGCTTACGTATCTCATATTTTTATAAGTTTTCTTTAATGCCTCCCTTTCAGAAATAAAATACTGAGCTTTAACCATAAACCTTAACCCTAACCCTAATCCTAACTCTAACCCATTACCCTAACCCTAATCGTGTAGCACCCCAACATTATCATATCAGTCGTGCTGCAGACACTTTGTTCTTCCATTCCTTGGTTAAGTGTGTTGATTTTTAGATCCACAGTGGCTGGCCTTTCGGAGGTGCAGCTGTGAGTCTACAGTCACAGCAGGTAAATGTGATCACAGTTGGAACAGGGCACACTGTTCAGGTTTTGTGGCTCTAAGGGATAGTGATGACTGAAGGACACTGCTTGACGTGGGAGGCCATTTGCAAGGCCATCTATATTTATATAGCTATTTATTGCATTTATATAGCACTTTTTATTTAAAAGTATCGCAAAGCACTGTACAGTACATAGCAGAAAAAAAGAACAAACCACAACACATTTGTATAGCATGTCACACATACAACAGCCACAGTCAGACCATTTAAATAACAGTGTACACATAATAATACAAAAGCAGCAATTTTAAAGTTACATTACATTTTATAAAGGTACGTTTTTAGCCTTGGCTTGAAAGCTGTAATGGTCCCAGCTTCCCTGACAAACGAAGGCAGAGCATTCCATAATTTAGGAGCTCTACAAGAAAAAGCCCTACCTCATCCCGTGTTGCTTTTGTTGACCCTGGGAATAACCAGCAGCTCAGCATCCTGTGATCTCAGAGTGCGAGTGGGAAGATGCAGGGTCAGTAACTCAGTGCTAATCCATTCAGGGCCTTGTAAGTCAACAGCAAAATCATTAAATCAATTCTATACTGCACAGGGAGCCAGTGTAAAGAGACCAAAACAGGGGTATGTTAACTTTTCCTGGTTTAATTGAGAATTCTAGTGACGGAATTCTGAACAAGCTGCAAGTGGGATACCACATGTTTTGGGACATGTGCATTACAATAATCAATACTAGATGAAACAAAACCATGCATTAGTCTCTCGGCATCAGAGATGGAAATAACTGGTGAAATACAGTTTTGATAAGAGACTGCAAGGGTCGAGCTAATGTAGTCCCACATTTCTTTTAGCTGGTTCTGTGAGCCCACTAGCATAACCTCTGAATTCAAAATCAGAAAATTCTGTGACATCCAATGCTTGATGTCTGTAAGGCAAGCAGCTAATAACACCCAGGCAGAAGAAAGCCCTGGCTTTAGGGACCTATATAGCTAGGTATCCTCAGCATAGCAATGGAAGGTCACTCCATGTCTGCGGATAATGTCACCTAACAGTGTGTAACAATGGACCTAGAAGTCGCCATGCTACCTTGGACATTCGGGGCCCCCTCAACCAAAGAAGATTTGGACCACAGACAACTTCCGATAATGCTGATTTTACCTCCCCAATAGTGATGAAATGAAACCTATCAGAAAGATAAGATTTGAATCAGGATAGGAAAAGGGCAGACAGTCCTACTCTGCTTTCAAGATGATTCAGTAGGATGGAATGGTCTACTGAATCATCCTGAAAGCAGAGTAGGACTGTCTCTACAGTATCAAAGGTCGCACTTAGATCAAGAAGAATTAATACTGATGGAAAGTCTGAGTCAGAGCTTATCAGCAGATCATTCACAACTCTGACAAGGGCTATCGCGGTGCTATATGCAGCACGAAAACCAGACTGAAACCTCTCGAATATACCATTATAGAACCATTATGGAGCCAATGTCAAGGGTAGGACTATTAGAGGAAGAATTAATGAATTTATCTAGGGTAGCAAAAAGAAATCTAGGATTATCATTATTGTTTCAATTAAATTAGAATAATATGATGATCTAGATTCTCTGAGTTCTGATTGACGCTAAAGTATTTAAGATACCAGTCAAGGTGGTGTTTTAGGTATTAACCAGTTCATCTACTGATGAGGACTCAAAGAGTGGTAACGAGCTTAACACATCAGAAAGCTTAGCAGCAATTGAAGAATTAATTACCTGGATTAAAATGTACAATTCACAGTCTTTGTAGATACTGGCAGATTCACCTCAAAAAATGGCAAGATGATCAGAAATAGTAAGAATTAGGGTTTTGACTTTCTTAACAGCTAAACTGTGACAAATGACCAGATCTAAAGTATGGCCATGATTATGCGTAGGACCTTTGACCTGCAAGATATAATCTAAGAGTTAGAATCAGAATCAATGTCAACATGAAGGTTAAAATCACCCAATAAAAGAATGCTGCCTACCTTAAAATCTTCTGAGTGTTTTTGTGAAGACATTGAATAAGTGTAATACCTCCAGCACTATGATGTACAATGCTGTAGAGCCACTCTGTTGAAAAGGGCATCTCCAGCACTATGATGTGCAATGCTGTAGAGCCACTCTGTTGAAAAGGGCATCTCCAGCACTATGATGTGCAATGCTGTAGAGCCACTCTGTTGAAAAGGGCATCTCCAGCACTATGATGTGCAATGCTGTAGCCGCTCTGTTGAAAAGTAGCTAGGACACAGGTGTATGTTAAGTTATCTTATAGAAACAGTATGCAGCATGCATGCATACATAATCAAGTCAATTACAATCAAGACAGAAATGCATTTTATATGTAATCACCAAGAAAACTGACATTTTGTAAACGGTCAGAAATGATTTGATTTGTCAATTGTTATGAAATCTACATTGTTGATTAAAAGCACTTCATTCTCTTCTCTCTGGTGCTTATCTTAAAATTCAATAATACTCCAGCCCAGCACGTTGCTTTCAGTCTGGTGCTTATTGGCATGCAGTGCTGGCTTTTCACAGGCAGGTGCTCCATTTGCATGCGCTATGTTTTGCAAAACAAAAGTTTTCAGTGTTACTGGCAATAAAATAAGGTTTGCAGTTTGAATGAATGCATCTTATTGCTCCTGTAGCCTCACGGTACTGAGAGAGTGCTCACCCTTACACAACAATTTACTTGTGTTATAGAAGAAACCCTAGCAGAACCCTGGGCAGTCCACAGTGTATTTGGAAATATTGCCTAATAAGGTAGCATGCTGGTGCTGATATATTATTGCAATTGATTACACTGGTGTGTATTGAGTCAGACCACAGTGATACTGTTGGCATATAAAAACACTAAGTTACTACCACTGTGGTACTATCCATTCTATCAAGGGTTCATATTACTGGAGCTGCTGTTGTGATGCCATCACTCTTAATACAGAACCATTGCATTGTCATCTCTTACACACACATCAACCCCCAGTCACGATTTAGGCTAGGTAATCAAAAACACACTACCGGCACAGCAGGCTAACTCACTATTCAAATCAAGCTTGGGGAATGAGTCAGACGAGTTAATCACATCCCCACATTATTGAGCACAGTTCAACACAATGGGAAGTCTCTGCCCAGGGCTGAATTACTGTGTTCAGACCAGGCCTGGTCTGGGTTGTGAGGTGAAGCCCTCAGTCATGCTGTCTGTCAGCACGATGCCAGACTGTGATCCAGCATCACCACCCCTCACCTATCACCGGTGCAAACTCACAAGCACCTCTATTAGAAATACACTATTACTGCTGTTGATTTACAGGTTGTGTTTCCGACTTTGAATTTATTAAGATATATACAGGTATGAATGCTCAATACGTTTATGTTGAGCACTAAAGTTTTTTTGTCAAATAATATATACATTAATATTACAATATAATATTGTTTACCACCCAAAATAACATCTTTGAGAGGGACTATGGCAAATAAAATAATATTGCTCAGAGGCACAGAGGACACTGGGTTGTTGTTTGATTTACAAGATGGCTCAACACATTACAGCTATACTTGTACGCTTTCACCAACCTACTTTTAAATATGAAACTTCTTTTTTCCCTGTTTAAAGAAAATGAACATAAGCAGGGAGCACTGTAGTTCCAGTTACCGGTGGACGAGCCTATTGTAATATCACTAAAGTGCTCAGACGAAACCCAATGCCAACACAATATTGCACATTGTTACTGATATGGTAACATGGTACTGAAGTGGGTTTATCAATGTCTATTGGGTTATACTTGGTGCCTTCTAGTCTACCTCTGGGGCTCTAAGGGAGGAAGCTATGCGGCTTAAGGGGCTTTACTGCTGGGAAGCAAGGCGTCTGGAGCACAGGCCTGCACTAACTCCTGCTTTCAACATCAGCATCAAATTCACAATGAGTGATCAAATGATATGAGACTGGATGCGCTACGCTAATTAGAATACATCATGTCTGCCACTAAAAGTGCTCATTATAAAGTCTTTACAAATTATATCAAAGAGGAAAAGTAGATCTGTTCATTATACTATGTAGAGTAAAAAACACATCATTATAACTGCTTCCTGTGCTTTGGGAAATGCTATAGGGTCCTTTCTATTTGTAGACGACCACCAACGACATTATGTATGGGATATGCCTGCCCTTTTAGGTATTCGCTGAACTCTCTATACCAGAGCTGTTGGTAGGCCCCTTCTTGGGAAGCACTTGGTCCCACCCACCAAGGGATTAAAACCATCAGGGCCCTTTCTATTTGTAGACGACCACCAACGACATTATGTATGGGATATGCCTGCCCTTTGGGTAGGTATCGCTGAACTCTCTATACCAGAGCTGTTGGTAGGCCCCTTCTTGGGAAGCACTTGGTCCCACCCACCAAGGGATTAAAACCATCATCCTGAGGAAGCCATTTCTCTTTTTCCTACTCAAGAAGGTACAGTAAGAACCTCTGTGTTCAGCTGAGCGTGTTGGTAAAAAAGAGCTTCTTGAGTCGAATCGAATCGATTGTATTTCCCTTGCATTCGTGCTGAAGGCAGGCTTGCCGCTTTCAACGACTCTGAAAAGACAGAGCCCTTTGCCTTTCTGTCTTTCAGTGGCCTCCTTGCTGGAGTGGTAGGCCGTTCTTTCTTATCTGTCTGTCGTCTGTGCAATTACCCTTGGGAGTGGTTGTCTATTCCTTCTTGGGAGAACACAGTTGCTCCATGGGGCTAGGCCTTGCCGCATCCCCACTGTCGAGTAGACCTCACCGGCTGTGTAGGCCCACCCACCTCGGTGAGTTGGGCCTTCTAAACAAACAGTGTGCTCTCACCTATCTCTCTGTTTCAACTTGCCCACTGTGGCTTCAGCCCTTGTGTCTCCCTGGTCTATGCTACACGCTGACCAGGTGTGTGATTACGCGATTAGGGTAGACGGTTATCTTACAGTTTCTGCAAGAATTGCTTGAGGCTAGAAAGGTGCATTTAGCGGCTATTTCTGCCCTGTAGATTCGTTATCTCTGGGTGCACATTTTTTATTATATTTTTTATTTGTATTTTAAAAGTGAGCCATGTACTAATAAATAAATAAATGTTTTACTCACAGTGCAAGTAACACACATTTTGAACAAAATCTTTAAATATCAAGCTGAAAAATAATATTGAAAATCAATTCTGTTTGTAGCAAAAAAAAAAAAAAAAGCACAGAAAAACCACCAGAACTTTTCAAGCAGTTTAAACTGTGATGTGACATAATAGTTTGGCCTAGATGACACAGATGTATGGATTATATTAGTGTGTGTATTAACGTGGCAGTCCTGTTAATGACTCTGATCAAGTGTGAGTCATGAGGCTTAATGAATAATGAATATGAAATCAGTGCTAACATGCTCCATGTGAAGTAACTGCTTCCAGGCCAACAATGGATCATTTGTAAGTGCTAAGAGGTTAACTATGATGCACGTCTGGCAACAACAAACTGAAAAATTAATGTCTCCTAAAAGACAGAAAATTAAAAGGCACTCAGACAAACGCGGTCAAAGGTAACATATTGCGAAGATAGCAATAGAAAAAAAAGCTGCTGCATTAATTAAACTGCCATTTAGTTATAAGCCATGTGGGACGCATTGAAATAGAAATTAATAGTTTCTATTGTATCTACTGTAATCTTGCCTCCATTTAGCACCACTTCCACACAACAGATTAGCCACCTAATCAAGATAGGCTGCTATTAAGAAATTACCATATTGTGTTTCTCAAAATGATTGCATACTGATCATTAAAAAGGGAATACAAAAAACATAATAAAATAAATATAAATGGGTCAGGTGTCATTTGTAGCTTCTTAGCTGTACTGTATACAAATAAATTAAACACATTTTTTATTCAATATGTTTAACTAAATAGAGTGCCTTATAACTTGATTAATCGATTTGTTAGGGCAGAGCTGACCAATCCCATTCCTGGAGAGCCATTCTGCTCCAGGTTTAACAGGTACAAATATATAATTACCTACTGCAGGGTCTGGTTTAGAAGAGGGTTGGAACAAAGACCAGGAGTCGAAGAGCCAACTTTGGCCACCCCTGTCTTGGAGGATGTCCTGTCACCTGTCAAGAGGCATGGACGCCTTTGAACCCTCAACTGAGCAGTCTAAGGAGGAACCCTATTTTGTTTTGTTATTGGTAGCTGCCCGAAAGTACAAGTTTACCGCAGCAATCCCTTTGTATTGCCACGCAGTAGCGAGAAGGGTATCAGTCCTGTTTTTTCCATTGTGCAGAGGTGATAAGATAATGCTTTTGTAAGGGTTGTAATGAAACACTTTTGAAGGAACACACCACCTCTTGCTATTCCCAGCTCATGAGTGTTGGTATCAAAGTATGGTTTCCAGGGGTTTTTTCTCATGGTTAGCTCTAAGGGGCATCGCTGCCATGGCAACACAGTTGCGCACCGTCCACACTTTGGGTCAAGAAGGGTCTACCATTTGTAATTTCCCAAGAGGTCCCGCCTCAAAGGAAAGGTCACTGCCACTCTTTATTTTTATATGAACTGTGGATGTTCCCAGAGGACTCATTCGGGGGGTACTTGGCCTAAAATAACAGATTAGTCCGGGGACGCTGGCCACATAGATCATGCACAGGGCCCCTGTGGCTTAGTGTTTCTGACAGCACTAAACCAAGAGGAGAGTTCATTGAAGACCTGAAGTGGAGTGTATAGCCAAATAATGAAACTCTTAACGAACGACAGAACTATTAGAAAACAGGGTGTGTTCAGACAACAGCAGGGAAAACAGTTCAGCTTTTGCTGAATGAATGAAAGTGGATGCCATTTCACACATCTACAGACCGGCATTCTAATTGGGCAAACAGGGAACTCATTCGAAGGACGTGGAGCCGGTAACCTGATTGATGCAGAGTACTTTGTTTCAAGGGTTTCTGCTTCCAACCAGGCCAGCTTCAATTGGAAATACATCTTGTGGCTACATTTGAAGGATCAAGTATAAACCATGGCCTACATTTCTGAGAAATCATAGGGAGCATGTTGTATTAACTAACATGGCAGGCTGAAGACCTGAGCGAAGAAGACTAATCAATAATGGCCAATTTTAGCCACACTAGTGTTCTATTTCAATACTTTGTTTTTTGTAATGTTTTTTTTTTTTTAATTTGTTATTTATCAGTTGTGTTCCATATAATATTAACCCAAAATCCCAGCTGTGGACCTCTTTGTTCTCTTATTGCATTACATCATCTTGACCAGTTTTAACTAATGTTTAAATATGCATTTGCTTGTGTTTTAATGTTTTTTGTTAGGTGTGTGAGCTGCATTTATTGTTCACATCCACACTAACTGATGGATGAGTTTCATTTATGTATTCATTCAAAAACATTTCTCTTATGGGTTATATCGTCCTTCCCTTGTTTATAGGGGTTTATGGATTATAGGGGTTTATATTAGAGACCTTTTAATTAATGAGCTAGGGTGGGTTTAGCGTAGTGCAGAATATGACCCTTGCTTGAAATGCAGGAATGAGATTAATGATCACAATACAGACGAGACAGCCTCTCTTTCAACAAGCAGAGCCGTGTACCTGGCAGGTTTCGGGCACACTAACAGGAAGTTCAAAGGAGAGACACTACCTTTTAGTGTCACCACAGCAGGCTTTTCTTTACCGAACGTTTTATCTGGAAGCAGAAATAAAAGGTACAATTCTAAGTGTATAAACGGGGTTGTTGTTAGTGCTGTCAGTATATATCAGCTCCATGGCACAAGGCAACCCCAGCTCAATGGAGAAAGCTGGTAGTCAACAAGGTGCAAAAACAGGAGGAGAGGATGAGGTGTGTAAAGGCCATGCAGGGAGAATGGATGAGATGGGAGAGTATGGAACAACGCAAGATTGGCTGGCAAGACCTATGGACAATGGAACAGAACAGGATCAGTTTCCTCATCAGGTCAACATATGATGCTAGAACATAAGAACATAAGAAAGTTTAGAAACGAGAGGAGGTCATTCGGCCGATCTTGCTCATCTTATTGATCCCAGAATCTCATCAAGCAGCTTCTTGAAGGATCCCAGGGTGTCAGCTTCAACAACAAGTGCGTCCTATTTTCTGTTCTGAATGCTCCTTTGTCTAATCTCCATTTGTGACCCCTGGTCCTTGTTTCTTTTTTCAGGTCGAAAAAGTCCCTTGGGTCGACATTGTCAATACCTTTTAGAATTTTGAATGCTTGAATTAGGTCGTCACGTAGTCTTCTTTGTTCAAGACTGAATAGATTCAATTCTTTTAGCCTGTCTGCATATGACATGCCTTTTAAACCCGGAATAATACTGGTTGCTCTTCTTTGCACTCTTTCTAGAGCAACAATATCATTTTTGTAGTGAGGTGACCAGAACTGAACACAATATTCAAGATGAGGCCTTACTAATGCATTGTACAGTTTTAACATTACTTCCCTTGATTTAAATTCAACACTTTTCACAATGTATCTGAGCATCTTGTTGGTCTTTTTTATAGCTTCCCAACATTATCTAGATGAAGACAATTCTGAGCCAACAAAAATTCCTAGGTCTTTTTCATAGATTCCTTCTCCAATTTCAGTATCTCCCATATGATATTTATAATGCACATTTTTATTTCCTGCGTGCAGCACCTTACACTTTTCGTTATTAAATGTAATTTGCCATGTGTCTGCCCAGTTCTGAATCTTGTCTAGATTATTTTGATATTTGCTGCTGCAACAGTGTTTGCCACTCCTCCTATTTTTGTGTTGTCTGCAAATTTAACAAGTTTGCTTACTATACCAAAATCTACTGCGTTCAGTTTGAGAATTAATCTTTCGTACAGGACTTTGTCAAAAGCTTTCTGGAAATCTAAATAAACCATGTCATATACTTTGCAATTATCCATTGTCGATGTTGCATCCTCAAAAAAATCAAGCAGGCTAGTTAAACGCGATCTTCCTTTCCTAAAACCATGTTGACTGTCTCCCAGGATACTGTTACCATATAGTTAATTTTCCATTTTGGATCTTATTATAGTTTCCATAAGTTTGCATATAATAGAAGTCAGGCTTATTGGTCTGTAGTTACCTGGTTCAGTTTTGTTTCCCATTTGTGTATCGGTATTACATTTTCAATTTTCAAGTCTGTCGGTACCACCCCTGTGTCAAGAGACCGTTGCATGATCTTGGTTAGTGGTTTGTAAATAACTTCTTTCATTTCTTTGAGTACTACTGGGAGGGTCTCATCCGGCCCAGGGGATTTGTTTATTTTAAGAGCTCCTAGTCCCTTTAACACTTCTGCCTTGGTTATGCTAAAGTTATTTAAAACTGGATAGCAACTGGTTGACATGTGGGGCATGTTGTCCGTATCTTCCTTTGTAAAAACTTTTGAAAAGTAATCATTTAATATATTTGCTATTTTTTTTTCTTCATCTACGATTTTGCCATTTGTATCTCTTAAACATTTAACCTCCTCTTTGAATGTTCTCTTGCTGTTGTAATATTGGAAAAACATTTTGGAATTGGTTTTAGCCCCCTTAGCAATGTTCATTTTTATTTCTCGCTTGGCCTTTCTAACTTCCTTTTTGACTTGCGTTTGCAGTTCCGTGTACTCTTTCTGTGTACTTTGTTTTTGGTCCCTTTTTAACACTCTATAAAGTGTCTTTTTTCACTGAATATTTTTTTAATTGATCTATTAAACCATTTGGGCAATTTAGTTTTACATTTAGATTTGTCTACTTTAGGGATGTAATTATTTTGCGCCTCTAGTACTATATTTTTGAAGAAGAACCATCCTTTTTCTGCGGGTGTTGTCTCTATTTTACTCCAATCTACTTCTGTTAGTCTCTGTTTCATACCTTCATAGTTTGCTTTTCTAAAATTGTAAACCTTAGCTTTAGTCATTACTTTTCAGGTTTTATAAAGCACTTCAAATGAGACCATGTTGTGGTCTGAGTTTGCTAGTGGCTCTCTGACCTCTGTTTTTCAGTCTTTGTTATTTGAAAAGACTAAATCAAGGGATTCCTCACCTCTAGTCGGTGCCTTCATTTGTCATTTCCACCATTTCAGTTTCGTCCGTCGTGCTACCCACCAGGTTTTCCCATTTTATATATTTCTGACCCATATTGATTCGGCTTTATTTTCTTTGCCCAGGTTTAACACCTGGGCTTCAAGACTGTTTCTTATGTACAGCGCTACCCCTCCTCCTCTTCTGTCCTGCCTGTCTTTCCTATACAGTGTATACCCACAAATATTATATTCGTCCCCATCACTCTTAGACAACCAAGTTTCTTTAACACCTATCACATCATAGAAACTTGTTAGTGCAGTGGCTTCAAGTTCTAAAATTTTGTTTCTGATACTTCTAGCATTTAGATAAATACATTTAATGGTTGTCTTACCTGAGTTGTTGTCCTTGTTTTGATGCAGTCTCCCTTCTGTTTTTTTGTTGATTTCTCCCCCCTTCCTTTCTAGTTTAAATGCTTCTGAACCTGCTCGAGGATCTTTTCTTCAAGTAGATTGGTTCCCTTTTTATTCTCCCATCACCACAGAACCTAAACCTCTGGGTGGGTGAGGATCATGTCCTTTGTGTTCATCACCTGCAACATTAAGGTACATTTTGACAGGATGTAAGGTGGGTTTTAGCCAAGGATGCTTTACTTGGTGTCATGACTAGGTGCTGCGATGTTTGGCCTTAGCATTGGAAGACAAGCGCAGCATGACCAATAAGTTGCTACCAGTTCCATCAAAGCATTACACAGAAAAGACAATATTCCTCCGTCCAGGAGAGAAACCACCAAGAAAATGTGTTAAAACCAAACCAGTGGAGGTGGGTTGAGGATTTGTGGCACACTCTACAACTCGGTTTCTCAGAGACGTCGGGTTCAGTGGCCAAGAGTTGCGTCGCACAGTGAAGAACTTATCTGAAGCAGCAGAAAGGAGCAGCAACTGGCTGTGGTTGAGGGAAACCGATTCTGGCTGTGGATCTCAAGCACAATAGAAAGAAAGCAATGCTGATGTACAGGTAAGTAAGCTGGGCTGAGTTGAGTGGGGGACGGAGGGGGGTGATGCTGGGATTCCAGAATCACTGTTGAGCCCTCTTGAGATGTCGTGGGCTAGTTGACAAAACACTGAGGACAGAAGGTGCCCACTTGAAGACCCCAGAGATGTATCCTACTTAGCTCAATCCCGATGGTTGTCATGCTGATGCGCTGGGGAGACAGCACAGTGGTTAATCTCCAGAGCCAGCATCAGAGACGTTGTGTGTTCTGATGCGCTGGGGAGGCAAAATGAACTGATCCCTGGAGCCAGCATTACACTTCAGCCATCAACACCAGGCAGAAGGATATCTACATCATCAGATGGAAAGAAACGCAAATTGAGGGAGATGCAGGTGGATCACATTAGTTTACTGTAAAGCTATGTCTTAGTTGGTGCTTATCTTGGTGAGAGCCGAGTTCAAATCAGCATGAAGTTTTAACATCTACTCTCATGTAATGGAAATCTAACAGTAATGAGAAAAGGAGACTGCAAAGCCACTCTTTTCATGATAAGACAGTAACACGGCACAGCAGGGTTTTCACACAGTATATGAAGCCTGCATGTCTGCTGTTATATGGGCTGTGTTTAACAGAGTGCCTGTTATTGTAGATACCAGTATTGATCTCTCAGGTGGCAGTAATGGAAATTCATGGAGGTGTTGTTATAGTTGTATTATGCACTGTAGTACTTAGTCATCAAAAGCTAAATCTTTATGGTATCTTATTTGCCACTGATGCATTATTGATGCAAATATAATAATAATAATAATAATAAATAATAATAATAATAATAATAATAATAATAATAATAATAATAATATTTCCAATGCCTACTGTCACCGTGATTTACAATAGTTCCTAATGATTCATCATGCTATCCCTGTGTTTTGTTATACATTACTACACTCTGCTATACTTTTCCAATGGTTCAGCACAGTACACTTTTCTAAGGATGATACATCACACATGCTCCATGCTTTCTCTTCATAGTCTCAGGGGTGCACACATTGCTGAGCTTCATCTATTCAAAACACCATTTGAAGAACACTCAGCCCTTTCTAATATGGAGTTTGACTTGCATCCCCTCAAGAAAATGTTTCATGATGCTTACCTGCTGCCATGCTAATGCGGTTTTCAGCAGCTGCTGCTGAGCTGGTGAGCAGCAAGAGTTGGGAATTGGAACAAATAATTACTGGTTTTACTACTGGATACCAGCAAGGATAAAAAAAATAAAATAAATGCACACATTTACACCGATTCTTTTAGGGTCGGAGACTTGGTCTAGCATTATTTTGTTGTCATTTATTTAAGTTTAGTCTTTCTCCTGCCTTTACAACTTTGTTTAGAAAATAATTTATGCAAAGTATGTTAGTGACGTGATCTTGAAATTTCAATGTTATATTAATGTTATATACAGTGCATTGTTAAACAGTTAAGTTTGGCCACCAGCCGTCGCTGCTTTAAATATGGATTGATTTAGGAGTGTAGACAACATACAGGTCAGTTTTCTTTCACCAGTATAACTGGCTCTTCCACCAGCATTATCATTCTTGAACCAGAACCCTACCTACACCAGAGCCAGCTGGATACTTAATCTGTACTTCCACTTTCAAATGTGTTTGTGCCAGCATGTTAATATTCTGTGCCCTTCCCAATATATCATTGCATGCGTGTGTAATGCATAAAGGCTATTAGTACCACTAATATATTCAAATATATGTTGTACACGCTCAGTGAATATGAACACATTTTCTAAAGGCCCTAATACCCCTTTTAAAAGAAAACCAGTCTGGAGAAACTTGGTTTTGGTATAAGAACTTTACTCCACACCAATTCTTTAGCTGTGATATTGCTTTTGAGCTTGGCCTATGTTGTATAAATGTAGATCTTTATGCGCGCACCCTCTTCTCACACACGCGGAGCAGTTTGACTCACACGGTTTTGTTCCTGTAAGGACTCTATTCACGACTCTTGAACATCCCGGAATCTTTTTAAAGGAGGATGCAGCACTCACAGAATCTTGGTCACAAATTGCTGTTTTTCATATTAGTGTTTGTTCAAGAAAAGGTCCTTTCTAGCTTTTATATGCGTCTCATTCTGCACTATTTTATAAAGTACACAAAGCTTGATGAAACTGGGCCTTGGTGCACAAAGGCACAGAAGACCTTTCTGGGAGGAATACGATAATTGTAACAGTTTAAAGTTTACCACGGTAAACTTAGTCATTTTGTACTTTTCGCATGGTTATGCTACACATTTATCATACTTTACCATACATCTCTGAGCTTTACAATGCTTACCTATGCTTTACCGTTATTACACCTTGCAATACTGTTACTAAGGGAAGTTTTGATTAGGGTGCTGCAAAATAATTACATAAGTTGTCCATGCCAAGCACATTCATTCACTACATTGATCTCTGTGTAGTTTTGAA
Source organism: Polyodon spathula (assembly GCF_017654505.1). Lineage (NCBI taxonomy): Eukaryota > Metazoa > Chordata > Actinopteri > Acipenseriformes > Polyodontidae > Polyodon > Polyodon spathula. The sequence goes on along the minus strand of NC_054537.1, from coordinate 6,631,693 downwards.
ATAAATCTATGCTTTTAGCAAACATATTTTAAAACTTGCTATCTGGAATTACACTAGATTAAAGGAGTCATTGTTTGCAAGCGTAGTTTTTTTGGAAAGTTTTCCATGTTCATTGTCACGTCACTTCACTTCAGGGCAGTATCTTCGGTTAGTAACCAACCAGCTGCTTCCCCTAATGACTGACATGCTCTGCAGCCAGTAAGATACTGCTGAGGTAAATTGAGCCAGGAAGTGCAAGTGTAACAGATTTCTAGGCAGGTGAGGCAAACAAACCGAAAACTTCCTTTTTCCGTATGTGGCACCAGATGTCATGTTTTAAAATCAAAATATGTGATCGCGATGTCATTTGTTTCTTTCGTAACTCCACATTTGAGACCATTATAGTGAATGGAAGTGCAAGTCAGGAATGATGTAATAGAGTATTTTCTTAACTACAACCGCTTCAAAACACCAAGAAATAACCACAGGAAGGAGTTGTATTGTTCAGGAGCAGTTCCTTGACACATTTATATCGTTCATTTTTTTTTGTCTTTGCCTTTTAACTTGTTTCAAAATACTGTTTTTTATTTACTGTAAAACTGAACACACGAGCTACATATCTCCTGGAGCAATCTTTAACGAAGGCTGTCAAACGACTGTGGTGCAGAACGATAGATACACGGACACTGCTGATTAGTTAGGCTGGATTGAGATGGAGGGTTTTTGTATAATACTGATATTAAGAAAAGTAATTATCTGAATTTTTCACTAGATGCACCCTTGATAGCTCTTCTTTTTTCAAGACATAAATTATGTATCCATAATCTCGGATTTAGTATTCCTAACAGGAAAAGGCACGGCTTGCAAAGCCTCAGTTGAAGTGTGCTGTTAAGCAGCAGATTGAGATACACACCATACAATGCCACAGGAATGTATTTGGTTCTGAAGTGGAAATGTATAAAACCGTGAATTGTTCTTGGTTTAGGTTACAACAGCTCTCTGCCGCTGTTCATGCAGCAAAGGCTTGAGTGGCTTTCTGTTAATAAAATAAAGTCAAACGTCAGGTGTTTATTACATCATGAATTTATTTCTAAATATTTAACCAGAAAAAAAAAAAAATACTATTGAGATGACATGTTCTTTTTAAGGCTCCCCTGTGTGTTATCATTAATTGTACTGCTTTTGACAATGTACTTAATAACAAGTGTTACACTAAGCTCGCACAACCCCCAGTGTAAAGGCGAAACACTGGCTACTTCTACAGCAGTACACCCTTGTATGTACAATGATTCTGGCACATACTCTATTATACTAGTAGAAGCTTTTTCATTGTAATCCCAATTCCTGCTATTCCTAATTGTTTTGTTTACACAACTTGTTTTTGTTGCTGCTAATACTTTGCTTCTGTAAACAAGGTCCTTATGCATACAGTACATTTGAAATGGCAAAACAAACAAAAAAAGCTTGAGTCCTAAATTATATTCATCATCAAACGATTGAGGATTGTCATAGGAGCAAGGAGTCCCTTCACATAGGTATTTGGGGCTTGTTTTTTCTGGAAATACTGATGTTTAAGGGTTTTCAACTGCACACCAGGCATGTTTTTGCCACTGGAAACATTTGTTCTCCTCCAATAGGTAGCACATTCACAACAGACAAACACTGTATCTGGGTTTGTGTCAGGAAAACTATTTGTCATCATGGAATGATACAGCAGAAAGAAAAATAAACGCTGACATTTGGAATGGACGCCAAGTTGTAGCAGAATACTTAGCTGATGGGAGGACTTCTACTGTTTGGAGAAGGCTTAGATGCACCTGTGTCATAACTGTGCTTAAAATACCTGCTGTAATAGCCAAGGCTTTAAACATATTCTACCTCCCATCTGTCTAACCATATTCCCAAACATCCCTTACTGTTTCACTTCCTTTACTTTCACAATGACTAAGATGAAGCCCACTTTCCTGCTGATGCAACAGGTTTGGGGGTGTACTCTACAGTTTCAATTCCTGTTACAGATAAACCTGACTTAACAATTTCCAACAGTGGGTGCTGGGGGTGGTCAGAACCAAAACAGGGTTTTTGTTCTAAATATTGTAATGCTAGTAAGTGGCAAAAAAACATTTGTGTTTAGCCAGTGAAGGAGGCAGTAACGACACTCCCTCAAAACTCAGGATTTTTATAATTTCCATTTATTATTGGTATGCAGGAATAGGAGCTCATATTTACATTTCTGTGTGTCCAGTCATTCACATTTAAGACAGGCAACACAGAAGTAAAGATGATTTACCCAAGTAACTTGGAGGAAGAAGCCATGATTAACCTGTCTTCAAAAGGACACCTACACTTGTTGCTTTGGAATCTGTAGTTTAAGCACTGTGAAGAGTCAGGCACATGCATGTATTGGGCAACTAACTTGTCCATTTCAGGGAGCCATGGTTACCACACAGTAAACTGCATTATCAGGAAAATGTCCTTGCACATGAATGAATCACTGAGTGTACAAATAACTTAAAATTATGTTTATACTCCAGTGGGTTTTAACACCCAACTGTTATTTTTAAATTATCTATTTTAAATTCAACCAACACTCAACCTGTAAACAAATGAAAAGGTATGGAGCATATTTACATAGTGCAATACCCCTTGGATGACACTGTAGTATGTGTAGATATTTGTCAATTTAGATTGTAATTTTAAACATTTGGTACTTGTGCATTTCAGCATTCATTTTAAGTGACTAATGGTTTCTGTGATGTGGCCACTGTTCACTGAGCCACATTGAGACCATGATGCCTAGTTTATGGTGACATATGCTAAAAGGTTTCTGAAAACTACATCCATGACTAAAGTGAAATGGGATTGTTTAATAATTGGAAAGCACTCACCGTGGAAGAGTTCAGCACTGTATTCACCACTGTAACCCACCAGTATAGGAAAGGTATATTTGAGAGCCTTTTAAAAATGCACACAACTTAAGGTGTTGACTTAATCAACCTGTACCCAACTGGCATGAGCCACATGATTGCATATACAACCTTGCCATGGTTATCCCAGGATTACACCTTAAACTGGTTGACAATACAGGAGGATTCCCTGGTACTGTAAAACACACACAAAAATTACACACTTGTGGCTTAATGAGGATGCAGGTTGATCAAGAGCCTCTTGGTATTGCAGGTGTAAGAACTTACCAATGCTCAATGGAAGACAGGATGTTTTTACCTGTATCCTCATGCAGATGATATGAAAACTGAAAGTGATCTGAACACCTATAAATATAACAGCACTGAAAGTTCCTTATGACTGACTGCAGCTTTTTTGTTTGATCAACTATCGCCCGTTGGATCTATGACAAGACCTTCTCCTACTGCATTACAGCACAAAGTCAATTAGTTTGACTTAAGACATATGGAATCTGAAAAGCAATTACCTTGAAAATCTATTTTGTATCAGTGTGGGACAGGCCTGTCACCTTTACACACCTCTGTCATCACCAGATGCTTGAGGTCATTTGCAGCCAAGCCAATCAAATAAGTGAAACACCAGTCCTCCCAACACATTTATAAAATTGATTAAACAAAGTACATGAGACATCTGCTGGTCAACATATAATGCCCTGGGGTTTATTTGTTTGTGAGAGTTCTGTCACAATTACTTTTTTTCCAGGTGGGATTAGAAAACCTCAAGGATAAATTCTGCCATTGGATTGGGCATTCAAATCCAGGTACTGACAAAGCACTAATAGTAGTGTGTTAAGTACCATGCTCTTCACAGAAGAGAGGTCCAATATTTCCAAAGGAAGGCACCCGATATTTATGGTTCTGGCCTTGCAGCCTTCTGGAGAATTTTTACAAGGAAAAGCTGGCTGTTTTTAGAAATTGGAATGATGATACACGTACAGCAATTACTGCATTCATCTCCCTTATATCCTTTTTTATGAACAAGTAACAAAAGAATGAAGTCTTTGAATACAAGGAGCATACAATCATTATCACAAGAACAGAAAGATACAAAAATAACTGCTTTTTTTGTTTCAACAAATTCTACAAAATTAAAAAATGAGGGAGGGGCACCAAAATAATTTCAAAGCGATCAGGTATTAAGGACTTTTTTTCCCCATGAACACTAGGGACTGAAATTATATATTAAAAGCAGCAAAAAATAAACAATATATAGTGCTTAAATATCAGAAGCTGTGTTTGCTTCTGGTAAGAGACTTCACCTCTAGCTTGTTACTTGTCTTGGGACAATACAAATGGAAGATCCCACCAAGTAATACATTACCCACTAACAAACTGATGCCTTCATCCATCCACCCCACCCTCCCCCCCCACACAATTCTGTATGTATGTCACCATTAATTCCACATGATACACAGAAAACTTAGGGACCCAAAGAGGGCCCTAATCATGTTCACAATATACAAAATACCGAGGAGTCCACAGCTACCTAACACATTTACTACAGCACAGGAACCAATAAAGGTACAGGTGTACAAAAAAAAAAAAAAAAAAAAAAAAAAAAAAAAAAACTGTAAACACAGCACAATAAATAGATAAAACAGCAGGCTCCACACCATGCACATGATGTGAGGACCCATTTCATCTCTACATCTCTCACCTCTCACACTCTTGACTTTCTTTTTTTCTTATTTGCCCCCCCCACCCAAGTGCAAAACATCACAAATGAACAGCTCTGTATTCAAGTAACGTATATACAGGGGTATTACAAATATGCAGCACTGTACATATAATTGCCATATTTATAATTTACAGATGTCAATTCTTAACAGTAACAAAAAAAATGAAAGCATGAGAGATGAGCATTGCAATTAAGTCCCAACTGCTGCCATGGAAACAATGTGCTGCATTCCGCCATCCCGTGCATTCACAATGCTACTGATGCATAGCACCTAAATGAGTTCCCAAAGCGGAGGTGTTGTCTCTGTGGAAACTACGTCACTTCCATGGCCACTGTATTGTCCGCTATACTGCTAAGTGCAGGCTTGTCTTTGTCAAGGTTTTCCCTGGAAGGAACAAAAAAATAAGCCACTCGCATAAATAACATGAACACCTTAACATTTTTAGATCTTAACTGTAAAATATGTATATTACAAAATTAAATAAACACGTTACACTTAGAATTAAATGATTTTGTAGTCTGCTACGTTTTTTGGACTTAGCTGTGCAAATCGGCAACCCGATTTCATATTCAATTATCAACGACAAATCAAGGGTTTACTTTTCAAAACTTTTTTTTTTTTTTAAACAGAAGATCCAAGATCCATAAAGACTTAGTTTAACAACTAAAAATATCCATATAATAATAAATGTATTTTAACAGAAGTCATTTCTAGCTGAACTGTGGTTGTTCATTACTGTTAACATTGTATGTCCCATGCAAAGAAACATTTGAATTACTCAAATCCTGACTAATTTAACTACTATATTCAGGTTCCTAAACATCAGTTTGATACACATCCTTACCTTGGTACAATGTCCATGGAGGACGAAGCTGTAACCTTGGGCATTTGACAGTTTGTTGTTGCAGCCAACTTTAAGGCAGATGCCGGAACTGCATTTATAGTCCTAGGTATATGGCGTGTATTGAGAGTGGCAATGGAGTTCACAGCAGCTACTGACGAGGGTACACTTAATCGAATACTGTTCCCAATCAGAACCTGAGTTGTCGAGTTGGCAGCAGTCCCATGGTGACTCAGTGCACTTTGGGAACTTGAAGTCTGTGAATTGTTGGAGGGCTGTAGAAAGGTGGAACCCACAGTTGTTGAAGACTGGCTAGTATGTACAAGAGCAGTAGGTGAAGAACTAGCGAGGTGTAAGCCCTTGTATACTCCTAAAAGAGAGGGGGGAAATATACATCAGTCTGATTAATGGACAATCTATTCTTAAAAGGTACACTTGTTTTATTTTAAGTCTAAAAATCTGAAATCAAAACAAAAAGCAAAACTAACAGATTTCCCATCCAGTTATTCTGCATTATTAGTTGAGTTTGAAGTAATCCCCGATAATGTATCTATACATGGTAGTAAATGCCCTTTTTTGCAGTATTAGCATGAGGACAGGTGTAAGCATTTAATCCAAAGTCACATTGATATTGCAGTCTTAAATGTTGCTTAATTTCCTTTCAGTTTGTCAATGAGACCTCATACATAACAGCAGTGATTTCAATATATTGACCTTCGCTGTACGATAACAGCACTCTACTGAGCCCTCCAAGTCGCAAGTGACTTCTATGAGGGAAGGCGTTAACATTTCTGAAATGAATAATCTGTTACAATGTTCAGCGTGGGTTACTTTTACATCACTTTAAAAAAAACACTCTCATATACATGAATGGCCTTGCATGGATATCATTGTTGTGCTGCTATCTTGGAATGTATAGATAACCTCACCTGAGGCCTGAAGGATGCCATTGACTCCGATTCCAAGCACCACGTCTTCCTTTGCTTTGAATGCCATCAGCTGCTCTGTTGTCACCAAAGCAGAGGCAGCAAACTGGGCACTGACAGAATCCAGCGTCTTTGACGCCAAACCCTGGAAGAGAATATCGAAAAGCTTAGCAAACTGGAATCCTGTTAACTGTTACACTGAAAAAAACACATTGCCATGTTGTTTTGGTAAGGATCACAACATGTGTTGGAGCTTTAAATAACCCTTTTAAAAGATGTATGTATATAAGGCTTGGCAGGACAAGGTTCACAGGTACAGTGCTTTTTTAAACTCACACCTTGCAATGCATTATAAAGTGTCTGAATGGAATTCTCCACGAGACAGCTAAAACAGGTGCCTGCATGGATTGGGATGAAATTTAAAAAAACACCCTGAATTGTCCTAAACTATCTCAACTCATAACTCTCACCTGTGTACTGTTGGAGGCAGATACACTATTTGCTTGTTGCTGTTGAATCTGTGCAAGCTGCTGTTTCTGCATCAGTGCTAGTTGCTGTTGATGTTGCTGGTATTGTTCGGCTGTAAATGCTAAACACACACACATTAATGAGAACAATATTTTACAAACAAATCAATCCACATCATTGATCGTCATAAATGCCCACTAAATCTGTTGGTGTACTGTAGTTATGACGGTACAATCAATTGAAATAATCTTTTAGACAAGGATTTAAATATAAATCTGCAACTAACTTAAGTTGAGCATTAGAGTGCAATGATGCTAGATTTACAAATGTTCTTAAACACCCAACAAAAACCACCAGTGCTGGTTTCATATCTTGGCCTGCTTTACCCAAGATAACATTAATTTAGTTCTAGATTAGTGCTAAAATCAGAGTCTTGTTCCCAAATTTGCCAGAAAGCAAACTATGAACATTTTACACACCACACAATTATGGGATTGACGGCTGTTAAATTTCACAGGCAAGGTTCGTACAATATTTTTATAAATAAAACCATGGACTAAACCATTTTTCATGATCAAACATTACAACTTCCAGGACCAAAAAATAGTCATACTATACGATACACACGCGTTTTACATTCAAAACTGCAACTGTTACCCCAGCTGTATCGCAATAACTTAAACTATAATTATGATGACAAAAAGTATCAGTTGCTCATTATTAAATCCAACCAGTGTGTGCGGTTCTTCTTTGAACAGCAAGCGTAAATCTAGTATTGAAACAATCAAAGTAACTTGTTTAATATAACTGGCTTTGGAACAAGAACACATTCTAACTCAGGTCACAGCTCTAAAGAACACCAACCCACTGGGGGCGCATTACTACGTCACAAAGCTGTTGAATATAAACATAACAACCTCCGTATTTAACAACACATTCAATACATCACACTCAAATATCAGACACAACATTAACCCTTTGCGGTTCTATGTAGGACCAGGTTCGACATTACAATTTTCCCTTTCCATCAAAAAGATATAAAGCACAGGTCTCGTCGTATTTCTCTGGAAAAAGCAGAGAAAAACCTTTCAAATGGCCAAGTGAGACCGATAGGAGCCAAAACAAAAAGGGTCATATTTGAGCAATACATATAGCCCCTGAACCACAGAGACAACACGGACACGAAGGGGATAGCTGCTTCCGCATCCAAAGCTCAAAAAAAAAATCAGACATTTGCAGAGCTTTTTGAGATGTTACAGTAATAAAATAATGACTTGGATCGCATTATTGAGGAGTTTGGTGATAAAACGAGTGATCAGGAGAGGATTTATCAGTATGCATATCTATAAAGAGGTATGTGAAATACAGCGAACAAGGGGTGGGGCTTGGCTGGAGATGCAGTACTGATGTCCTTTTGCTATGCAGGACTTAAACCTGTTTCTCAAAAAAAAAAAAAAAAAAATAATTAAAACTGCATGTGAAAATACCCGACGCGCCTGACAGGCACTGAATAAATGGGCCGCTAAGGTTTAACACTGACAATTACTTACTGTAGGATCATATTAAAATTGCATGTCCGATTTTAATTATAGATGCGGTTAACAAATAAAAACAAATTCTTTAGCAGGGGCAGGTCTTGCACCAAAGGCATCGGATTGTAAAATTATTTTACTTTCTATAATTTACAAAAAAGTCTTGCAAGCATCTAACAGTAGATGAACACTGCTCGTATTTTTCAATACTATATTTAAAAGTGCAGACTTGGTATATTATATTTAAAATATATATTAACTGACAATCTTCCCGGGCTGTTTACTTGCTGGCATTATTTCATGTTTGTGGAAGTTCAATTTTATCCTGAAGGGAAGAGAAGTGTCGCTCTTTTTCTTTAGCGATTCGGATGTACTAATCCACATTAAATGTGCTGCTGATTCTACTGTCTCAGCAAATTTATCAGCTAATTTTATTAGATTTTATCATGCTTTATATATCGTTTTTGTCTTTCTGCAGCCAGTCACTGTAGGTCTTGTTATCAAACCACCATTCATTGAAATGACACTTGTCTGGCATTTGAGCAAATTTAAAAAAAAAAAGACACAGCTACTAAACCGTTATCAAGCAGCAACCGCAATCTCTCCCACCAGCTGTGGCAAGCATCAAACTCACGAGAATACACTTGACAGACAACACTGTGAGCCAATCAAAAAGCACGAACAGTGAGCTAAATCGAGTTTGGTCATATACGATATATTGTGGGGGGCCGGGGCTTAAATGTGGAATGCAACAAGTAAATTTTAGTAGTACAAATTTTCCCTCTCAATGCAGACAGTTTAAATAGAATAATTTACTGTTCTCACAATTCAGGACCTACAGAACATTGTGTTTAAGATTCAACACATGCGGCAAGACTAAAAATAGATGGTTTTCAGTTGTGGCCGCACACTATTTTACATTCAGGGTTGCACCAGCTATATCTACAAATGGCTTTAAAAGCTTATGCATCTTGTTACAAATGTAATAAAAGAAAATCTGAAGACTTTTAAAAGCTTATCTCAACCATGCAATGAAAAGTAACTACATGACTATAAAAAGGTTTTCTACCAAAGCCACTGACACTTCTTTCAAAGGAATGCACTTAAAAAAGAAAGCACTCATTGAACACCAACACCCCCCACCCCAAAACTTATGCAGACTTCCTTAAAATCAACTGCTGTCCAAAAAATAAATAAGATTGAAGTACAGAACTAAAAATCAATGAAACAGCATGGTCTTGCATGTAATTTCATGAAAGGAAACACATTCCAATTACCTTGTCACACACAAAGCTCCTAATTGTGTTTAATTAATTCAGAATAGTTTTTGCAATAACCTACACTAAAGTAAGCCAGTGGTTACATCTAACAGATAGAACCTACCCACAATCGGTGTGGAGCGGGCACCACTCCTGTCTTGTAGAGAGGTACCGCCTCCCTGGGTCCCAGGTTGTGCTGAGGCTGTTCGATTGAAACCCCTGTACAGTTTCCTTGAGGATACTTCCGTGTTCTCTGTGTTATATAAGAGTAGTGTCCGGGGTCTAAAATGTCTCCATCGACATGATTTAATGTTCAATAGTATCTGATTGAGGTCTCTAGGGGGATTTCTGTCCGAGGTATTTGTTTCTGAGGTACTGGCAAACTTGTCAATGGGAGAGTGTTGTGGGGAGGCAAGCATTTCCGGATCCAGCCGATGAAATACACTGTCGTAGTCTGTATGTGCTCTGTCCAACAAGACCCTGTAGAAAAAAGAGAAATACACTTATACACACAAGAGACAAAGGAAAGGATATAAGCACTCCTTTAAATGTAGTTAGACTCCAATGTTTCTCAACTAATTGTTTAAAAACAGGAACTTGAACTTAAATAAATAATTACCATTCTGCTAATTGTAAGATGCTACTGAAACATAGAATCTTAAGTGTGTACATGTACGTAGATGTTCATTTAAAAATGTCACTTTGTTTTCAGTCCCTTGGGTGAAAGGTGCAAGTCAGAGATTTAGGAGAATCCGCTCAACAGGATGAACATTCACCTCTCCTAGAAGACTCACCTTCCACCCCGTCCAATGCGCCGTCGTGCAAATCCAACACAGCGCCTGGGTACGGTCAGGGTAGTGAGGCAGTATCTGTAGCGCACGTCTGCTAACCCTCCTTCCTCTGGACTACACCAGGGCCAACTGCCAGTTCGGTCTGATCGACACTGCAAAACAAAAATACAAATCTGAAGTTCTGCACAAGAGTTGAAGATAAAAAAAAAACTAAAAAAACCCACCACCACACCACACACACTAGTCAAGATACTTACAGCATAATAATGACAGCCTGCTTTCCGACGGAAAGCAAAAGGACCATCTGGGTCATTTTCTTCCTCAGCTTCCGAGGAACCTGAATGGATCTAAAAATAAAAAATAAATAAAACACAGCTTCATGAAAAAGTATCACATTTCTGAGGATTTCTGTTTGTGAGTCACTTCAGTATTCCTTATTGAAATAAATCTCAAGCAGCCTTGTGCTTCATAGAATTGAAAATCTCCAGAAGCACATGCTCCTGTCAAAGTCCATTAAAGTCAATTTGTTAAACTGATTGATAGAATTTGCAACAATGATTTCACAAAGCAAAAGAACACTTGATCCTTTCGGTTTATGTAATACAATTAAAATAACGAATTAATTAATATTTTCTAAATCCTTACAATGCATAGAACTGTACCTGGGGGAAAGATTCTTCATCTGAGCTGGGAAAGTCGTATTGATTTAAGTCCTTTGCATTAAAGACCGGCAGTGCAGCAGGGCTTGTTTGCAGAGTTGCAGCAGCTGTGGATAAAGGTAAGACTTTGGGCTTCTTCTCGTATTTCCTTTTTGTCCGAACTTCTGTCTTCTCTGGCTGGAAATACATATAGGAGAAATCATAGGAAAAAAGATTTGGAAAAACAAATAGAACTACATTTTTAGGCAGAGCAGAAATACAAAAGGTTGAACGTTGTCAAACAATTTTAAAAGATCTGTTCCAAGAATGGTAGCTAATCATTACTCATTTAATACTATAGGCAGAAAAACTGTGGGATTCTTATGGTACTAAATATACACACTAGTTTGGTCTAATCTGTGTTATTGCAGTTTTGAAATGTTTTATATTCATGTTGCCCTGGCCTTCGTTATTATAAATAAGTAGGGCATAGCTTATTATAGAAAAACTCTATATACAAATTACAGTAAGAACACAAGCCTTGTACCAGATGCCAGCCTGACAGATGGCACCAATATCCACTAAAGTGTTGTCTTTGCCATTTCTCAGGTACTATACACATTTACATTTTTATGGGGAGATTTGGAGGAAAAATGAACTTACCTTATTAGGTCTATATTCTTTAAGCTCCATGTGATCTTGGTGCTTAAACTGATTGCTATTTGATAGTGGAATAATGGGCAATGTGTATGTGGGTTTCATTAGCTGTCGCTGTGCCAAGACCTCAGCCATAATCTCTCCACCAAAGTCAGCTATGCTATACCTGAAAGAGGGGAAAAGGTAAATGTGGCACAACGGCTATTACACAATATTAAATAATGCTAGGACATTTTTTTACATGTATCTGAAGGCAAAACAATGTCAGTCAGAAATTATTTTGTCTGCGTGAGATTTTATTAATATTGTCATGGAGGCTGTGATTTACTCTGCTCGTGCAGTTGCTCTCTTTCCTTTGCTTGTCACTGCTGCTGCTCTAAGTGGGAGCCATGTCCTGCCAGCGCCCCATTGGCAGACGCAGACAGTTGGGGGCATTCTTCTGGTGCGCTCTGGCTCAGCTAAGATCAGCCCCAAGTGCTGGTAAGTGTTGCAGTTCACTCCATTTGCCAAATAAGAGCTATCTATTTCTGAAGATACAAGTTGTATGCTTGGATTCTTACCGCCGCTACAAAAATGATATACGAGTCAAGCTGAGGTCCGTTTCTGTCTACAGTATGATAGAGGTCATACTTGCAAAAGAAATGACTTGCATGGTTATCAACGTTTTAATTTTTTCATGATGCAATCCTATTTTTTGTTAAGTGGAATGCAAAAAAATAAATAAAACTGATTAAATATTGTTTTCATTGTACAATGAACCTTTTTCCATGTTTATTTTAAGTGTTTATTCAAGTTAAAAATTAAAGTTATTACTTCATGAAAACATGTTTATTGTGAAGCCACAACAATGGCAGGGATTATTTAATATGTTGTCTACTTTGTTTTTACTTGAAATACACACAAGATTTAATTACTGTATTGCTTTCTTTGTTTTGTAATTAATTCATGTGGGTAAAGTAAGACCTTTCTTCTGGGATATTTTTCAACTTTAATATATACAGTGTTACATATAATGGCTTTGATAACGTTTTGAAAAAGAGTATCCAAATCTTAAACCAATATCCGAACATGAAAATGTCATGTTTAACCCAGCACTAATTTTAATGTCAAATAATTGATGTGGATTATATAAAACCACTTTTTTTTAAAGCAACATGATTTATAGCCATTCATAATCAGTCTACTTTAATGTTAGAGGTAAGAATCAGACCAGTTTCATGTCCACAGGATGATCATTGTGTGAAATCTACAAATGTGTAAGTGCAAGGTCACTTAAACAGTACCACGATGGGTAATGTCAATACATCATATTTTTTTTGTATAAAGCTTGCCATGAGTTATATATTAAATCTATAACAGAACAGACATACAATTAGGAGCAAGGAAATTAATTCAGAACCAGCAAGAAAAACAGAACACTTAAATTATTGCTGTTGTCAAGCAATCGTCATTAAACCCCCAAATAAAGGTTCCCTCTCCACATGACAAAGTGCTGATGCAATTATCTCCAGCAACCCACAAACTGTACTTTGGAACCAAAGGAAAACGCTTGAGGACATACAGTAGTCATTAAATTGGCAGCAAGTTTTAAACCACAACAGTTCAAACCTCTCATATTTTAGTTTTAAAAACCACCTGCAAAAATTCAAAGGGAAACATTTATATACAAGTAATAAAAGACCAACTAGAAGGACCACCTGCCCAAATGAAGGCCATTTTAAAAATCTGTCTCATTTAGTTTTACTTTATGAAACACTGCAAACTACATTTATAGTTCTGCATTAGCTTTAGTCTGCTGCCAAGTTTTAATAAAAGGTCCAGCCCCACAGAACTCTTACCTCTTTTCAATGATCTCCAGTGTCAAGTGCAGCAGCTCCCGCTTACTCTTCTCTCTCCTCTTGATCATTTCCAAGATGGTTACGGCTCGGCTTAGATCTCTCCGCAGCTTCAGCATTTTCTCATAGGATGCCTCATCGTTCTTCCGATTCTGGGGCAAGATAAATTTTCAAATAATACAACCAAAAGGGGAAAGGACACTCAAGTTCAAATTGTATATTTCTATTTTACATATTAATAGAACAAGCTGAAATGAAATAAAAGCCCAAACTGTATACAAGCCCACCTTTCTTGTTTGCATCTTTTCCGTTCTCCTTCTAAAGGCGACGTAGGGGTCGTTCGTGCTGGAGCCATCCCGCTTCTCCTGCTTCACCACCGGGATGAGAGAGGTGCCCTGGCAGCTTTTCCTTTTCCTGATCCAGTACTCGTACGCTTCTCGGATCAGGTCGTCGTCCTCCTTCAGCAGCAGTTTGGCCTCCTGGAGAGTCACCAGCTGAAGGTTAAGAAAGTTAATTCAGCCACCAGTGTACTGGATAAAATACTGCACACACTTCCTGGGGTTTTACTGCAGATTTCAATGGGCTGAACTCGCACATCATAAATAAAAATAAAAAAACACAGCATCAGCAAGTGGTATTTTCTGGGACTAACAACTAAAGACACCTTCTAAGCCAGTGTGCAAATACAGAGGGTCCTCAATCGCAGTGTCAGAAAGGTTAAAAACTTCAGGAGAGTTTATGTGATCAAAGTCAGAAACAACTAGTCTATAGGAAGCTAGGACTGTATGATCAAAGTTAAGGCAGTTATCGTGTTCACAATGTGGTCAGATGGTCAACTGTAAATGAGGACCCAAAAATGGCAATTTGTTTAGTAATGGTTTTAAAAGCATAAGGTGGCAGTAGTATTTTGTTCTCAGGCATTACCTGCTGGCCACTGCCCTTTTCTAGACGGTCAATCATCTCCTCAAACTGCAGAGGGGTGATCTCCATCTTCTTTTTCAGCTTATTCACAAACGCTTCATCTTCTGAGTCCATGTCGTAGTCCGGCTGCTCAGCATCCAGACTAAAAGCTATTATGAAAAGAATTTAAAAAAATCACCATCATCGTGTTTACAGGTGCTGTCTTCATGCAGTTATAACATTTTCATTGCAATCTATTTCAGGCAGAAATAAAAAATGATTCTGAAATATTAAATGTTACGTTCCTTGCTGGCAAGAGTGACTTCCAACATCAAAGTAATGTTTACACAAGAAAAACCATTACATTAGCATGGTACAAGTGTAAGGACTGTAAGAGTTTACAAGGTTCAGTAAACAGAAACTATGCAAATGTACACCAAATATTCTTAAAAATAAGTAATCTAATTTATGTACTTGAAGGGGAAATAATATTTTCTGCAAAAATCCAATAGAACTTTTACCTCTAGGTTTAACAGAAAACCTTATAATGGCTATTATCGACCACCACAAAACAATTTACATTATCCATTTCCTAAGAAACAGGTTGCCACCAAAATATTCTCATAGTCCACTCAAAGTATCCCACTAACTTAATAGCTACTGTACTGAGCATGTTGAACCCCAGCCATTAGGAAAAAGTGTCACAACATTTATATCCATTTACAGACAAATGGGGATGCAAGCTGGTTACAGTTTTTTTGGTAAAAAAACAAACTTAATTTGTGCAGCCAAGGGATCAGGACATACCACAATTACACACAATTTTTTTTTTTCAAATTTAAAAAAAAAACAACTGACAAATAAGCTTGATAGTGTTATTACATCACTCACAGCCAGCAGTCCAGATAAGCTGGGTAGCTGCCGTTTTCATACATTAAAAAATCCAAAATATGCACTAATGTGTAAAAATATGCATAGCAATTTTGTTGCACAGCTTGTCTGCCTCCCCTAAAACCTCCAAACTACCAGAATACAATGTCTTCAGTTTCTAGGAAACTGTACATAAGAAAAGCAACCTAAATACAATGCACTCTTTGGCTATCCCTGTTGTCTTCGCAGCCAATCACAGTGAGAATATGAAATTTGCCAGCAAGCTACACAGGTTGAAGCGTAAACACCCCAGTCCAGCTACAAATCCAACTGGAACCATCGTCAGTTGGATTTGTAGGCAACTGCCAAAACTGTTTTATAACTTAATGCATTTTTCTATATCTTTACATTGAAGTTTTAACATGTTCACTGAGTTCAAGAATTTAATGTTAAAATAAAAGCAACATAATTAATTTGCAGAGTCAGTGTGATACCTCGACAAATGCGCTGAGCCGATAAAGAACCTTGTAGAACACACGCGTGGATGTACAGTAATTCCAAGTAACATTGCAGTTAAAATGGAAGGCTCTTTTAATGCCTACCCTATTACTATTATAATAATATTATTTATTGAGATTACTCATGACTTCCAAGGTAATGTTGGATTTTACCCCCCTGAAAAAACATTTTACTCTGTGTTAGAGGGAAGTTACTCCCAGACCCAAACCTTATCTGGTGCGCTGCTCATACCAATATATTACACATTAGACAGTGTAGAAAGAATAAAACAAATGTAGTAATAGATTTTCCCGGTACGCCCATTGTCAACATGCAGTTCATGTGATGTACATATGACTACAGGCAAGACCATTGCACAAATTCAATCAATATGCCAACAGAATGCAGTACACAAAGTAATCATATCAACTCCAGAAAACGTGGAACTGTTTCCATCATAGTACAAAAGAATGAATTTGTGGATCTTTCCTTCTCTGGTTTTAAAGACCGTATTTAGAAATTGCTTAGAGCCTCCTGCCAATGCTTCTCCTTCACTCCACCTTAAACATAGGTCTTATTTGTTCTATTCTTTCATCTGTGCATGCTGATGATTAAGTCTGAACCACACATTTTTACTGTGTTTGTACTTTGCAATTGTCCTTTATTTATTTCACCAGGAGATTTACCCATTGAGATGGAGTCTGCATTTACAAGAGGGTCCTGTACAAAAATTAAATAATACAATGGTCAGGAGATCTACACTAGTAATTTAAAACACAGTCCAGACTTTTTAAACTCAAAAACTCCCAGCTCCAGCTTTTCACTTCTTAGGAATCCATTTGCATATGAAAACAGCCCTGGACACCCACACTCAGTATGAAACTGAGGTTATCCCTGCTGAGGGCTGTCAATCAGGTAGTTCTTGTCATTACCATAGTAAAGGAAGTTAATATGAAACATCTATATGCTGCAACGTGTGCAATGAGCAAGTTTGCTTTTGTTGCCAACATTTGGGGAAATCATAACCATTGCATCCCTAGAGGAATGTGTATCTAGTGTGCAAATGCCGACACTTTCCACCATCAAAGAAAACTATAAGAAACTAAGTACTGTAACAGACAAACATTTTGACTAGTGCCTTCCCAGCGTACAGCAGAATTCTAGTTAGCATTTTTTTATTTATTACTTGCTACAAAAGGGGCTCGTCCTAATTTATTTATTTATTTTTAAACAAAACACACACATTTGATTAAAAAACAAAGTTTTAAAGCTAATTATTTTTACTAAATATAAGCGACCTATTCTTCTTGTCGCTGCATAAGAATGAAATCTGATTTAAAAAAATATCCTCTCCACAAGTGTTACACAGGATAGACAGGTCAGATAGAAAACACTCAATATTGCTGGCAGCAAAGAACCTCTCCTATCAATTTAAAACACATCAGCAGCCTACAGTACCACATTAACCTTTCACTTCTAGATTCTGGATATACTGTACAATGGAGCTCAAATGAAATGAGGCGAGCTTGCAGACCTGTGAGGGACAGCATTCATCTCAAGCACTCGCCTTAATTTAAAAACAAAAGATTGCACGGATATGGCAGATTACACTGGAAGCGAGGTCTGACATGGTATACAACGACTCCTACCCCAATGCCAGGGCTCTTAAATTGCTTCACTATTTTGGCTCACACTTCACATTTGACAGGAAACAACATTAATTACCAATAATGCTACAGTGAAACTAAACTTGTAAATCCAAGTCTACTTTTCTCCTACTATTTACCTCAAGTAATATTACAATACAATTATTATTTAGCGTTAGTAAGAACTGTTAACTCAACACACACCAACAAAACCATATTTGTGTGTGTTAACCCTTTGCGGTCCATTTATTCAGCGCCTGTCAGGTCCAATTTATTTTCATACATGCTGTTTAAAAAGTAATTTTATTCCAAGTAAAACAGGTTTAAAAGGCAGTGCATATCCAGCCCTAGCCCCACCCCTTGTTCGCTGTATTTATCACATACCTCTTCACAGTCGTGCACACTGATAAATCCTCTCCTGATGTGATCCAAGTCATTATTTTATTACTATAACATCTCAAAAAGCTTGAAATGTGTGTGATATTCTTTGAGCGCTGGATGCGGAAGCAGCTATCCTGTTTATGTCCATGTTATGTCTGTGGTGCAGGGACTATGTATATTGCTCAGATCCACCCCCTTCCCTCCCTTTTTTTTTGGGCTTCTCTCAGCTCCTATCGGTCTCACTCTGCCATTTAAATATTTTCTCTGCTTTTTCCAGAGAAAAAACAACCAGAGACCTGTGCTGGACGTCTTTTTGATGATGTCGGGCAGGGTCCAACATCGGACCGGAAAAGGAAAATTGTAATGTTGGACCTGGCCCGGCATAGGACAGCAAAGGGTTTATAATAAACCAATAGCATCACCGCTGGTCTGCAAAACCTGCTGCCACAAGACAGACAACTCTCAACACGGCAGGACACAACAGAGACATCTAGGAGATTGGGTTATACTGAAAGTCATGAAAACTTTTATAAAATGTGTTATTATAGGGTTATTCCACCATATGAGAGTTCCCAATATGGCAGCAAATCTCTGTACCAAATTAGACCTTAGTAAAGGGCTTTGCTATATTTTACCAAAATTAGCTTTACAAGGTCCTGTTTTCTTAAGCCTCTCACACTGAATCATGTGTTCCTGTACTTACGCTGTATGTGAATAAGCTGCTTTGGCATCTTGAACTCCCCAGGGTAGAGAGATTCATAGTAGGCAATGTTGCTTCCTGCCTCAGGAACGGGAATAACCATATTATCTCGTTTCTCTCCATACACCTGCTGTGCCGAAATTGCCCGCTGGAGATGGTGTTCCTACAGAAAAAACAAAAAAATATATATAAAAACTATTGGAATCTGCATTGGATACTGCTAATGAAATGGAAAGATACTGCATATGCATACAGTACCTATATTTCGGGGCTAAATAAAAAAAAAAGGTTAATTCTTAGTCTTCCAATTAATCTAGTTTGCACTACAAGATTAGTATAACTTTTATTCTGCATGTATGTTAATTCTTAACTTCTGGAATGTTTACTTTGCACAAGATAAAAGCAGCCATGGGCAGCACTCTAACCCTTAAGTGGTGAGGTAGGGTAGAATTACATAACTAATGAGGTGGGGTCAACGTGACCCGTATATGGATTGATTTCTATCAATAAAGACAAAGGTTTTACTATTACTTAAGGTTTTCACTGAACACATCTACAAAGCCTTTTAAATAAGCTCTGACAATAACCACAAAGTGGTTCAAAATGGGAGGGGCAAACTTCCTTTTCACATCTCTTACAGGAGATCTTGGTATTCTTGTGTGCCCCCTCACTCATGCCTCAATCTAAAGAAAATACAGTAAACATGAAGCCTGTGTGCGCACGTTTGTTAAAGTCATGAGATGGGGTCCATTTGACCAAAAGCCACTTTGGCAGCATGCTGAAACTTAATGAAAGCAAAGAGCAGGGTAGGTATGGTATGCTTTGATAGACAGAGAAGTAGCTTATAGATATAAAAATGGATAGGCAATAAGCTCAGCCTAATAAAATTCTTACATATTGAAACATAGCCCTGGGGTCAAACAGACCACACCTCACTGGTGTCCTGGTGAAATTCCATTACATAACAGAATGGCTGCTTCCTAAAATTCTCCAATACCATGGCTAAAAAGAAAGTCATAGAGCCGCTTGCATTGCACAACCCTTGCAGTAAATGATAACCATATCCAACGAAATTAACATTTCATTACCAACCTGCCAGATATTATTGCAACATACATCCCCCACCACTGCTGTAAATACAAAACTTGTTGGATCAGTATCATGAAAAAGTAGACTAATGTTTATATATTCATGTGGCATTCACTTTAAATTTTAGTTAAATTCCAGTCAAATCAGCAACTTAAATGGATGCTATCTGTGCAATGCACTGTCCACTACACAAGAGCTTTACAGTTTGTACATTAAGGTTATAATTTGACATCTGGTTTCAGTTTCATGAAAATCAGCATGAATATTTAAGGGGTTTACACACAGTAAGAGACTTCCACTACCACACCAACGAGTCAGAGCCACCACTGATCTCTGCCTCACTGAATTTCTTTAGGCATTACTGCCACCTTCACCACTACATTAGGTCTTGAGAAAAACACTATGCAGCTCTACTGTGGCGTACCAATGCTTAAACAAGTGTCAAACTGCAGGTTGCTATACTAAAGAAAAATACCTGTTTCCAAAAAGAATAAGCTAAAACCTCCAAGACAAACAGCCACATGTAACAAATCTATTCACCCCCTCCCCCCACATCAGGGTAAACTTATGAGGGCAGACTGCCAGCATGAGACCAACACTCTCCTAGCCAACAATGCTCTAGTCTCACAGTGCATCACATTGAAAAGCAACCCCCGTCATACAATATTGACACCCAGCCTCTTTTAGCTGCTACAGAAATTCAGATCTCTGGCTTCTCTGCTTAAAAGGTAGATCTTCTAACACCAGGTCAGCACAGTTAATTTATTAATGTATTTTAACACTCAGTACCAAGTAACTTTGCACATAATAATAAATAATAATAATAATAATAATAATAAAAATAATAATAATAAGAGAAATAAAGGACCTACCTTAACTATAAAGGACCTACCCGAACTTGGTTTACTGGCCTGAGTTGACCTACTTTTTTCTAGACCTCTTCAGAGGTCTGCATTGTTGAAGGGTTTAAAAAAACCTCAAGGATAACCAAAAAAGTCCACTATTAACATAAACATGGTTTCTTCAATTTATCAACACTATTACACCCAAAGAGGTACATCAGGAACAGGATACACTGACAGCAGACATAGGTGTTTATGAATATAAACAAAGCATTTCAGGAGGCTTTGTGTAATAGGAATGGTACCTCAATAGAATGGTTCATTAGGCTGTGTCACAAAACTGGTTAAAACACATGAAGCAGGGAGTAGTTGCAAGAGGGGAACCTCTAACAGTGACAATGTACTCAGTGGAGTTCCGCAGGGCTCCAACATTGGCTCACTCATGTTTCTGATCTACATCAACGACTCAGATCAGGGGATAAATGAGCAAACTTGTCAAATTTACAAACGACACAGACACGCTCCACCCAGAAAATAAACAACTTCGACCGCATACAAAACTGGGCAGAAACATGGTAAATGAAATGAAATGAAATGTCAACAAATGTGAAGTGTTACATGCAGGTCACAAGACTAAGATCCAAATACCAAAAAAAAGAGGGGGGGGGGGGGGGGGGGAAGAGAATAGGACTAGAACAGGCACACCAAGAGAAATACCTTGGTGTGGTAACAGATGAATTGCTGTCAGTAAACAAACAATGCAGGGAAGCAATGCGTGGGTATATTGCCTTCAGGTCACAAACTGAATTCGATTTTTTTAAATTTCAAAACAGTTTGTGTGAACTCTATGGGAGTGTAAGAAGTTGCCTTACCATAACTTTGAAAATAACACACTGTGTGCATTATAAAACAGAAACATAGATAGGAAACTTAACATGATGCAAGTGACTGAAGGGGACAAAGCAAACAGTGTAGCTGTAAGGGGGTTATGATGAGGTTATATAATGCACAAGAGTAACCATGCTTGGAATACAGGGTTCAATTCTGGTTCCCACAACACCAAACTGACATTGTGGACCTGAAGAAAGTCCAAAGAAGAGCAACCAGACTAATCCAAGGACTTAAAGAATCCATTTAGCCAGGAACAAAGAAAATCAGGAGGGACATGATTGAAGTCTTTAAAAGCTGAACATGAGTTGACATAAACCCAAACCATTACTTTAAGCACAGTACTGAAACAAGGACCAGAGGACACAACTAGAAATGAAACTGAGATGTATTTATGATAGAGGGAAGGAGGCACTTCAGACAGAGTGGTGAGTGAATGGGATACCTTGTAATAAGGCAAAAATACTTGGATCCTTTAAGACCCAACTGGGCAAAGTTCTGCAATCAATCTACTACCAAGAACCGGACGAGCTTAGATGGGCAAAATGATTCTCGTTTGCAAACTTAGTTGCCAGGAAGAGAAGTTAAGGGATGATATATGCAACTGACCTCCCTATACCACAGTACCTGACCAAGCAAGCGGGACTTCTTTGATAAATAAAAAAAGGTGTGAAATACCAAAATAAGAGAAAGAAAACAGTAAATCAACACATGTTGAAAACATCCCACAGCGTGTATGGCACAAAGTCCTGCAAACAAATGATGGGCTGAACAAAGTATTAAAGCAGCAGGGGGGTGGGGTCAATGCTACTGTGCCATGCACTGTATAAACTTCACATTCTACAACAATTGTTAGGCTACTGGCTGGAAGCTCTGCAATGCATACTTGACAAGAGAGATTTGTTACTTTAAGAGCTAGACCTATTTTTGTAACAACCCAAAACAAACAAAACATAAGTAGATTTCTTGACCCCAGCAATCACAAATCACCCTTAGATAAAGGATCACCAAGTGATTCATCATGAAGTTGAAGGGGCAGCATTAACTCAGTTAAAGCCAGATATTGTGCATTTCCACAACCTACTGAATGAAAATCAAATGTTAATTAAATGGAATTAACAGTATTGTAGGCAATCAGTGGAAGTGTAGTTAGTTTTTCCCTGAACCAGATCCTTTGATTCTGTTACACTGAACACACATGCTACAGCAGCTGCTTGCAAAGCCAGTATCTTAAAAGTAAACTGAAAACGCGTGGAAATAACCTTTTGCAAATGTCTAAAAGAAAGTGTGGTCAGTTAATTATATTTTAATGGTTTGAGGTTTTAAATTAGTGTGGTCAGAAAACAGCATTTTCTCCTCCCCACCTAAATTTTATTCTTCAAATGAACTTGCTGCATACTACACAACACAGTACCTCTTATACTGTACATGCAAAATATCAAGACAACAGGCACCAACAGATGGCCATGCAAGGAGTCCTGCTTTAACATTTGCAAACTGTTCCTTCAGAGTTTCATAATCCTGGATTGTGGGAAGAATCCAAATCAAGACTGCTCTCATTGTTCAGCCCCACAGTACAGTAAAACATTTAAATTATTCTTCCTTCACACTGGTTGATTTAATGATACTACCATACCCTTTAACTCATGTGAGCTCTGGTGTAAACAAAATAAACATTCCTGCAAAGTAAAAAATAAACTGGAAAAATCATGTCAGGGACGTTAAAATCCAAATTTGAGCCAATAATGTAAAACGCGGATTACCAAGAGGCACACCCGCTAAGAAATATATTCTCTGATTCTGATACTTTGTATAAAGAAATAAAAGATTAAAAACAGGTTATTTGGGAAAAGCCTTGCCATTATATAGGCCAGTGTTTCCTAACCCTGTTCCTGGCGGCACACTGTCTGCTGGTTTTCACTCCAATGCAGCGCTCATTTACTTAAATGAACCGCATCAACAAACTAAGCACTTAAATAATGGGAAAATGTCCAGTTAATCACTTTATTAGTTCAATGAAGTGTTCAATTAAGCAACTGAGCACTGCATTGGAATGAAAACCAGCAGACAGTGTGCCACCAGGAACAGGGTTGGGAAACACGGACATAGGCTATACAATTTAGATAGGTCCCTTGCCCAATAACGTGGTCTCGTTTCATTCTGGGTCTTGTGAAATCTGTGAAGAGCAGGTTTTGAAATTCACTATATAAAAATAAATAACCTGACCTGTGGCAATCGTGACGCTGCATTTCAGAACAATATTCTCATATTGTGCCACTGTGAGGTACTATGTAATGCTGTATATCTGGAAAAGAAACTACATGAGTCATCTGAATGCAGACAAGTACCCTAACTGTGGTGTCAGATCCTCTAAAATCAGTGCAGTGTAAACGGTTACAGCTTTTGGCATGCCCCTCTGTACACATGCAATCATATCCATCCAGCAGGAACACACACTGACTCAATGTAAACAGCGAAGAATCAAAACCATGTTTAAAAGATGGCACGATTCATGTTAGAAAATGTACCATGAGCGTCCAGCTCTAGCGGGTTTCGATCAGATGGTAGATGCCTGCTGCTATATCACAGCATCAGATGTTTTATGAATGCCATTCCTAAACTGTTTTAGCTATGAGAAAAAAAAAAAGAAAGTACCTTTAAACAGCTGTACAGCACAGCTTCTAAGGTTAAAAACGGGCTTATGAGGAAACAAGCTTCATTATGAACATTCAAAACTGCATGGCGGGCACACAAAATTGATTGTGCTCAGGACCAGCTTGGTTATGGCATGCATGTTTATGTGCAAGTGGAAAGGGAGAAGGGTGAGGGTATATAAAGAACTCTTGAACTCTCTCAGTTGACTAACATTTCCCAGCTCTGAAAATGGAGCTTGGTTCTCTCTGCATAGCAGAGTGCCAGTTTCAGAGCCTGGAACTGAGGGTTTGTTCTTCAGGTCGGTGCTGTTGATTGTGTGATGGACATAGACCAAACTTCCCAGCAGTTCCTCAGTGCAAGACCACATTTTTTATACATTTCTTTATCGACGATTACAGATAGTTGCCCATCCCCCCACAGGGGGGTATAGGTCAGTATTAAAATAAAAACAATCTGTCCTGTGCAAACATTAGGTTAGCTGATCAGATTAAATGACTTCTTGGTTATACTGTATTAGTAAACTGCACAACATATAAAATGAGGGGAAAAAAGTATTTTAGTAGAATCACATACATTATCCTTTCCTTCAATATTAGTTTAAAAGATTTATTATTTTAACAGTACTGGACAAGACAATAAGAATTAATTCCACTAGAAATTCATCAGGGGTGGGGGGTAATCAAATGGAACTGTTTGTGAACAAAGTAAAACGGATATGTGAATAAGATCTGTACTATAAATGTCCAGAGGTTATTAAAAAAAAAAAAAAAGTCAGTGAAATGGTTAACGCAATGGAACTTTATTGAGACTCACAGAATACAACAGCATATGCACTATCTATGTCGACCTAATAAACCAGCATACCGAGTTTTCTTTCTACAAAAGCACTGTCACAGGAAAATAAATAAAATCATGGGAAATTGATAAAAGTAGAGCTTAAATTCTAACATAGTTCACGTTTACTGAAATTACGTTGAAATAGGCAGTGTTTCAAAAAGACAAAACTGCAGGTATTTACTACTGAATTGTAACGGTCCTTGTCAAAAGTTTAAAGAAAAAACACAATCTTCACAAATAAGTTCTCATCTTCCTGTCTGTCCCTCTGCTTTGCAGTCCTGTGGTTTTTCTCCTCATTTAAGGAGTTTGCATGTCGCCACCTGCCATTGGATTGCACTGCTCTCCACCATCTGAACAGAAAAAATAAAAGAATCGCCACTCCCAAAATCACTTGTTAAACTATATATGGTAAACTGTTATAATTACAAGATTTAAAAGTAGGGCAGTTCAGTAAGTTGTAGTTTTAAATACTGATGGCAAGAGCAAAGAAAGCAATTACCAAAAGATACAAATACAGGTATGAGGGCACCACTTTATGGTTCCTGTCAGATGGGTACATGGATTGGTGGTACAGTACAGCATTTCAGCCTTGATGTAATGTGTTTGGGAAGGACAAAAAGCACATGTGAGCCTTTACACTTAATTGGCTGGCTTCCCACACTCCAATTAGCACTACAGTGTTAACATTCATGCATTAAACCACTACTGAGTGGGAATCCATGTTTAAAATTGTCAACTAACCCAAAAGTTTAGACTTGTACTGCTCATTTGATTTTGGCCATAACATAACCTAATTTCCTTCTTGGTCTTTGCTGTGGACATACTTCTAAACAGTATGAAAGCTTGGGCACATTACTGCAAGAGCTGAAAAAAGCATGGCACAGTATAACTAGGGCTTGATCGCCTCAGTGTTTATTTTTAACAAATGCTCAAAATATTGTCCTTAGGTTAGCCTGCAATGCATGTCATAACGCTTATACTAAATCAATTATTCTACCCGACAGATCTTTACTTTCATTTAATAGACTAGCTTTGACAACGACTCATGTCAAATTCCGTTCATGGCCTTTTTCCCCAACCATCTTTAGATAGAACCTTGAACTTAGTCTGTCAATTTGCAGCCTAGGTGCACATCTCTCTAGGATGAAATCTCCTGCAAACAGGTCTTATGCAGAGGCTGCAGGTTTACTATATATATATATATATATATATATATATATATATATATATATATATATATATATATATATTTTAACAACAAATTAAGTTTATAAAATGCATGGAGATGAAAAAAAGTCCTATTTCCACCTATTTCAATGCAACCGATTATAGATTAGGCTACCCCTTAGAGAAGCTACACAAAATTCAATAATGTTGTAATCAGGTAGTAGAAAGCACCAAGTATGCCTTCTGAATAATTCATCGGAACTATCAAGCATCTGGAATTCACAAAACAAACCATTAACAGAAAAGAATATCCCGGTTTAAGCCACAAGGTCCTAAAAAAATAAATAGCATCAACCAAACCTTGACTTCAGAAAAGGGTTACAGAACACATTGTTACAAAAATAAATATACAAACTGTGACAAACACTGGACGCAGCAATAGTCAGAATGACCATTTAATATCCAATCATAACTGTTGGAAAATCTCACGACACATACAACACAGACTATATCAAAGCTAATATGGTGTTCTGTAACCCATTATGTTTAGTACAAGTTCCCTGCTTCTGCAAAGCGCTGGAGGTAGAGCATACTTCTGTTTATTGCAGACCACACTTAACTCGCATTCATGCAGACTGCTCCCTCACAACCTTAGTAACACAATATTAAATTCCAATAGCGCTTGAAGTTTTCGGTTTTAACCGATAACCAAAAAAACATCCCCGAAGACCTACTTGGAAGATTTAGTTTTTTGTAAAAAAAATAAATAAATAAAAATATAACGTGTTTTTGCCAACGTATTTTAAATAATGTAAATCATGCACTACTCTCTTTCTACATAAAGAATACGGCTTTCAGGCGGGCAGTATGCAAAGATAGTGCAACTGACCAATCACACATTTTGTGCATTATGCGTAATTTGCAGCAATTGCTTAGCAACGGGTTTAATGACCATGAACCTAAATAAACAAACACGGCGTCGCGGTTTTATTCTGTAATGAACCAAAAGTTATTGTAAATATAAAACTGGTGTACAGTTATGCTTCTACTAATGCATAGTAAAGCTGTTATTGTCTACAACGACTGCATAATTATTAACATTATTACGACAGCTATGTAAATATCAAACCTTAAATCCGAGTACCACAACGAATGTTTACTCTTAGGAAAACGTTTTATTAAGTTATTGTATGCTAAGATGAATTACTACAGTAGTGTCGTACGATGGGGTGGGCAGAAGAAAAAAGAAATACATGAACTGTGATAGCTATGCGGGCAGTAATGGATGTAAAATGAAATCTATTAAAAGTGCAGCCAGAGTAATGTGTACATCCTCACTTCAACACAGTAAGTTAACATTTGTATATGTACTAGTAATGTATTGCACTCCGCAGTAATGAAGCATACAGACTATTACAACTTACGTTCCAATTAAGTTTATGAAATAGAGCTAGGGTACCTAAAGCTCAGACTGTAAACCCACCAGCCTGATCTAAAACATTCTGTTTATTAAATGTGTACACCTCACCGATTCTATACAGCAATTTCTAATGTGCCTATATGGCAGAAGAGATATTCTGGTACATTTCTTATTGTATGTTGGCGTATCCATTTAAAACCAAGTTTCAAATCGATTTGGCATTTATAAAAATTAACATTTCACAGGATTACTTAGGACAGAGGTATTCCCATACTGTGGGCTGAAGCACATTCAGAAATAATTCAGATAGACCCTGACAGAGCAATGTTTTTCACTGCTGCTAGGTTCTGTGGGTTATTTCAAAGCTATTCTAAAATTTCTACCATGATATACCTTTGACTGCTCTCCTCCTGTACAAAATAAGAGCAGCGACCCCTACTTTACCTGCAAGAGGAAACAGAGGGTATGAAGGTCGCACATTTGTATGACATGTTCAAAACTGTATTAGAAATATATATTTTCTTTTTAAAAAAATTTGTGCAACGAAATGTATTTAACTGAAACAAAGGTCTATATCATCATTTCTATGGATTCACGGAGTGGCAGATAATTGGGAGCCCCTGACTTCAGATATCTGAGGCTCCATCTCAAAGCAAGTGCAAAGGCATTTCTGAGAGGATATCTTATATTTGCAATTAATTCAGTGGGGTAAAGTAAGGCCTTCATAACCTATTCGTCTGAATTTTGAACGGATATCTGAACAGGACAATACAATGTTCATCCCAGCACTAATTTTGACAATTGTCTAATTTTACTGTACGTCCCTGCAATTAATCAATCATGTTGCTGGCTGTATTGATTTGACGGCAGTGTTTTGATTATATATTTAGACATTTATTTAAAAATGATCTAATACATTCTAAAAAAAAAAAAAAAGCTTTAAGTATGAATGCAGTGATCTATTAAAAAAAAAAGTTTCTTATTTAAATAGATAATCTTGTTTAAAATATAAAATTAGCCAGATGTTATTTTATTATTAGTCATATTTCAATCAGGCCCCGGGTCAAAATTCGTAAATGTGTTTAACCACAACAGCACTTTAAAACTGTATTAAAAATGTTAAGATGCATTCCATAAATTATAAAAGGCAACTTTGTCCAACAGTTAAGTAACGGAAGTGGAGACTAGGCTACATTGTATAGCCAATCATTTAATCTTGCTAACCTTTTAACAAATGTTAGTTAATTTAGTGCTCTTTAAAAAAAAAAAAAAAAAAAAAAAAGAAAAAGGGAGGGTCAATGGCATTGGCAAGAACATTTTCTGTAAGCACACCTCTGTACCTAGTTGCCATTCAGTCCTGTGCTTCTCCTTCCAGGGTACTTGTCTGATGTTACACTTTGATTAGATATTTACTGCCCATCTTTGAGAGATGAGAGGGATGGGTGGAGATGTGTGTGTGTGTATAGATATACACACACACACACACACACACACACACACACACGTGTGCATATATACACATATCTATATGTGTGTGTGTGTATACATATATATATATATATATATATATATATATATATATATATATATATATATATATATATATATATATATATATATATATATATACATACATACATACATACACACACACACACACAATCTCATATACTAAAAGGTGCAAAATCTAAAAACTAATGTAGGCTCACAAATGCAAACTGACAAATTTAGTTACCAGCAAATAGGCTATTTAAGGTAAATTTTAACATTGCCAGATACAGATTTAAAAAAACACAAACTGAAATGTTTACATAACCTTGTGATTGCTATGAGGATTTTTTAAATACAAAAACAGCATTAAGTCAGAATTAACGCATAACTTTCCATTCCTAAAAAAAAAAACCCGATACAAGCATACAAACTGTTAGTTTTAAATGTGGTTTCTAATAACTTATTTGTGCAACTACATACTGTACAGAAATAGCATGTGTAAGTTTCACTGCTCTTAAAACCAGTACCATCACAGTCATTTGTAAGTATTATAATGAAATTCCCCAGGGCAACAGCAGGATTTTACTTGCATCTTATGCTAAATAGTACATTAAACCACCAAATAAAGTGGTTCAGGGCACTGTAATGTTCAACTGAATAACAGTGTTAAAATGAACAATGCATTTTAGCAATCAAAGTGTGCACTACTAGATCACACATCTAATGCAACTGGGAATGAAACCAATAACAGCAAATTCTTTAATAGCGCTATTTATTTCTTTGCAGACACCCTTATCCAGGGCGACTTATGGAAATTATTGTTTGTGTAAAACTAAAGTATGGCAGGGAGTTGGATTTATGATGTAGCCTTCCACTTCTGGATACTCCAGCTATTTACTGTTAGAATTGAACTTGGGATGTTTGATTAATTTTTATTTATTTATTTTTATAATTAACCCACACATTTAAACAAAGCCAAGACAAAACATTATCTTCCAAAATCCAACATAACTAATGTAGGTGGTATTTTGCTTCCTTGTCAGAGTACAAGCACTATTGAAGGTTTGACAACTTTGGCAGCGTTTTCTGTCCTTTGATCTTCACTCCCTGCTGCTGATGAAGCATGGGGTGCTTGTTTACTAAAACTAAGGCACTGAAGATTGTCTCTAGAAAGATACAGCTACAAAAAAATGGGTAAAGGGTTGCATTGTTTTCAAAATATTAAAATGGCAGTTGACTTGCGGATTAGGCCTGTGTAAAGGCAGAGAAGGTGCTTGACAAACTAAATACAAACGCTCCAATGCATTTGCGAAGAAATATACAAATACGTTCACTTAGATAAATGCAAACAGCTTGTTAAATACAATTATGAAACATTTCGTTTAAAAACCTACTGCATGACATTAAGCTACTAAACTATACTGCCAGAAATTGCTTATTGGCACAAGAAACAAAAAATACTACTTTTCAGTACACAGAATCTGAAATCGGCAATATATGTTGCTATGTGCATCTCTTTTGTGTAGGGCTTTACAATGTTGCCAAGTAATGCATTTACTGGAAAACTTAATGTTGCCCCGACAAAGAGTATTGCACAAACCAATGTCCGAGTGTAGTTCCTATTGTTTTGAAAGTTTGTAACACCGGGCGAGTTATTTTCACTGTACCGGTACTACACAGCAGCAGCGCTGTCCACGACAGGACCACGTCAGGACTACATTTCAGCACATCTAAATCAATGACTGAATTCGCCACCCACAAACAATGCAATTAACATATTAATCAAAGCCAATATCCGATTGACAAACTGGCAATTGTTATGTTGCGAGTTCTTCTAGTACCGGTAGACTTTTGTAATATCTACTAGTCGTAGTCACACTATCTGTAAATAAGCAGAAAACACATTCCCACCTCCATAACTCACACGTGTTGTATATATTTTTCAACCCTTTACCACTCCTTGTTACCTGTGCCAAAATAAGTTTACGTATTTAGAAACAAGATATACAAGTGCTTTTTGGTATGTGTAACTGCTGAATAATAGGCCGCCTAATTGGAAAACAAGCTTTCAGACCATGTCATTATTACACTTAACGAGGAACACTGCAATACAATTAATGTGCGGGAAAAAAGGCAACCATTACATTTAAGTAACATTACAAACACTTGTATTGTTTGACAGCTGCAGCGAGTTATAGAATGCAGGCTGAATTAGGTCCTGCTTGCAAACCTCTCTACCCATAAGGTAGCTACCTTTATACCACAAACGCATTTTACTGAAATGCTAGGTAAACCTGTTCACGTAAATGAAACTATATTTCAATGCATTATCCAGCTCCTCTGGAGAAAGCAGGCCTTTCGGCTCTCTGGCTCCGCCTAGCTCCGGTTCTTTGCAAACGCACCAACACAAGGCCCAGCCCAAAGCAAAGAGAAACGCAACGAAATGGCGGATTCGAGCCCAGTCACGTGATCCCTTTGTGCTTTGCAAATCCCCTCTATCAGAAACAGCCAGCTACAACTGACCACAAACACACAATTTGCAACTAATTTAATCATATTTTTCAGATTATGTCGTAAAATTCGGGTTAGCATGGACCGGGAGCTTTAAACTAAGCGTCTTTCTGGACAGAGGGAGAAACGGCGGCCATTTTGTGCAAGCTTGCGCAGACAAGATAGGGGCACCCCCCGTATAGTCAAAATCTGGCCACATTTCTAAGCTTAGGTTTCTGGAGCTTTAAAACGTACCGATTCCTCTTCTTTCTCCATCCCAGTTGGCATCTGCGGCACTGCCCGGTTAATAGAGGCATATTCGTGCAGGTCGGGTAAGTCCTCGCAGCGGAAGACGGGTAATGGCTTGGAAGCGTCCAGCGCCCGTGCCCGAAACGACAATTTACTCATTTTTTTTTATAATTCAAGATTCAGCGTAAATCTATCCGATCCCCTAAAATTTAAAACTGTCCCGGCTTGAGTTATCATGGATAAGTCCTTGTCTTTCTCCAGTAGTTAATCACTATACTGGTTAAAAAAATATGGCGTTGCGAACGGAGCCGGGAAGGCCCGGATCTTGGTCGCTCTCTGTCGGTCTCTTTTTTCAGTCGCTCCGCTCTCTCTCTCTGGTTCAATACGCCATGGCCAACATGGCGGACATTAAAAACTCTAACTCTCCGCTCGCTCTTCGCGGCCCAACCCCCAGATCAGACAACAGCCATTCCCACGCGGTTCCGCGCGCGTGCGCGCTCCCGCCGCTCGGGGGGGGGCGGGGGGGGCGCTCTCTAGCACGAAATAAATAGGAGAGAGGACACCCCCCCCCCCGCCCGACACAAAACAAAAACACATGCTCGTCCCCGCTTCTGTCAGAGTGGCAACCGTTTCGGGAAGGGAAGCCTGCAAACAAGCCGAGCAGCACCCTTTAACTGGTTTTCTGCGTACATCTCTCAAAATAATAAAAACGTTTGCATGGATATTGTACAATAACAGCGCATAAATCACTGATGCGACACAGAGCGCTTTTTAATATCAACGACATTTTATTCCCAGTAAAATAAAATACACACCACAAGTCATTTTCAATTGAATGTGAGAAATCTGTCAGCTAACTTAAGTATTTAATATCGCCAGTAACCGGAAACAGTAGTTCTAGAATCATTAAGAAAACATCAACAACAAAAACATGCGCTCTGTGCTAGTTGGTTGTGGAAAGCGACAACACACAATCCACTTCTGGTCCATTTGTCACCAACAGTTAACCCTGCATGTTACCTGTACTTCAGCATGCGCGGTTAGAAGTCACACTTCAAATGCACAGATAGAGCAACTAAACGATAGATATTGTCATGCCATTTTCCAAACTTTGAACATGTCGCCCTCTTCCGAAGACAAACGCAATTGCCTATATTAATACACTACAGCCGTTTCATGCAGAATGCAATAAAGCGAAGGGTATTTTACCTTTCCAAACGACACACCGCACAAGACGGTGTAAAATTACAAAGAATCACCGGTACGTTCGCCATTAAACTGGCAGTAAATCAAGCTTTTTGCTTCTATTGTGCAATATTCATTTTTGTCCTACAATTCCTAGAAAAGTATTTTCGAAGCCTTGAATATCAAGCCTGTGAAAGCGGTATCCCGTCAATTTGTCACGCACTTTATCACCAACAATTCATCACCAGCGACAATTCATCACGAACCCCTGTGAAAGCATATTCTTAAATACCAGGGCGCAACATTATTTCTGCGCCAACTCCCTTTGCACCTGCTTAACCCATTAAGTGCCACTATCCTCGTTTACTTTGTAATCTGTTGGAGTATTTCTAACTGGCTTAACAGTTTATTGTAATTTTCTCTTTAACTATATTTTTATGATAACAATTTTTTTAAACCACAAAAGTGAAGTCTAACTAATGTATCAATTACATAAATACAGCTTGTGTTCTGATTTTTCTAATATAAATTAATTTGGTAGTTAATGAGTTAAAATAGGGCCCAGTCTTCCATTTTAGCTTGGGGTTTATTTATCCAAGTCCAGTTTCACAAAATTAGTGTCACCTGCAGCTATCTGGAGTCAAATGTACCATCCCATGAAACATTAGAATTAGTGCCTGTAACCCAAACTGAGCACTTCATCGCTCACACAGCCTGACCCACAGGAGATCGATTACATCTCTGCTTCAATTTGAGATTGAGTTGCAGCATACCTTGCAGCTCAATTCATATCATGACAAGGGCTCGAAGTGAAAACAAGGCAAAACTAGAAAGACTCTCTCCATGAACATTTTCATCACTGCAATACCACCTCCTACCAACACTGTGAAAAAAAACAATGTGCCACTCTGCAGCCCTACTCGTAATAATACTAATATGCTACCAAGACAACAACTAGGTGGGCAGTGTAGCACAGTGTGAATACTCATGAATATTGAACATAATTGGCTTTAGTTCTGGACACCCTCTATGTACAAAATTACAAAGGATATTCCCGATTATCACCCTGGATTCTACAACATCACTACTGTTTATTCAGCAGCTTTTTACTTCATTTAATCCAAGGCGCTGTTGCGTGTTATCTAAATGTACCAATCTTGCAAGCAAGTGGCTTAAACAATGTTTCATGTACCAAGGAATCTCAGTCTGCATTCATGATACCTTAATTGGAGCAAGAACCCATTTTAAGACTAGTTGCACAAATCAAGTACACAGGCAGCTTCATTTGATAAGAGATAACACGAAAAGAACATTTTAAAAAGCAGTGTCAAGAGAAACATTTTTAACAGCTCAATAAATTACAATCTGAACTCTGAAGCAGTTAGCCAACTCATTGGCTTTCTTTGTTATTTAACTGAAACCAGTCACTGGAAACACACCAAGAAAAATATACAAATGTATTTGAAACCTGAAAATAAACAAATAAATAAATAAATCACACTTACCAGAGGCGTGTTTCAGCAATCTTGCCCGTGATTGTTTCACATACAAATCCAAGAGCTTCACAGTCATCCAATACCAGTTTTAATATCCATTTAAAACACTTTCCAACTGAAGACCTGAAAATAAAAAAAAACAAAATGAACAGAGGAGTGAATAATAAATCTCTTTGGAGTCAAGCAACCTCATGTTTACCTGCGCTTAAGCAAACACTGAAAAGCTGTAAAAAAACATTTGTTGTCCCCCTCAACTTAAAGACAATTAACTATACTACATAAAACATAACAAACCCTACTGGAAATCTATTCACTAATCTGAAGCTGGATGCCAATCTTAGATGATGGAGCGATCCTGTTCAGTTCAGAGCAGGCATTACACTGGCATATCAGCAACTGCCATCTTTTGTTCAGTATACTGGTACTCTTACTATAAATGACATTTGTCATCCATTTCAATTTAAATGAAAACAATACTGTACAGAGTCTGCCACCTTTGAAGAACATATACAGAAACTAGCAACCCAGCTTCACATTGTGGTATGCAAAGCAGCTGGGAGAAAAAAAAAGTCAGTCGAACCAATAGCACAGACATCTTGGCCGACCACAGTTCTAACTGTCATAGCTGCAAAGAAACAAACAAACAAAAAAAAACACACGCTTGTCTATAGATCTCAGCAAGGCCCAGAAAAAAAATGGTTGAACAAACGTTGCTTCAGATGTACTGTACAAGGAAGGAAGAATAAAACACATGAGTACTTAAATGCATCTCCCCAGTCATTTTACTTTTATTTTATTCT
Source organism: Polyodon spathula (assembly GCF_017654505.1). Classification (NCBI taxonomy): domain Eukaryota; kingdom Metazoa; phylum Chordata; class Actinopteri; order Acipenseriformes; family Polyodontidae; genus Polyodon; species Polyodon spathula. Next base: position 6,596,518 of record NC_054537.1, on the reverse strand, counting down.
TCATGCTTGCACAAATCAAAAGTAATTTACACAAGACATGCATTTAAAAAAAGAACTTGCTGTACATACACCCATCATATGGTGCAGCCTCAAACAAAGAACCAGTTATGAAAAAAATAGGTCAGCAATTCCACATTTACAGTATGTAAAGTAATAACGTGCACAAAGCACACCCCCCGAGAATCTAGCATCCGACCCAAAGTTTCTGCTGTTCTACAGCTGCAGAGGCACAGTAATACAGAGGGTGAGACTTCCTGCACCTGGCTGCCAATGTAAGTGAAGATTACAGATACAAGTAGGGTATCTGATTTTACGTTAAAAAAACTGTATTGCCTTCTGTGTAATCTATAGTACATCCGTCTAGATTACTGTACTCTGTCTCATAGCTCCCCATCTTTCCCATAGTCACTACTGGGGTAGTGAAGGGGGCCCGTCTGATCACTCAGAACTAGCTCAAGGCTCTAGTGTTCCTGTTTGGAAGCTGTTCATTAACTACAACCCAGAACTTCTTATATAACAACAAAACAGGAATATTACAAATGACTACCAAAGTATTTCAACTCCTGACTAAACTGAAAATCTAATCCCTAACTGTAAACACTCAGTCATAAATAAGGTAGACTTTCCCATAGGATGAAGGGCAAGAACAACAAGGATGCATTTTCATGTTAGGCCATTAGCTCTTCACCATGAAATTCAAACGCAGCCCATTGTCAGCCAGTGTCTTAATGATGCGTAAGACACTAGGCCTCATTGGCTCCAGAGAATCTGAGCTGACAATGAATATAGCATCTCAAGAGTCACAATAAACTAAAAGCTCACAGCAAATCAACCTGTATTCAATAGGGCATTCAGTCAAGCTTATTCTGTCATCATACCAAGAACATAGTGCGACTCAAGTAGGCCAAAACAACAACAACAAAAAGAACAGAATTCAGCTGCATTGATGCAGGGGTTGATTTGAATGATCCAGACAGTAGCGTTTCCAAGGACCACCGCCATTACACTTCTAACCCGTTTTTTTCAAAGAACTCATTCCTGATTTGACACTTGTACAAATACAGAGACAGACGATTACACTCGGAATGAATGGTGATGAAGCGTTTATTGCCAATGTTACCACACGCAGGACCACTGCTTACTAAATCTCCTGGTATCTGAATGGATGAACACCATTTTAAAACAAGCAAACCATTAGCATCCCAAAATATCTATTTCCTGCTATTGCAGCATATCTATGTTGGATATTTCTTCTTAATTTGATTCCAACATATTTCTGCAAATGGTAACTACCAAGACTGGTAGCATATTTAAAATCACTGGGGATGTTAAAGGACCTCAATGAATTCTGCAGCAACAACCTTATGCATATAAAAAACAAAACAAAAAACCCCTCGCCAACCATCTGTCCCATGCCTGTCAGCATTTCAATTCCTCTGGCCACAAAGGAACTGCTTCATCACCTAGCAGGGAGGCGTGTGCTGGATAAGAAGCCGACAGGAGAACAGAGCTACACATTTCAAGCTTTTCACTACTGCTGGAAATGAGGCATAAGATATGCAGTTCTCCATTTAGATGCAAAGATGGAAGTGGCAGCCCTAGCAGGGATAAAAGGAAGAGCAGATGTCCCACCCAGTTGTCTTGCATTAGTAGTAAACAGATATGTGCACATTTGTACATACCAACATATTTAATAAGCAAGAGGTCCTGGTGGGGTGAAAGTGGTGCAGACATCAGAACCAGAGGAACTGGAGCACTGAAGCACCCCTCTCCAGTCACTCTGCTTTTACTCTTCTGTCCCAGCACTTGGGAGGGTACTGTACACTACCTCTGCCGTTATTCTTATTGGGGCACATTCCCTTTGAGTCCCTTGGGCATGAGATGCAATTATAATAACAATGAACTGATATGAATTGAACATGAACACCTGGAAGTCTTCCAGTGCTTGAATGAGCTGTGGGAAGCCCCCCCTCCACTCAGAGGTATGCAGCCAGGCATCAGCTTTGATCCCACCACTAATGAGGAAGATCATTCTGACGAGCAGAATACAGGGTGGTTAGAGGCAGCACACGAGTTCACTGCGCACTATTTAGAGAGTGTGGATATGGTGTTAGTTACTTGGTCTGGGATTACATTTTAATTAACAGTGACTGATAGGGCATTTATCCAGTAAACCTCATATGTGTTACCTACCATCACTTCTTAGATCTCACATTTTCCTATATGAAAGAAGCACATATAATGTTAAACATGTGTTTGATTTTTAATGATATTTTGAAGGAACGCATCAGGCACATGCGAGTTGCTTCTGGAAGTTTGTGTCCTACAGCTTCAAACAAATAAAATCCACCTATACTATAACGTGCGCATTTTCAACAAGGAAAATCTGATGTTAATGAAATTATAGCAATATACAGTATATAAGGTACAATTTACCACCATGTACTTTAACCATTTCAGTCCTTATCTTAGCACTTAGCACATATGTCATCAGAAATCTCGTTGCAACCTTACGGGACTCCTGCTGTAGGATCCCAGTCTCAGGTAGTATAGAAGTAAGAATAAATTAATGTTTGTCCTGTTCTCAGTTATACTCAATAAAAGGAGTTTATTCTTCAGGACAAATGTTTAAGGAAGATAGCTGCATCACAATTCAAATGTAAACTAATCCTTAGTGTTGAAAGGGTCAATATTCTTCAGACAACTATGGCAAAGTTCTCAGTCCAGTCTAACCCGACAGGCCCCATAGCCATCATTCTTCAGAAGTGGTGCATTAATATTCTCAATCAGCTTCTGTTTGTGCATCCTACACACACCAAGGGGGTGAGGAAGCATCTCAGAATCAGTGTGTTCATTTATACAGGTTTGCCATTGCTAAGCAGCATTACTTTATCTTGTGATGTTTTATCTATTTTACACAGGTCAAAGTTCAACTCTTTCTTCACACTGCAATGCTTTATCGAACAGCAGTGAAAGAGCTAACACAAGACTGGTATAATGCCATGGACCATGCCTCCAGCAGTATGTTTAGAAGGCACTGGGGCTTTATCTAGTACTACATTTCATTAAGATTTTAGAATTTCTCAATCAGGTTTGAATCAGTAATTTAACTGCCTAGGTTATTCTTTCTTTTTTTTTTTTAAATTTACTCTTTATTCTCTCCAATTTATAATGTCCAATTATATTTCCCCAAGAAATACATCAGGAAGAAATACCATATATTGAGGATATATGGAGTTTTAAACTCACCAAGACAGGATGGTTGAACGGAAACAAAAACATTTCAAAGTGAATCTAAACTCATGGTTAAATGTGTCACCGTTACTCTCGGTCAGGAAGGCATGTGTAGGTGGTTCAGACATTTGGATATATGCACATTAACCACAAGAAATGATGCAATCTTGTGATTTTATGCAATACGTACCAGGCTTATTACAAACACAAGGTATCAACAAAATAGCAAAACTGTGTGTGTTTTTTTGTCACTGCAAACAGACCAAACGACTCTAGTGCAATACAGGATATGAGCAGACACAGACTAGAACTGCCCATTCTCTTCAACTGATTATTATTAATTACTATTATTATTGTTAGTCAGATGGAGCAGAGATTAAACAGATTTTTTTGCAGCATTTCCTATACCGCGATTATGACTCACTGCACAAGACTTTGGAACAGCTGTGAAAATAAATGCAACTATAAAAAGCAGTTTTACATATGTGGGTACTGCATCAGCTGTTAAAATGAGCTTCTCACACTGGCAACAAATTACTTCCATTGAAGTCACTATAAAGCCCAAGACAGATAGGTCCGGCGCAGTAGCGCTAGTCTGTACCCGGGCACACAGGAGCGGGTTCCACTATGCAGTACAGTAGTGCCAGCACCACACCGTGGGCTATGTACTCGAATATAATATGGACAAAAGTTTTGCATCATCTAGTAGAATATGAGGATGCAGACAATTTAAAAAAAAAAAAAAAACTATAAACATAATTTCGACATTTTTTCTTAACATCATGCAATCTAAGAAACTACAAAATTGTATCTCAAAAGTCTACCGGAAACTACAATAACAGTACAGTAATTCATATTAGATTTTGAAATGTCATTTTTCAATTTTTGGAAAACTACAAAGCGATATATAATTTTAATATGTCAGTGTAACATTATGAATTCTATAGGATGTGATGCTAAACTTTTGGCCGTAGCTGTAACCCCCCCCCCCCCATATAATCTACTAAATAAAAACACTGGTTTGTTATTCAATGTAATTTTTCTGTCATCTAAATGCAGGTGTATGAAATGAGTGATCTGAGCTTAGAAACATACAGTACGTTGCTGAAAGCAACTAGCCTACTACTAAAGTGTTAAAATATATCCTTTTACAGCCAGTTATTTAGTAAAAATAGTGAACTACAGAAATAATTAAAAAAGGCAGGAAGGATGCATATCAAAGGCAATTTATAAAATACTGACTTGCCTGTCGTTTTATGACATACGGATGGGATAAAACACTTCAGGGTGCTTGGACACCTCCGTAGACAACAGTTTCACTCATGATTTTTCCTGGCAAGCACGTGTTGTCAGCACTCGGCTGCGATTGGTTAAGCCACAGTCTGTACCACGCAGTAGGCAGAAGAAAATCGCTCTGGTTTCGATTTGAGTGACACCGCGGAACTAGCGGTATCGTCCCGCACTGATCTGTCCAACACCATACGAAAGCAACAGTACCAATACAGATGGCAAAATGCCTCACGTGCCATGCTTCACTGCGCCGCGTGCTTCTGTTTGTCTGTTTGTCTGTCACAGGCTTTAGTCAAATTGTTCAACAGCTTTCACTTGAAGCCAATCACAATAATGTCCCTTCTAAGGAAGGGGAAATTGATTTTAAAATTAATTGTATTTGAAAAAGAGGAATGAACCCCAACACCGTCTATTACAATTGGATAAGGGACTGTTTAAAAGTGACTGTGGCAAAGTGCCCCGCCCCTGTGTGTATTTTGTGTTGTGTGTTAATGTTGGTGTATAGTACACGGGATATAAACGGGTCTGTGTAACACGAGTGTTTAAAATGTATATTTGTATTTAGGCACGAGGATTGCACAGCACTTCACGTGCAGGTAAAATGTAATAATATATGAGCATGGGGAATTGCACTTTATTAATTCACATGCTGTTGTACTGAGACTCCAATTGAATGATTGATTAACAATAGAGTCTCGGTACAGCTGCATAAAAGCAGCACATTTTCACTCACTCTGGGTTGTGTGTTCAGTGAGTGGAGAACGGGATTGGAGACAGAGATTATAATAATAATAATAGTTAATAGTTAAAATATCAGCTCACCGTGTTTGTCTGTGTAGTCCGTTTTGTTTGTCTCTTTAATTTGGCGAAAGTGCTGTGTCCTGTGTTTTTGTTTGTTACAACCTTTTTATTTACTGTTCTGTTCATTAAATGCTGAGCGAAACCAATCGCTCATCTCCACCCAACTCCACTTCTCTGTTGTTTATTTCCTGTTTCTGGTCTGACGTCACCCACTGCAGCGGTCTTTGAGACAGTGACACACAGCTTTTCTAGTTTAACATGTTCTGGTCATTTGTTACAGTGCTCATCACCAGCATGCTGAATGCAGAATACAGCAGATCCCCATCTACTTTTCTATTAGAAAATACCAGATCAAACACAGTATTACTGTGGATTCATGTCTCTGCAGCCCTGACGTGCACATAGTGCCCTACAACAATCTCACGAGCCCACACTGGCAGCAGGGTGCATTACCGCCATCCCAGCCAGCTGCCATCTTAAAGACAATAGTTCAGTGACACATGATGCCCCCAGGCCCATGCTGTGTAATTCCAAACACTGCTCTATGCATTGGTCTGGAGTAGGAAATGAGCTGAACAAAATGATGCAAGAATACTGGGAAGAAGATTATAATAACAGTTGATTTGAACCCTATATTGACAAAAGCTGTTCTCCGGCGATGCAGAAGATTTATTTTTTTATTTTATTTTTTTACTAGAATACATGTATATCAGATGGGTGGGCAACAGCTCTACTCAAGTTGACAGCTTATTTATTTTACTTGTTGCTGTGCAGGTGTGTCATACAAACAGCGCAAGAGAAAATACACTCTCAACTTAATTCTAGGGAGCCACTGAACGTTTCTACACATATTCCAGAAAAGAGGATATGAAACGTATTTATTGTGTTCATATAGAACCTGTTGTAGGAAGAATGTTTTGTCATTGCCATTTGTGAGTGTGAGAGCGGCTAATAGGTTCCAGTGGGGACATGACATAATACTCCAGCACAGCTAAATATTACCAGAACAGTTTACAGACACCAATATATGGTGCATGTTACAATAAAAGCAAACAACCATGTTGCAAGTTGTCAATCTGTATCTGCTGTTGATTTTATTGATTTGAATAGCCTGTTAGAACAATTCAAAGCCAAGTTCCCTCATGACAAAAAATGTCTAAACTAGTTCTACACATTATGACTAAACACTACATTACGTTACCAGAAGAATTGGGACAGCATACCCGAACCAGCCCTCCAAACCTGCACTGTGGTATTGTTTTGCTCTCTGCTTGTGCTGTATAAAGGCACGCAGCAGGTACAGAATCCCAGCGGTAATCACCATGCCACAAGGTAAAGAACCGAGTGAACTTCAACATGGAATGGGATTGGGTTCTAGATTGGGAGGGGGGGTGGTGCGTTGAGTGGAATATTAGTGTTTGTGTCATTTCTGTCACATTGGGCCTTCCCAAGTCAACTATGGGTAATGTATTAGGAATTGGAAGACAACAGGTTGTACCAATATTGATAATAGGACAAGCAGGCCGGACTTATTGAGATATCGGGCCACATACGCCTGTGTTGTTCCAACGATGAAACGTGATGGAGGAAGCGTAATGGTGGGGCTGTTTATCAGGGTATGGACTGGGTTCTTTGTTTGTGGTGAAGGGAAGGATGAATGCCTCATCCTAAAGCACGACTTTGGACCATGCTGCACTATCAGCTTTGAATGCACACTATGGGGAGGGCCCTTACATCTAGCAGCATGACAGCTTGCCTTGCCACACTGCTGTGTCTGTTAGGGATTGATCGGCAGACAACACCATTGATAATCTGCAGTGGCCTGCCCAGAGCCCCAACTTAAACCCAATCAAACCACTGGCACGTCTTGGAACAGCCGTGATCCGCTGCTGAACTGGCACTTGCTCTGATGAGGAATGGTGCAACACTACGTCTGACATCTAACAAGATTTGTTACAAATAATCTCACAGGGTCCGAGCTTTGACTGTTGCCAAAGAATAATTAACACCCTACTAGAAATCAAATAAACTTCTGTGAAATAACGATCTTACGTATTTCTTTACTGGTAATATTGTGTACATTGTTTTTATGTACATTATACTCCTTATTCTAATTAAAATGTGTATGCTTGAACTGCATGCCTATGTTTCATCTTCATAGTAATGTTTTCATTTCAGGTTACCCTGTGTTATTATATTTACAGTCAAATCTGCTCATGAGACCACCTTTATTTAGTGACCACCTGGTCTATCATTCCTCCCAATGATATTTGTGCTATTATTTAACTGTACTAAGCGACCTAAGCGTCTAACACGACTACAATTCTCTTACCCAGCAAAAGACTCAAACCTGTATTAAGCACCCTTACACTGGGCTATTGTTATAAGACAAATATGGTTTTAAATGGTACTTCCTAAATTCAAAGGAATACGGTAACCGTTTTAGCAGTCTTTTCTCCGTAATCAATAAAACAACAGCGCTCTCTTGTACAAGAAGAAAACATGGAGAAACAAAAGGGTCTCTTTAGATGACAGAATTAAAGTGATTAAACTTGTAGAGACAGTAAGTGCCAGAAAAACTGCGGAAAAATTTGGCACTAGAAAAATGCAAATACAGCATTTTGAAACAGAAAGAACTAGGGCTTGAAGTTTTAGGATTTTATTTTTGTTCACATGACCATGTTTTCAGCAGATTCAATATCTTAGTTAAACTATTAATTACTAAACTAAGTCGCTTATTTTTACCTTGATGTCCTGATTGACTTGCTGATTCTATTTCACCGCCTTCACTATTGGAACACAAGAGCAAGCCATGACATTAATCACTTCCCCCAGATGCTACTTTAACTTGCAGTAGTTCTCACACTTGCCTGGGAACTAGGTAGCTTCCAATGGGTTTGTTTTGTGTTGTTCTTTCCGGCTAATTTAAAAATAATGTTTTCATAATTAGGATGCAACGGCTTAAGACTTAAAAGGAAAACTGTTAAAAGGGAAATAAACACAGAAAAATTCAAGACGTTAATTGAAAAAGATCTTCTGCTTATGCTGGCGTTGGTTTCAGGATGCAATGAATCGACAAGTACCTGAAAGGCAGACACAGGCATTGAAATGTGCAAAGGATTTAAAACATTTTGTGTGACCTGAGACAGGCAAGCACTCACTACTGTCACAAAATAATTTGTTTTGTAAATGCATTACAATGTTATTAAATTACATACTTCCTTTTGTTCATATTACATCTTCTGGCTTTTACAGTGTATGTAAGACATACATAAGCATGTCAGAGACAAACAGAGAATTCAAAAGTTATGGGCTCTCTTTTAAGAGACCACCTGTGCTAAGAGATCACTATCAGACTGTCCCTTGAGTGGTCTCTTAATACAGGTTTGACTGTACATCTTTTGGCCTAAAGAAAGAAAATCAATTTAAACAAACAAAAGAAAAACATCTTGCTGGCATCCAATGCCCTCTCACACCACTGGATAGCTACTAAATTCACCATCTCAACTCAGATTTTTTTTCTCCCCCACAACATATATTTACCATCTGCGACTACTGCTTGGCACCCCTTTTGGATTGGCGTGTGGTCACATTCCATATTAAGGCTGGGGTGATGCACTGATTTATCACAATTGTTTGATCACCATCGATGGTCACGTATGTTGTTTTTTTGTCTGTTTGTGTGCATGTGCTAGAATTTTTGCACTATGCACATTCAAACCAGTTCAAAAACTTAAGGTAATTGTATTTGGGTTCACTTTACACCACTAGAATGAATGATGAGAAAACAACCCAGATTGCTTTTCAAAAGTAGCCCAAGTGAGTTTACCTGATATTTATACAGGAAATGATCTGATGAGCAATTATTCAATAATCCTCCCCCCGAATACCAGCCTAAGCTTCAGAATCATTTTTCAGCTTCCGTTTATAAATAACCAGCCTTTCCACCAAAGCGACCCTGGCATTACACATGGCCGGTGTATTGGTAGGGGTGGGCTACAGTAAAATACCCACGATTCCTTGCGAGCTGCCTCTGCCTGGCCATGTTTACTCATTCACAGCAGCAGCCGCACAGGGTGGCAGATTCTGCAAGGAGATCACATTTCACTCAGGAGACAGGAGATACGGCAGAAAGGCATTTCTAAATCATCCTGTCAGAGTAAACTAAATCAAAGGCCCGCAAAACATGAAAATGAAGCAAAGCCCTGCCCAGGCCTGCATGGAAACCGTCACTGGTGACAGTCCAACACCACAGTTCTTTTCGAAGCTCTTTATGTACAGCGGTCTTTCTGCCCTGACACAGTAATTTCATGGTACCTCTCAGCTGGCTGCAGAGCACCCCCATTCACTTTCATTCATGAAGAGAGAGCTTTATTATGTTGCTGAACGTGAGCACAAAACAACAAAAGCAATGTTTTTCTGCATGCCAAGAATGAGTTTCCATAGTGTATGCACTGAATCTATCTTCATTTAACTAGATAAACACTAAAAAGGAACTTAATAAATGTAAAGACAGACTTTGTCTCAATGCACTGTATGTGGTTTACTGCTTCAAGAAACTGGCTATTTCATGTAGGTCCCCATTTTCTTTGCTGATACATTAAAAAAAAAATGTAAAAAAAAATCGTTAAAAAGAACTGCATTTGATAATTCAGTATCTTAATGAGGAGTTATCAGATTACAAAATAGTACTGTATCACAACGCTAGTGGTGTCAAGACTGTGTTCTTTTAAGCGGAGCATTTATAATGGGAAAAAACTGTGTTTCACCATAAGGGTGTTCTCTTAGGTGAAGGGTTCTCTGAGGAGGTGCTCCTATAAGCGGAGACTACTGTACCATGAAAAAGAAGTAGAGCAAGAGACCTGTATCCACAGTATGTAAACATTTTAGCAATACAGAGAGGCAGCCTCTGAATATCTCTAGATTTTGATACTCAAAGTGGCGCTACTCAGCCCTTACGAAGTTTACTCACAATTAGTTAAGTTCTCAATATTTAAAAATCTTGCAAACATAGGCCTCCAAAATGTTTGCGGGGAATAAAAAATATATAACACATCAATATAACACATAAATTCTGTTTTCAATTAAAAGTCCACTACATGGTTATTACCAATTTGGTGGGAACAGTTGTTGACCCAACCAACAATATACGGGCAACATAAACTTTGGTTGTTTGCATTCCGCAATGTGGGACCACATAAAATCAAAATCTGTATTGTACTGTGGAGGACAAAAAAATTGCTGAGGAATGACCATTATATATATATATATATATAATCATTCCTCAGCAAGTTCCCCAGGTGTGGCAGGCAGGTATTGAACCAAGAACAAAAAGGGGGCTTCTCATTATAACCAAAGAAGGGTAGCAGCATTTAAAAAGGTGAGGTTAATAAACGACTGGACAGTCTATATCTAACACTCTAAAATAAATATATTAAATAAACAAATAAATAAATGCTTGGTTATTAACACAAGGCTTTTTTTAACTGGTATTTTTGAAGCAACTAGACTACACACACACGTACATATACATACTAATACAAATATATATACACACACACATATGTATAGATGTGTGTGTGATTTAATATATATATATATATATATATATATATATATTGATATATATAATGATATATATATATTCTAATCGTTTAACCAGACAACTAAATAAATTACTAAACAGGAAACCTGATTTGAATTACTGTACTGTAACTACCACATACAAAAAATATATAAAGCAGTTTTTGAATACCCATATTGTGAAGGCATAATAATAAAAGAAACACAGCACTTACTTTAGAGTTAATCATTTGAGACTCTTATTTCATTGACGAAGGGCAGCCAGTGCCATGTGTACCCCATTTAAACCTGGATTTCTAATAAAAACGAAACTGAACGGCTGGCACACTGTACACCCCGCCTCTTCTAAAGCCTGTATCAACTGCAATTAGATCATAAGAATCAGATAGACCTGGGGGGGGCATCCCCGTCAATACAGTACTGCGAGAACAAAAACAAAACAAACAAACAAAAAAGCACAACACAATCAAACAAAACGTTAACAACGGATTTCCAAGCCGCATCCAGGGCCCATCTACACAACAGCTTGGTATAATAACACCACGTCCCGCTTTTCTGTATTTTAATAAAATCGACAAAATAAAGAAATCTGTAAGTACACTACAGCGCCACCATCACAGATCGATGCTAACAAAAAAAAGACCTTCGACCGTGCGCAAAAAAAAATAAAAAATCCGACATAAAACAGAGAATGCCACCCGACCTGCCTTTCTAGAAGCAGATTGCTAATAACCGAGATTCTAAATGTTATTCTTTAGCAACATTTCTAAAGCAGAACTAGAACAAACAGCACTAGCCAGCATTCAGTTACAGCCATAACTTAATCAGCCGTGCTAAATATGTCAACCTCCTCTCCTTTCACAAGCAGGGCAACCTTTTTTTTTTTTTTTTTTTTTTTTTTTAAATACATGCAATCGAGTTTGAATAAAAATCTACTACCACGTCTCTCGAATAAGTCTACATTAAATCTGTGATTTAGCTTTCTTATCAATGATAAAATAAGAGAGTACTTATATCCGAAACAGTGCAAAGTACGCATTTTGCGTTTCTGGCATTATCACATTTCATGGGGGGGGGGGGAGTGCAACAAAAAAATCCAATGAAGTTTTTTTTTTTCGTTTTCGTGATAACACAATAGGATTGTAACGCTATCAATTCAAATGTGTTTTTTTTAAGTACAGTAACTGAGCTAACCTTAAAAATACCACGGCGCAAAAAAATAATTACTTTGTTTCAACATTTGCCAGGAATCAACGATTGACGCGACAATATGGGCGGAATTTACAGCCCAAAGCAAAGGCAATCGTCTAATTTTAATTTATTAATATACAATTATGATTCTCAGAAATGCCGAGTAAATAGTTGAGAAATGTAGTTATAAAAATAATAAACTTACCAGCAAACCAGGGTGCTGATGACAGGGCTCTTCAGCACGATCACTAAAATATATGCTGTACAGTTGGATTTTAGCAAACAACAAACGCCATGCAGTAAAATTATCTTTAAACATTTTTAATCCGCTGATTTGTCTTATTAAATTAAAACAAATTTGTTGTTTCCTACGATCGGCTCATTTTTATTTATTTATTTTTTGTTGCAAGATCCGTAAACCGTTATGCAGATGACAAAAAAATAAGAGCTTTATTTGAAGAAGATTAAAAGCTGACCAAGCCAGCAGAAGACTCTGGGGTTAACAACTTTGCAATGGCACACAGGCGCTTTGTGATTGGATGACGATGGGCACCAATCACCTGTAGAGAGCTCGGGGTTTATGATTTCACACACAACATAGGAAGTTCAATGGTGTACTGACGTTAAAGATCGGAGAGAGGCAGCAGCAGGGCTTGCTAGGATCGTCAACATTGATTCGGTTTAACGTTGTACATTTGCTTTGTGACTATTTAAACTGCGATCCTCATTATAGAATGAGGTGTATTTGTGTGTTATACGTACTCAGGCATCTCATTAACATGGCTGCGTGGAAAATAAAAACAAAACAAAAAAAAAACAGTGGTCGTCGGGTATTGAAGTTAATTTAAGCAAATGCAATCGTATTTTGAAATAGTCTATCTGACAGTGGCTTGTAGGCTAACTAACCCTGTGGCAATAGTAATATATAAATATGTGTTTTCAGTGTCAAGGTTATAATTGTAATATACTTCAGTGGCGCCACGTGTGATATTGTACTGCATGGTCTACGATGTTTCTCAATCAGAAAGGTAATTATAAGAACATAAGAACATAAGAAAGTTTACAAACGAGAGGAGGCCATTCGGCCCATCTTGCTCGTTTGGTTGTTAGTAGCTTATTGATCCCAAAATCTCATCAAGCAGCTTCTTGAAGGATCCCAGGGTGTCAGCTTCAACAACATTACTGGGGAGTTGATTCCAGACCCTCACAATTCTCTGTGTAAAAAAGTGTCTCCTATTTTCTGTTCTGAATGCCCCTTTTTCTAAACTCCATTTGTGACCCCTGGTCCTTGTTTCTTTTTTCAGGCTGAAAAAGTCCCTTGGGTCGACACTGTCAATACCTTTTAGAATTTTGAATGCTTGAATTAGGTCGCCACGTAGTCTTCTTTGTTCAAGACTGAACTAGTAACTCGTCTAGTAACCCTTCTGTATAAATAAATAGTGTACATGTGTTAAACTGTATCGTGTGCATCATGTTGAAAACAGTCTGAAATTGGTCCTGTTCACTTCTTTGAAATGGTTCTGCACTAGGACTTTGAGTTTGGAATGCTGAGAGAATTTTCACCCCAGCCCAACTGCACAGATAGAAGAATCAAGTGACACTCAACAAAGCGAAGGGGGCAGTGTATGTGGCTTTATATCTCACCTTAACAAACCAACATATCCCATTAACAGAACAACATAGTCTAGTGTGTGACAGAACATCAAAGTTCATAGAAAGACTTAAAGGGTGGGCAGCAGACCAGGCCCCACGTCAGCTGTTCAGCTGGATCTCAGTGGTAGGTGGGGTCACCTTCACTATCAGTAAATCCAGCCCTTCTCTTTCTTATCTCTATAATTTATAGATGAGTTTAGCCTGGTCCTTTATGCCCCCCCACCAACACAATACAGAACCACTGCTGACAATGGATACATACTGTGAGAAAGCCTTCACTATTGCATCACTGTTTACAAAGCATAGACAGTTCAAATTAACTTTTGCAGAAAGATTTGTACACCATGTTTCTTCAAACTTAGACAAGCACACCTTGAGATACATGTAAAAATGTAAGTGTGGCATACAGATATATACCTGGACGGTGGTACAGAGAGAGGACTGTGTTAAATGAAACTGCATAGCTCCGTCATAACACAACATCAGTAGTGTTATAAATATGTATGGAAATAAGAAGCAGATATCAGTGGGTTACTGTTCTAGTTCATTTATTTATTTAGTTACAGTAAAAAAAAGAACAAGCGTCATTTAACCTGCATTGTTGTTTTCATTCTTGAATAATGCAACTCCCTGGTAGCAAGTCTTGGTGATTTGCTTTGCCCCATTACATTTAGTACAGAATGCCAAGAATTACCCTTTGACTGAACATTAAACATGAGGCAGCGTTGATGACATCCACATAACTCTCTGTTTTAATTGGTTGGGCCCAAAGTCTCAAATACACTTTGTGCTACTGCTGTGGAAAACATTTATAAAAGGACAATGGAACTTGAAAGGTGCAGAAACTAAACAGTGGGCCACAGAGTACTAGGACCATGAGAATAGGAGTGCTGCCTGTGAAGGCCATCGCACACTAGATCAGTTTCTTTACCAACAACAAATACTCATTGAACAAACTGTACACTTCTGATTTCACTAACCACGCCAATTCCATATTGTTGTACGTGACATTATACATTGACTCTTTAATGCCAAAGTTTTTAGATTTTAGATTTGATCCAATTCTACGAGTCTGTTGAGCAAACTGTTGATGTCACGTCTTTATTTTCTTCTTCACAGACCCATTGTCAACAGTGACTGTTCTAAGCACTGTCGTCACGGCACCCTTAAATTGTGTTTTATTTATTTATTTATTTATCTAACCAGGAGATTTACCCACTGAGACCGATGCTTCATTTACAAGGGGGTCCTGGAAAACAATCACAAAAACACAACTGCAATTTATAAAAAGAATTGCAAGTACGAACACGATAAAAAAAAAACATGTGTTGTTCAGACTTAATCAGCAGCATGCACAGATGAAAGAATAGAACAAATAGACCTCTGTTTGTTAAGGTGGAGTGAAAGAGAAGCATTGGCAGGAGGCTATAAGAACTTCCTAAATACGGTCTTTAAAACTACAGAAGGAAAGATTTGCCGGTCTGAGGCAAAGAACTGTATCATTTCAGGGTGCTGCCAAAAAACATGTTGAAAATCAATGGCGCTTGACAGCTGAAAATAAAACTGCCAAAGCCTCATCAAGGATATTTGAAATGCTGCTTAATTTGACCATTTGTCCCAAGGAGGGATTCCATAAGCAATTTTCACACGAACACGCAACACTTATTGATGGACAACATCCTTCAGTTGCAGTTGCTTTTTTTCCACAGAAGCAGCACAAGTAGAAAAAGGTTTTATAATATTTGTTTTTATAATTCACATACAAATATACCCCTCCTCCTTTAGAACATTTAAATCTGTATATTACAAATGTTTTCATAAATTTGTGAAGGTCTTCCATTAGGTTTAATTTCCAGTGGGGTTAGTTGTTGCCGCAGATATAAAAAGAAAAGCACATCTGTCTAAGGAGGACATTCTGTTAGGAGAATTATCCTAGCAGATCTGAGCATTCACGTTAGCTTTTATAATTAGGGCTGTGAGAGATGACAGCGTCCTTCCACCAAAGGACTTGCGAGGGATAAGTACAAACTTCTAATTAATTTGCTGCATTTGACAGGCTACTAACAGTGAGATCCGCTAGGGAGGCACTGGAAAAAAAAACATGGCTGTTCTGTTTCTCTGTCACACAACAGTTCTTGTACTGCAAAGCAGATTTTCTAAAACAACGACTATGAGACAAACCACAGTGCAAAAGAGATGGGCTCGTCTGCATTCAAGGTTTTCAGAGAGTTTAACCTCATCTCATCTCACTGACGGGACAGGACAGAATCCGTAATGGCAGTGCATCACACAACCCTGCCTGATGCAACAGCACACAAAACAAAACTGTCCATGTATACCATTTGGAATCCGATTGTATTACTATACCTGTTTCGATATGTCAGAATATGAACATGTTAATGTGGTACGTTTGCACAAACTGCTCATTCTGCTGTAGCTGCCCTTGTGTTCCCATCATTGCCTCTCAGTGCAGAACCATTGCTTTGCCATTGCAGTTCCTCAGGGAATGACTTACAGTACCATGTAAGGGAAGCAGAAAAACAACCCTTTCCCAAAGTCCTCTGATCTGTATCTGTTGTATAAAAAAAGAAAATAAGATATTATTCTTATCAGTCAGTCACCATCTGTAGGCTATTTTGTAATTTCACAAGCACCAATGCAGCCATTCAGGTTAAAGGAGTATAGGGTTAATGTACCTGCTATAACCATATATACATTAAATGTTTTAAGAGATACAAATGGCAAAATATATATATATATAGAGAGAGAGAGAGAGAGAGAGAGAGAGAGAGAGAGAGAGAGAGAGAGAGAGAGAGAGAGAGAGAAGGCACTCTAATAAGGCCAAGTCTCAGGTAGTAATTGTGCGTGCTGCGCTTATACTTCAAATAATTTACATAAAATACGCAATGCAAATATAGCATGTTTACACAGATAACCATGAATAAACTAAAATTAAAAAATGTAGATTGTGTCTCGCTTTGTTTCAATTTGACAAGATCGCTCATCTCCAGTACAATTGTTCAAAGAAAGTGGATTCCTAACTAAATAGACTACGGTGTTTCCATTGTCTGGTGAAATAAATAAAAAAAATATAGCGATGAAAAATAAATTCTAAATACTGAAATGTATTATTTTTCTCAATAACATTCGGCGAAATTCAATGCTTACCCTGCATATTAACACCCAGCCTCTGCTCACGAATGATTGGACAGCTGTCAGATCTTTCACTTTCCATTTTCATGCAAATATGGTGAACGGCCTCTGCTTGCTTATGATTGGACAGCCTGGCTTCGCGGGCACGACTTTGAGGACCACTGGCATACATGAAGGCATACTAAAACCATATTCACTCCAAGACATTCCTGCAGCCCCAGGTTGGGTGCCATGCAATTCCTCTAGCTATCTATTAAATCCCTAGGCCACACAATGCACCATAAGCCAATTATTTAACACATTTTGTTGCCATAATGCATTTCTAACTTACTGCTGATCAGCAACAGCACGACAGTGGTGTTAATGGGGTTAATCCCTGGATTGTGAAAAGCTGGAAACCTTCACATATCACAGCTATAGGTATTGCTGTACAATCTTGTCATTACAGTACAATAATGTTATAGCAGAGCTTCTATGTGTCATACTTCTGCTGTAAATGCCTATATGGCTCAATGAGTGATGTAGTGGTAAGCAGGGTTGGGAACACAGGGCTACACTGTAGCTTTAAGAATGGTTACTAAGGTATTCTTATTGACTGGCATATGACCCCAATAACTGTCAGGAGCTATTCTGTTTAATCACAATGCTGTTGTTTATCAATTTGAGCAGCGATATGCAGACTTATTGTTAAAGAATGCATTATAAAACAAGCCCTCGGTCCCAGTCAGCCAACTGATTACTTGTTACATCTGACACCAAGAGGTGGGTGATGTGCAGTGGCAGAGCAATACTGACTGTAGAGCCTGGATATTGTATTTGCCTGTTACAATGTTTTGCACAGAAACATAGAACTCTAGTTGCTAGGATATTCATTAACCTCGCTTATACCTATAAACCAATATGGAATTTAAACATGTGGACTTCCCTACAGCTATAGCGATGGAGCCCTGTCATTACATTTAAAAGCTGTCATTTAAGTAATGAGGATGTGTGGTACAAGGCCTGTTCTTGGCCAGAGCGCTTGACTGAATAGCAATTTGCAGAGTATTCATCCCTGTGAATTAAAATATGCTGACAAGAGGTTTAGCAGCACTGCGATCAAGAGTAAGCTGACAACAGATTCACTGCAATGCTGTAATAAAGCAGAGCACACTGACAGCACGTTAAACAGTGCGATGTTAAGAGAGCAGCAAGAAGCTGTGTTCACCATGCTGTCATTGAATGTTTAACCCTTTCAGTCAGCACAGGGTTTAGGGCCTGTTTTATAACAGTATCTATTCCGAAATATAGTACATTGGAAAACAATGACGTCCACCTACAGAAAAACTATTTGTAAATGTTTCATGTGACGTATTTCATTATTGTTGTGGTTTTATATAGGCCATATGGTAGGACATCCAGGATTTTTTTTTTATGGAACTGCTCTATTGTCATAAATGCAATGCTAGAGATAATAATAATATAAAAAAAGCATGGATGAACTCTTTAATGTTTTAAAAACAAACCAGGCTTATTTAATTAACCACCCAATGTCTTTCTCTACTGGCGCCAACACCATGCTTTTACCCTAAAGACACTGTATGCAAACTAAGAGCTTTCTTTAGAGACGACTGGAAGTACCTTCAAATGGTCTCCTTGCGATTTTATCATGTTCTCTATCACTCTGAGCAGCTGTTTGTCTGTTGCTCCAGGATTAAGTTTAATCAGTATTCTCTAAAAAGTGTTACTTGATTTTGTCTGGAGAATCCTAAGTCATCCTATATCATGTGACAGTGTGACCTCTGAACTCTGCCAGCACCACCTACTCTCTGTATAATGTTGGTGGTGCTGGTCACATTGTCACATGATTTTAATGGATTTTGCAGGCATGTTCAAGGTAACTTCAAAGACAGGTACTGGCAAATACCCCGTTTCCACTATCTGTGGCTCCCAGCTACTGCTGCCCACGGCAACAAAACTGGAGGTTTCCACGAACTTGCCCAAGCGTCTCAGGTTTTGTATCTCATACTCGGTGTAGCCAGGTGCCATGAAAATGATTCATTCAAATTGAATCATGCGTAGGTCCTTTTCAAGGGAATTTGAATTCTTTCATTTTTATTTGGATCTGTGGCTCCATAAATGTGCTGTTTAAAATAAATAAATAAAATAAAATAAAATAAAATAATATAAAAGGTTCTTTGCCAGTCACCCCACAGTCTCACTGGCTTCAAGATTGTACACACTGTTGTGAGCTCACAGGATATTTTGACATGCTCTCTTTAGGACACACTTAAGTTAAGCCCAGATAAAACAGGCCCCATGATGCTTTTCGCTACCCTCCCAAGGGGCTGCTGCTTGCTGCTTGTGGGATAATACCAGCCTGGATGGCATGTGCAAAGCAAATGATCAGGAGCGGAGAGGAATGCATTATATAAACGCAGCACTGAGATTTATATTGCAGCATCTCATGTGACCCCAGAAAAGCTTGCCCTTGATTCCACCATGTGGACTCATCTGGAATTACATTTGTGTTCATCTTCATAATGCTAGTACACACACCCAAGGACAGGAGGATGGATAGCTTGTGATCAGTTCAAATACCAGGCAGTTTATTAGGCACCAGTGTACTGGTAAACAGCATTACAAAATAACTAACTAAGCTACAATCACAACGTCATGCTTCAGAAGGGCAGGGGTAGCACAAAGGCAGTTACTAAAGCTACAGCATTTAGCAAAATAATTACAGTCAAACACGACATGTTTCCTCCTTGTTCTAATGGTTCTGCGGTACCTGGGTGCGGCCCCTTTAAGAGTGTTGATGTTTTTCAGCACGGCCTTACGGCGAGAATAATTTATTTCAGCCACAACTGGCGGGGTTCACTTTGAAATCCTGTAACTGAGGTTCAAGTGAAATGTCATTCATGGTAGTGCAAAATGGCTTGTGACGGCAATTGACTGAATTGCTTAATTTTGTAATGCTACCAGATATAAGCACACACGCAGAACACAGTAAAGAGGATGAAACGTTTGATAACTAGTGAGGACATGTAGAAAATAACTTGCACTGGTATGTAAACTAATTCAAAAAAGAAAATACAATACTTCTGTTTTTTTTTTTTTTTTTAATTACACACAGCATTACGAGGTAAATGTAAAATAAAATTGACTCAGAAAATACAAATAAACTTTTGTATGGGTTAGTTATATAAAACTCGTTTTTTTATTTAAAAAAAAAAAAAAGAAATATCAGAAATCGAAGTTACAAGACTGTTGCAGGTACTGTATCAGAATTATTTTTTATTTTTTTCTGATGCGATAGAATTAGGCTGGTATTAAATTAATACAATTGCCATTGGTTTGCAAAATGCCGGTTTTAATTGTGGGCTTGCCTATAATGTCGGGCAGGTGAAGCGAAACAGACAGGTTAAGCTTAATCGTACTGTTTATGTAGATGTAGTAATGAACAAATGGAAGCAGATACGTTTGGTTGAATCCTTTCAACAGAAAACCGTTCTTCTCATTATCCAGAATGTCAGATGGAAAAAAAAAAAAAAAATCAGTAAAACGACAAACCGTTAAACGCTGAAAACACGTTGGCGGCATTGAATGTCAGTTAATAGGCAGTTTCTATGCGTAGTGCGGCTGCTGTACACAGCAGATTAATTCTGCTTTGCCGTCGATTTCGTAAACGAAATGCACGATTCCGCACATCACTTAATTTCTACAATGTCAGTAAAAATTCAGAAGCCAACTGAAAATCTGGTGTTTTTTAGTCCTGTGTGAATAGTACTTTATAATGAATAATACATTCCCTAACACGCAATTGCCAAGTTGTGTTATTAATATTATTATTATTGATGTTTTTTACTGCCTGTTTTGACACAACGTGCAAATCATGATTCAGACGGGACTAAACCAGGTGTCCTCAGAGGAGCTGGTCAAAGCCGAGGACGTCTAGTAACCTCGCAGGCGTGGATTCGTTTTCATCAACGAAAGTCGGTAAATTAAAAATGTAATGCGACCTTACGGCCACAGAAGGCGCCTTTGTCCATGATTTGCAATCAATTCACCAGGTGTAAATATCTCATTTCGTTGTACCTTCTTTTCCAAAGGCTGGAATAACCATTTCGTCCCTTGAATGATGTACAGTATTTCCATATATTTCCAAATGTTAATCAAAGCATCAGTTTTTAAGTCGCTAATTATATTTAGTATTTTCACCCATCCCATATTTGGTTATGCACAGCCATAGTGTTCTGACTGAACTGGAGAATCTCAGGACCCATAATACCAATTGTAATGTTATATTGTGGTTTATTGTGAAGGTGTTGCTTTGAGGCGAACACCCCGGAAATGCTTTATCCATTCTAACATAACACTGACATGGTCTAGTCACATTGGACAAAAAACACCCAGGACGCCTGAGTTTAACATTTTACAGAAGGTTCCCATGTGCTCTAAAAAAATAAATAAATCAGAGAACCTCTCAGAAAATGATCTGGGAAAAAAAAAAATGGACAGTTTGCAGGGGACTAAAGTTCACAGATGTCGATAAAAATTCCCAGACCACCTGTTCATGTGGTGGTTTTTAGCCCTGTGCAAAAAATGATTATACGCCATGCTTAGGGGGTGAGTTGTGGGATGTCGGTGGGTTCACTTTTGCATACCATGTGAAACATTTCTGAGGGCGGTCCTAAATACCACTGTGAAGTACTACTGTATATAGAATGCCAAATATACCATCTGTACATAACAATTGTACGACACTATACTGCAGTACAGTTTTTTTCATACGGGATTACCCTTGAAATACCTTATTAATA
The DNA here is from genome assembly GCF_017654505.1 of Polyodon spathula. Taxonomy (NCBI): domain Eukaryota; kingdom Metazoa; phylum Chordata; class Actinopteri; order Acipenseriformes; family Polyodontidae; genus Polyodon; species Polyodon spathula. The sequence continues at coordinate 6,574,811 of NC_054537.1, read as the reverse complement.
ATGTTAAAAACAGCATTGTGCTTCAAAGACAGCCACCTTTCACGTATGATCATGTACCTTTCTCATAGTGATATAGCTCAGTATGCGTGGACAAGGGTGCATGTTACTGACATACTTGCTGTATTTTACAGGAATACATTACAAGAGAATAAGATGGACACCCCCACACAGGGAGAGACACTTCCATCACTGCCAAACATGCCAAGAATGATGGAAACATGCCCTTGAAAGCTAGTCCAGACACTACAACCAAGCTCCCACAGTTAAACTCTGGAATGTGCAGAGATGACATGCCAGCCACACCAATGACTTCACCAAGCCAGTACAGTGTGCAATTCCACCAAACAGGCTGTGGAGGTAAAAGCAGCTTTGAGATCATTACTCGGAGGTTAAACCAGGTACAACTATATATATGTATGTGTATTTAATTGAAGGTATGTGATGCATACAGAGATGGCATGTCTCCATATTTAAGGATTTAAAGAGTTGGTTTGGACATGCTATTCTAGCATCTGCCACATGTGTTTCTAACCATCCAGTAGTACAGCACTGGTAATAAATCCAACAGAAAAAATAATTGGTATAAAAAAAACCTGCAAGAAAGTATTATTTTAGGCATGTGGAATCTAGGAAAGTCATTGGATGGTGTTGCTACTTTAACCCTTTCAGTTCTGACGGGAACTCAAGGTTCCACCTTATCTTAGCACTGCATGTTAACTTATGCCATCGGAAATCATGTTGGAACCTCATGGGACGACCTGACTTTTGTGTGTTTTTAGATATACGTTTTAGACGTAGATGATTTGATGGTACACAAGTACTAACATTCATTTTCAATAGTTATTTATTTTCACATGTATTTATATTTCATGTACATTAATTACTGATCTTACAAAAAAAACAAAATACTTGCTAAAGCCAGTGGCAATTGTCCTCCCCCTTTAATGAACACTAAAACTCACAAAAACTTACTAAAACTCACTAACTCCAACACTTGATGCAAGTCCTTTATCATTTTAATGGTTTACTGGTATTGCATTGTTATAGACAGCAGCCTCCACACCTGTGATTAATGGTATACTGGTATTGCATTGTTATATACAGCAGCCTTCACACCTGTGATTAATGTTATACAGCAGCCTCCACACCTGTGATTAATGTTATACTGCTATTGCATTGTTATATACAGCAGCCTCCACACCTGTGATTAATGTTATACTGCTATTGCACTGTTATATACAGCAGCCTCCACACCTGTGATTAATGTTATACTGGTATTGCATTGTTATATACAGCAACCTTCACACCTGTGATTAATGTTATACTGGTATTGCACTGTTATATACAGCAGCCTCCACACCTGTGATTAATGTTATACTGGTATTGCACTGTTATATACAGCAACCTTCACGCCTGTGATTAATGTTATACTGCTATTGCACTGTTATATACAGCAGCCTCCACACCTGTGATTAATGTTATACTGGTATTGCATTGTTATATACAGCAGCCTCCACACCTGTGATTAATGTTATACTGGTATTGCATTGTTATATACAGCAACCTTCACACCTGTGATTAATGTTATACTGGTATTGCACTGTTATATACAGCAGCCTCCACGCCTGTGATTAATGTTATACTGGTATTGCATTGTTATATACAGCAGCCTCCACGCCTGTGATTAATGTTATTAATCACAGGTGAGAGAATTGTGAGGGTCTGGAATCAACTCCCCAGTAATGTTGTTGAAGCTGACACCCTGGGATCCTTCAAGAAGCTGCTTGATGAGATTTTGGGATCAATAAGCTACTAACAACCAAACGAGCAAGATGGGCCGAATGGCCTCCTCTCGTTTGTAAACTTTCTTATGTTCTTATGTTCTTATACTGGTATTGCATTGTTATATACAGCAGCCTCCACACCTGTGATTAATGTTATACTGGTATTGCATTGTTATATACAGCAGCCTCCATGCCTGTGATTAATGTTATACTGGTATTGCATTGTTATATACAGCAACCTTCACACCTGTGATTAATGTTATACTGGTATTGCACTGTTATATACAGCAGCCTCCACACCTGTGATTAATGTTATACTGGTATTGCATTGTTATATACAGCAGCCTCCACGCCTGTGATTAATGTTATACTGGTATTGCATTGTTATATACAGCAACCTTCACACCTGTGATTAATGTTATACTGGTATTGCACTGTTATATACAGCAGCCGCCACACCTGTGATTAATGTTATACTGCTATTGCATTGTTATATACAGCAGCCGCCACACCTGTGATTAATGTTATACTGCTATTGCACTGTTATATACAGCAGCCTCCACACCTGTGATTAATGTTATACTGGTATTGCATTGTTATATACAGCAGCCTCCACACCTGTGATTAATGTTATACTGGTATTGCATTGTTATATACAGCAGCCTCCACACCTGTGATTAATGTTATACTGCTATTGCATTGTTATATACGTCTCTTCTAGGGGCCTGGTATGTGAAATGAGTTATATTGATCTTGCAGTTTCTATTGGACAACCCCTCTGACAAAATCACACCATCACAGTTCTACCACCTGATCTGTTAGGACTAGGCTAGGCAACCACTTCCTTCCAATTCCATTGGTGCAATCCAAGACTGGTTCATTCAATGACCTACACTTTTCATGTGCAGGTGTTAAGAAGTGATGAAGTTCCCCAAATGTCTTCTCTCCCCTTTTTCTGTTGCAGTGTACAACAAGAGCTGGCAGAAAGTAAAACTGTGAGTGTCTTGTCTTCATTGTTGTAGTGCAGGGGACACGGTCTGTTTCATTTGAAGGTACATAGGAAGAAAAAGAAAGACAGAGCTGTTTGTGTCCTGTCTTTAGAAATCCAGGATAGTGAAACAGAAGAAAGTCATTCTCGCTGAAAGGGAGGATACAATTAAAGAAGAGCTGAGAAGATGTAGTGCAGTGAAGACGCTTAGTGAGGTGTGACAGTTTATCAGATCAGCAGCATGGGTTGGGTTGATTGGGTTTATATAGGCACTGCTGTAAGAAACTTCACAGCTGCTGCCTCAAATAGAGTATTTATCTTTCAATATTAACTTGCCTCCACAGTGCCACCCAGTGGCCCAGTGGTGTAAACATAGTTACGAGCAATGGCTCCAAAAATATTCTTTCAATAAAAAGTAGTATTTGGGCACTAGGACAAATATTAATGAATACATATCTGTTGTTTCATGATTAGCACACCAATTAAACAGATATGGTTATTAACTAATATCAAGATCATGTTAAACTTTTAAACTGTTGGTATACAGTACTGTATATGGGACTACAGCAGTATAATTAAACCACTGATTGTGTGACCTGTGGTCCTCATAACACATGGGGTCCTGTGCTATCTCCTGGTAAACTGTAGACTGTCATGAATTTGAATGTTGATTGAAGAGTTTCTCTGTCCTTCTGTAATAGGACAAATAAAAACTGATTTTAACCTTCAACAATGTTGTTATTATAAATGCGCCCCTCCTCAGTATTTTTTACTGAGGACCACTAGATGTGTTAGACCCTAGATGAAAGTTTGTAATAGGACTATCTTTACATAGTAATAACAACCTATGATAACTGTCTGCAGTTCTTTTTCACAGCTGTGTGTTTTTGTTGTTTTTGGCATTTCTTAAAAGCTGCTGTAAGAATATTGGTGTCTTAATTAAAATGCAATCCTTCTGTTAGTTGTGGTATTAGTTTTCTAAGTTTCTGTTTACAACTGTGCCGTAGGTACAGGCTCAAACAAGTATCCTCGAAGCAGAGAAGCAGCAGGACCAAAAGGAGCTGAAAGCTGTTAAAATGGTAAGGAGCTAAACACTCAAATGCATTTCCTTGTTAAAAAGCAGGGCCAGTTTAAATATGACTGTCTTTGTTCTTTACGTCATGCCTTTAGGTGAATGGCAAGACATTCGTCTTTGAATGTTGATGGGTCTCATTACAGGGAAGCTTGCACATGCATTGAGGGTGAGACTAACAATCAGAATAGTCTCACTCTCTTACCTTTAGTCTGACATTGATTGTGCAAACCCCTTTTTGGAAATGAATGAGAAACACGTTTTAACCCATTAAGTGCCATTGTCCTCATGTGTAAAGTTTTGCAGCATTTTTAACTGGCAGCATCTACCTGGTATTTTAATGTTCTGTTTAGCTATATTGTTATGATAACTTACTCTAATTCTGTTAACAAATTACATAAACACAGCTTGTTTGCTGATTTTGGTACTTTGTGGATCAGTCTTTCATGGAGAACATACTGCCATCAATCATGCTAAGCTCAAACGTTTTAAAAATGTTTCATGGATTTAATGGAAACGGAAAACAAAACAACAACTGGATCCCTGAAGCCTTGCCGAGAGGATGTGACTAGTTTCCATATGATTAGTACAGTAATCCCTACGTCAACAATAGAACCAGCCATTGCTGTAATAATTAGAACAGCATCCGGTCCTGAAGGACACTCTGGTAACAGATTAATATGGCATTAGTGTTTGTTCATTGCATAAATATTTGTATTGCTTGTGAAAGAGGAGGGGAATAGTGTTTAAACTACAATTAGAAATGCTACAGTGAATGCTGCCTTGTGTTGAAGTAGGCTTGAGAGGGTTAGTTAAGGTGTCTGTTTTTCCTACTAAAGAACAAATATTGTATGACTTAACAAGGGTCCCAAAATCGAATTCCTGCAAAACTGTTTCTTTTTCCCTATAAGTGTTTACCACGGTGTGTTTGCAGTTTTACTTTGCTTTTCCCATGGTTATACTCTGTATTTATCACAGTTTACCCTGGTTTGCCATGTTTATGAATATGCTTTACCATGCCTCACTGTTCTTTACAATGCCTACCTATGCTTTACCATGCTTTCACTGTGCTTTATTACTCTTTGCTATGCTTTTACTATGGGACACTTATGATTTCACAGGACTGTAAATATATTTTGTTCATAGAGGACTACAGCCATGTCTGACTGCAAAGGTGTAACCCCTTGTGTTTAATAAAATTGCTTATGGTGCAGTTATCTAACACAGTTATCATTAAATTCTTCTGATTGTACAAACGTTTGTTATACGAATACCTGTCAGCATTGAGAAACATATTTACAACTTAACTTAATGTTCAGATTGTTTTATGTTGTATATTGTATTGATATAGTGGGGTCTATGTGCATGAACTAAACAGTATCAAATGTTAATTGCCCCACTTATTAACATTAGTGCTGGTGAAACGAGGTCCATGAACAGTGAGGGGTATACATTTTAGAGAAGTGCTACGAACATCTGGCCCTGTTAAGAGCAGATAGTATCTGGGATTCTTCTCTGGCTTTAGACAATTTGAAAGTTCATTCTGAAGCTTTCTGAAGATAATATCAGTTTCATGCCCAATTTAAATTCTAAGGTAAAGCTAACTTGGCTTATATCCTTTTACATTTTTAGATAACAGTATACAGCTCTAGCCAGAAATTTTACATCACCCCATAGAATTAACTAATTTTGCTTCATAAAGTCGAGTGAACCCTGCTGAATAATGTTACATTAACATATTAAATTACATATCGCTGTAGTTTTCTATATATTTAATGAAAAATTTGCATTTTAAAATCCAACATAAAATACTGTACTATTATGGCTTGTGGTAGACTTTTGCAATATCATTTTGTAGTTTCTTTGACATGATGTTAACTAAAAGATATGAAATTATGTTTATATCGTGTTTTTTTCCATCGTGTTCCATAGCTGTATGTAGTGGTAACTTCAGCTAGATCGAACCCAGACCTGATGAAAGGCACGGCTTGGGAATGAATCTGCTGCACCACCTTGTTGTCTTCATTATCAGTTTTCTGTGTTTTGTTGGCTCACTGATTTCTGAAATGTTCTTAGCAGCAGGTTGATTCAATCATATTGAAACCTTTGAAGAGCAAATCTCTTGTTTATAGGAACTTCCTGTTTCTGTAAGAACTGCGGAGGTCATCAGATTAGGATGCAACTCCCCTTGTGTTGTAGACAGAGGAACTAAGCCCCAATGCTATATAAAGTCACGTAAAGGGCAGCGCTTATTTTTAAATCAAGAATAGCCTAGATCAGTTTGTTTGATTGTCGAGTTGTTTGTGAAACTGAAGCGGCGTTGGAGACGGTTTGGAGTTGTTTTTTTAACAAACTTGAGTCAAAGCTTATGTAACTGGACACCTAGTTGTTATTTAACCAGTTTTTAGGGGCAGGCATTTTAAATATCAATGTAAAGAATGGAAGAAGTAGGCATTGTTTGGGTTCCCAGCTGCTTTTCTCACTGCATGAACATGGACTTGATCGCCTCTGTCGTGACCATCATATACAAAGTGGACCCAACACTCATCTCTGTCTTTCTCTTTGCACATGTGAGTGCTGTCGTCCTGGCCTGGCTGTGGCAGCTCCTTGGGGTCCTCCACCAGTGTGAGGTTGAAATACATACAGTCCCTGTCACACTCTTCATTGGTTTTACCCTTATTGAAGACCCTGCAGAGGACACACGCCCTACGCAGAACACACTGCAGTTAGCATATTGCCTGTGTGTTTTTAAGAATGGAAATACGATTTCTTGAGAGTCTGTGTTATATCTGATAGTATAGGCTGAATTGTTATGTGCAGTGCACAAGTTATTCACAATAGGCAAAGACAGACAACGTATTTTGAGTTAAGAACCAGGCCTTGGTTGGCCAAATAACGACTAAAAAAAAAAAGTTTCACCAACTTGTGCACAGTGCACACATCTGGGCAGGTTGGGCATATCTCGCAGGTTGCTCCTTGGAAGCTGCTGTTTGTGCAGGTACAACGGCTGCATTCGCAGCTTCCTTTTCTATTATAGATTTGTCCATTTGTTGCCATGCATGCCACAGTATCTAAAGGGCAGTCACAGGCACTGCCAGTGAATCCTGGGAAGCATTTACACACACCACACTCACAGATTCCGTTTCCTAGGAACCAAAGGACACATACTTATTTTACAAAGATTAAGCCTTAGGCTTCACGTTTTGGTAGGTTATTAAGACAATAGCTTCACAGTGGAATAGCGAGGGAGCCCCTACTGAATACAGGCTAATAGTCTTACATGTGTTCTCTAAATCCTACAAACAATTATCTAAACCCATATGAAAAACAGAAATTGCGGTATTGCTTTGTGCTTTGGAACACATTCACGGTATGTTTCTAACTAGGTATGCTTTGACTGTTCTTTGTAAAACATCAATTTAATTTCAAAAATACATTTGTTTTGGACAGTTTCCCTAAATGTTACTTCAGACACACATTTTGGTTTTAATGCCATACCTGCACACCGCAATCCCTTGTACTGGTCACATCTGAGGTTGTCGCATTCACAGTATTTTCCTGAACAGAAATGGGCTGGGTTCTTGTTCTTGTGGCAAATGCATTCCCCGCAGACACACTCCCCATTGTTACTGCAGATTTCAGAGCTGTTCCCTACCCTGCAGAAATCTACCATGTCTACTGGGTCTCCTTCATTAATGTCACATTCACACAGTCTACCGATATGACCTTTATTACACCTGAAAAAAAAAGAAAAAAACTGAAAATAAACTAAATATTAAAACTAACTAAAAGGCAGCTAAGCTAACTGCAGCACCACATCTACCTGCACGCTTCACATTCCAGTGCTCCACTGCCATTGGCACATTGTGGGCTGTCAGGGATTCTGTCCTTTTCACATTCACACTGACGGATTCATCTCAGGATAACCTCCACCTTCTCGATGAAAGCTTGAGGTTTGACTGTGATCTGGAATTCATCTGCATCTTTCAAACACTTCTGCAGTAACACTTATGTTGAATTTTACCTTTAAAAAAAAGCAAGAAGAAAAGGTGATATGACGATGTAAATTGTTTAGCAAATCCTCTTAAGGAATTGTAAGTGCTAGAAACCTCATCGTCAATGGAGATGTTAGAGCAGCTCTGCCCCTCCTCTCCAGAACGAAGGATGTTGTCCTTGCAGAACGTGGTATAATTGATCTTGAATCCCTCTGGTAGCTTGCTGTTTTCCATAATGATTTCTGATGATAGCGTCTGTAATAAAAAGCATTCGGTTATATTGGAACTGAAATGGCCTCGCTCTTCAACTATTTTAGCAGACACTGCTCTGCCAGCACAGAGATTTAAGGAGTTCTACGTTACTTACATTTCACAACTGAAGGAAATGTCATAACTAGCTATTACAATGTCATTTGAAGCTGGAGTTCAACTGAGCAGCCATATGTTGTTAGTTGAATGAACATTTGAAAGCACTCACATAGTAGGCGTCAGTGATTAACTGAAGCACATTATTGGAATTGTCGAAGAGAGTTCCAACAGCAGACTTCGGAATAAGGTGCTTTAAACCCTGTGAAGAAAGTAACCATGGCAGTAAGTGAAGGGTGTGTGCTGTTATTTTGACATGCACCTGTAGAGTTGGTGATATCTCACAATCCCAGCACATCCTGGAGTGAAGGTAAACTGATATTTTTAGAAACAAAAGGACAAGGTCCAGATTTTTGAAGGCGCTCTTCATTAAATTAACTTTGCTAGTTGTTTCTTGTTTGGTAAGATTCTAGATTTGTTTTACTTGGGAGCAATAAATAAATAAATACACAAAATAAACAAATTCACCCTGGTAAATATGGTCCTTGTTGTCTAATAGGATTAAAGACTTGATCACTCATATAACATTTTCAAAACGTATTATGACGTGCTATTTTACTAGACAACCTGAACTACTGGTGTACTTGTAGAAACACTGACATGGGAAGACTGAATGCCACTCTTTGACATGCAGCTGTAACATTTTACTAACATAGTGCTCAGAATAGATTATTTTTATTGTTACCTCATATAAATGCAGAACATCTGCAGTGACAGCAAATATGGTCTGAGTGTTGTTCTCATTTAGCGTTTGTGCAATATGAGCAATGGAAGTATAATCCTGTGTGGAAAAATACAACTTCAGGACGACAAAAGGAAGGACCACAAATACAGAAGAAACACAGCAAAATCCCATTCTGTGGAAGCCCAATCCTCCCACAATTCGGATTAGGCTCTTGTTGAAATAAGGAACAGAAAATCATAGACAAGGTTGGGCAGAAGGAGTCAATGGCCAGGTTTAGTACGTTGTGTTCACATTCTGCACAGGACTGGTATATCTTAGTTTGAAAAGCAGATACTCTGCACTGGAGAGACCAGGAAGAACATCTTTTTCTAAATCTGATCAGGTATATATCCCTGGATGTACAGCATCTTGCTATCAGAACTGTTGTTGAGCAGTCGTTAGTGTGCTATTCTGAAATCAGTTAGAAATAACCAATATAAAACATACGTAGTAATGACTCATGGTGTACATGCCATTTTCCAGATGGCACTTTCCATCATTTGGCAGAACTGTTCCACCCAGTTTCCCATCTCCAGCAAAGTGGAATCCCGCATCAGTGGAGAACACCAACAATCGGGTGACATTTCGCCAGCCAATATGCTCCTTGATGTAACAAACAAGAGTGCGATCTCAGCTGGTGCTTAATTCAAAACCCAAACCAAGCATAGCCCTTTATGATGTACGTGTTATACTGATAGCAGACGCCCTTATCCAGGGCGACTTACAATTGTTACAAAATATCACAGTACAAAGTATCACATTACAAAATATCACATTGTAAAATATCACATTACAGAATATCACATTGCAGATAAGAGTATTTATAAAGTACCATGCTATTGACAAGTCCCTAGGCTCATACTGCAAAATGACTCAACCAAATAATAATGTATCATGAAAAGGTGCAAAAAAAGTTTCTACCATAGCAAATGAAGTCAGATGAAACAATTGTACTCACTGTGCAGACTGCAGACTGCATGAGGGCATCAAGACCCCCCTCGGGAGGATCCAGGTTGGCTGAAATCTGCTGATTTCCTACGAGTTCATTAAACAAACTCCCATTCTTGGTGAGGCTAAGCACATTTTTAAAGCTGAAGGGGGTTGTGCAAGGGTGGTATCTGGGGCAGAGGTTCTTCAGCTTTTCTGGTACAGTATTTATATAAGGCAACACGGTTTTATCCACAAAAGAACCAAAGCCTGAGATATACAGAAACTTTGATTTCATTTTTCCCCCTCATAACATGCATATTACATGTCTTCTTTTTGGATGTTAGTGCTCCAGGAAGATGATGGATTGTCAGCACTGTAACTAAAGCTCTCTTTATTTATCTACAGACCACAGCTTGCACAAAAGAGGCGATGTGAGCTTCCCCAGCAGAAAGCATTAGGTCTCCCCTGGGAGGACTTAGCATGTAGCAATAGGTTCCTGGTGCCAATTGTGTTCAATTGTTTTTGTAGATTTGTGATTTGGAGTAGGACCCACTGAGACCAACAACTCATGTTACTTATGACCTAGCCTGCAGCCTCCTGAGGTAACAATCTAGCACATATATTATTCCACTACATGCATGTACACATGGTTATTTACCTATTCTAAAATCATCAGTGATGTTCTTCATTTCTCTCATTAGATCAGTTCCTAGCCTTTTTATATTCATCAAGTCATCTTCCATGGAGAAGGACAGGTCCATGAGATAGTAAAGATCAATGGGGTAGTCCTCCGCTCTTTTGAACTTCAATTCAAAGGTCTGGGGCTCACCTGAGAATGAATAGAGTTGATTTGTGCATTACACCTCCCACCATACCTTCCACCTCCCATATGAAAATGAACACTAGGACCAGGTTACATGATTACCACAGTGAGTTGCTGGACATTGGATGAGACCTGGTGGTTCCCAAGAGACAGTCTTATCACACATGTTCAAGTTCATCAGAACTCATCACCCTGTCTCCCTCACTGGGTTCAGCAGTGTCCACAACAGCAGAACGCATCGCACAACTCTGCCCACTACCGTCAGTCTTTCAATAGGCTGTTTGAAATGTACCTATCCGCAGGCTGAGGACCAGCTTCTGTGGCTGCAGCTGTGTTATTTCATCCAGCTTCTCCCTCTGTCCCTTACCATGGCTTGTGGTCTCATTATTGAGAAGCAGAACCTTACAGCCCCATGGGTTCTCAATCAGGTGTGCAGGGCAGCCTTTATCAATCAGAGTGGCTATTTCACCACAGCGGTCAGACACCACCTGTCCTTCTTGTAGGAAGTCCTTCATGGGAAGCAGGAAAGGCTAGATTTTAAAATATGGTAAACAGTTAACCACAGTAACCTTGTAAAAGAGAGTAGTATGTGGTTGGTTGCACTTGAATGGAGTAACAGCTGAATAAGTCATTTCTATTGATAAGATAACAAACTAATTGTTGTAACGAACGGTCTGAGCCTACTATAGTACAAATAGCAGCATAGAGGCATACACAGATAAGCCTCTAATACCTCCAGGATCATCGTGGACCATCGGTGTATCAGACTAAGGGCTCTCCAGGGGTTTAGGTAATCTGATCAATTGCCTATCTCTATTAATGCTAGTGGCACATATTGTATCTAAACAATAGCGTTCAATGTAGATGTAATGTGGGTATTTGGAACTAATAAATGGTAAACATTGTTAAAATTTGAAACCAGATGCAAAAAATGGAAATACTGCTTCTTTCTCTGAGAAGATGATTTTTGAAGAGAGATGAAAATACGAAATATGGAAATATCTGCAATACTGCTTTTAATTTTGGTTGTGATTTGTATGCCATTGAATGAACATATTTAATTACACATGCATGTTTGCACTTCGATAGACATTGAGGAAAATTGCACATAAAAGTCTTAAAAAATATGAGAAATACTATGAAAAAAAGCAAAGATTCATGACCATTTGTCCCATAGATTGTGCTGGATTTTTATAGCAATTCCATTAAATATCATCACACAAAAGGAAGCCATTTGAATTTATATCATAAACTGTAGCAAACCACCACAATTACATGGGAACTTTAGCACTGTACGAGTCCTGTACTGAAATGCAAACTGAGAGTATTAAACAGTATATCAAGGGTCAATTATTGTATTTTGTAAGCACACAAGTCCCCCAAGCTAAAATCTGTATATGTGTATCATTGTGTAATGCAAGCATCTATACAACATGTGAAACCAATAAACAAAAATGAATTCATTGCAATAATAATAAGAACAATAATAACACCATGTAACATTTTTTTTTTTTTTTGGTTCCTGGGTAGTAAGTGTTATTTCCTAATTGCTTATGCCTTAAAAGTATAGAAAATGGCTATTATTCCCCACAAACTTTTGTGACCAGACAGTGATATTTTGAAATTTACCTATTTTCCAGAACATTCCAGATAGATTCAGTGCTGAGTAAACTTGGAGTAACTTCTAGAACTTTCTAGAACGTTACAGTAATATAAATAGTAGTATAAATACAGGGGCCTTAAGCCCACCAGTTCAGTTTAGTTCCAGCTGCCTAAGTGGATACATATCTGCATTTTTCTGAGATGGCATCAAGAGGCTGCAATGGTGGCATTCCTGATGGGTCTCCAAGGCGGTTTTACCAAGTTTCCCTGCTATCTTTGCCTTTGGGACAGCAGGCACACCAAGGCGCACTACCACAGGCGGGACTGGCCACAGTAGACCGAGTTCTCTGTGGGGAGGAACAACGTCAAGTGGGAGCCACTGGTGGACCCCCGGAAGGTGCTGATGCCACCACTGCACATCAAATTGGGCCTTATGAAACAATTTGTCAGAGCTCTAGATAAGGAGTCGGCAGCCTTCAAGTACCTTCAAGACTTCTTCCCTAAGCTGTCTGAGGCAAAGGTCAAAGCCAGTGTCTTTGTTGGACCACAGATAAAGAAGATCCTGGAGTGCAATGAATTCCCCAAGAAGCTCACTAGTAAGGAGAAAGCGGCTTGGAACAGCTTTGTCGCAGTGGTTCGGGGCTTCCTGGGCAATCACAAGGCCGAAAACTATGTGGAGCTGGTTGAGACTCTGGTGAAGAACTACGGCACAATGGGCTGTAGGATGTCCCTCAAAGTCCATATCCTTGATACTTATCTTGATAAATTCAAGGAGAACATGGGAGCATACTCGGAGGATCAAGGCGAGCGCTTCCACCAGGATATACTGGACTTTGAACGCCGCTACCAAGGACAGTATAACGAGAACATGATGGGAGACTACATTTGGGGGCTGATTCGTGAAAGTGATTTATAGTATAATCGTAAATCCCGAAAAACTACTCACTTCTAAATCTTTTGTAGTCATTTTTGTATTACTTTAGTATAAATACATGTTAATTTGGATTCATATGTTGTTTTTCTGACTTTAGTGAACGAAAAGACTGTTTTCTCATTGGAAATAGGTAGATTTCAAAATATCACTGTCCTGGTCACAAAAGCAAGGTTTCTGGGGAATAATAGCCATTTTCTATACTTTTGAGGCATAAGCAATTAGGAAATAACACTTACTACCCAGGAACAAAAATTGTGTTACATAGTGTAGTATTAACAGTAACAACTACAACATCATACATAGTCCACTCTGCTTATAATTCAATTGCAATTTAAAGTTGCAGGCTTAAAAATGAGCGATAATTAACTTTTTTGTATTTTATAAGCATATAATTTAGACTGTGATCTGCACACGTATACAGTTTGTGTGTGCCTCTGTATGCTGTGCAGTTCATGCAGTACTCACCGTGTCTCTTGGTTTCTGCTCATTTACTTGGATTCTTGGTTCTTGATCACACACAGAGAAGGTACATCCAGCGCTGGGACTCCAGCAGGCGGTGGTTTCCTTTGCTCTGTTGCTGGAATTAACTGTTGACTGGTCTCATAGTGACAAAAAGAAACTGAAGAAACAGCAACTGCTGATGAAGCCCATAAATTCGGGACAGGAGTCTTATTAAATGTCTTTAAAGAAATGACTAGAAAACGGGAGGAGATTTAACAGTACCAATACCTCTCACTTAAAATGACAGTTCATTTAAAAAGATGTTTAGAAAGTGTACACAGCGAATGAGTAGGATATGAACCATAACTCCTCCCTGGCTATGCTGGATTGGGAGGGCCTTATCTATGTATGCATGTATGGAAGTATTCACTTCGTTCATTATTCTTTAATTACATTTTAACAAAATCAAAAACAGTTTGTGTGAACTCCATGGAGTTTGAGAACTTGCCCTGCCAAAACTTTGAAATATATATATATATATATATATATATATATATATATATATATATATATATATGTATATATATATATATATATATATATATATATATATATATATATATATATATATATATATATATATATATATTATATATACACATAAGAACATAAGAAAGTTTACAAACGAGGAGGAGGCCATTCGGCCCATCTTGCTCGTTTGGTTGTTAGTAGCTTATTGCTTATTTTCCAGCAGATTTGGACTGCCTTTCATTATACTGTAGTTTAAATCTAAAAAGCCACTGTCCTTGTTTCTTTTTTCATGCTGAAAAATTGAATTGACAAAAGTCCCAGACGTTACAGTCATAGAATGCAAGACAGGGTTAAGAGGTTTCTATTTTACAAATGCTCTTATTCTAATGTGGTTTTTTCTAGTTCTTTCTGACAATCTGGAGGTGATTCCAGTAACATGCCGTTAGTCTCCTGGTGTTCTGCTAAACAGATCAGAGCTGTCTGAAAAGAACATTTCAGATACGGTGTCATACGGTGGCCGTTAAGTGCAGAACACAAACACAAAAAGAAAAGCAGAAACACAAAAAAGAAAACACAACGACATTAACTAAGTTCAAACCGGAATGGGTAGGTACATAAGGGGTTCCACCTCACTGATTGGAGGAACAACCTGTCAATCATTGTGCCACCCAGGAATGGTGAGAAGTATTTATCCTGCTCCGATCGTCTTTAAACAGGCATCAATCGATTTCTCCTTGCCAGCTTAGAAACAAGAGCCATCTTCATAGCACTTAGTTTTTATTATTATTATTATTATTCATTAAAATGCAACCGAACCGCTGAACGCGTCAAATGGGGGTGTGATGGTCTCAAATCTTAAACGACTCGATTCATCCTTGTCCACAGTTAATGTTGTAGCGTCTTCTTTAACATTGCTGTGTTTTCTTAATGTTGCGTTTTGTTAATGCTCTTGTTTTCCTTAATGATATTGTGTTTTTCTTAATGTTGTGTTTTCATTTTTGTGTTTCTGCTTTTTTTTTGTGTTTGTGTTTTGCACTTCAGTGCCACCGTAGTGCACCGGACGACGAAGGAATAAAAAGGTTTGCGTCGTTTGCGTTGTGCAGTAGTTCATTTATTTTTCCACTCTGCACTTGTTTGTATGCATTGGCCCCTAAAAAAGGTGAATTTGGCGGTGACCCCTAAATTTTGCGATTTAGGTAGACCCCTATGCATAACTGGGCTACCTCACGCTCCCCAAGTAAACGCCTTAACCGCTGTGCAGAAGGTACCAACACAACTCGTTCATACATACATTAAATAAACCGTGTTATGTTATTTTTTACCTCTAATTCTTGATATC
The DNA here is from genome assembly GCF_017654505.1 of Polyodon spathula. Taxonomy (NCBI): domain Eukaryota; kingdom Metazoa; phylum Chordata; class Actinopteri; order Acipenseriformes; family Polyodontidae; genus Polyodon; species Polyodon spathula. The sequence goes on along the minus strand of NC_054537.1, from coordinate 6,559,282 downwards.
CAGTGCATATCTAGCACCATCTAGTGGACAGTTCTGTATTCCTTCTAATTTAGACACACTTTAAATCAAAATGTTCTTCTCAAAAACGGCCTGCCTCTTAAATTCGAGCATAGTGATGCATGTATTAAAATCGCCAACAAAAGACGCGACTGCCCGAGTACACAAACAGCAACCTAACTGACTGCCAAGAAAAGAGGAACAAAAACATTACTGCCCAATATCGAATCTTCCGTGACATACAGCAGCCATTTACAAAGAAGTGTCACCCGCGTTTACAATACCAGCGTCTCTTTATTAGGCTCTGTTCTAACAAACAGAATATGGTACTTGTTTCTAAAGGAATTCATGTGGTTTTGTGCATATTTTTTTTTTTCTGGTGGCAACAGTTGCATTTTTGCACACCCCATAGTGCTAAATTTGGAATACTGGCTAATGGTGCGCTGAAGCCAATAAGACTGGCGTTCCTGCATGTAATATTGCTGTTAAAAAGAGGGTAAGCTTTATACAGCATGCGTGTATGTATGGGGCAGTGTTGTGTGATGTGATTATGTCACCTGTAAGTGAGATGAGGAGGTTAAAAGCTCTATACCAATTCTACAGAGGCGCCTCTCTCTTTTTCATAGTGGCGAAGACACTCGCTGGTTTGCGCCCAACCCCCATCCTGTTACATATGTATTGTGGCATGCACACGGGAAGGCAGCAGCAGGGCTGGTAGGTGACGTAATCACATACAGACACATAAGCTCGATTATTTTTATATATATATATCGTGCACACAGAATACAACTGCAAATGTTTGTGCAAAATAGTACCCCAAAACCGTGCCCAGCCTCTGGGGGGGGGGGGGGGGGGGGGGGGGGGGGGGGAGTTAATGGATAATTAAGACAATGGCGACACCTGTTGAAATGAGAGAGGATACAATCCGAATTCCTGGCACCAGCACCTACAGTGATACAAACTTCTGCAAATATAAATGCTAATGATATTATCATTGTTAAAATAAAAAACAAACAAAAAAAATGTAGAAAAAATCTAAAATGTCGAACACATCTGGGGCCCCCTTTGCAATCAGTGCCAAGCAAGCAGCAATTAGTATGACAATTGCAATGCAGAGTACATGATTTCATAACATCACCTTTTATCTGGTGTAACTAGATGAATGAAGCATGAAAAATCTACACGTGTTTGTTCCAGTTTTCAGCGAGCACCAGATATATTAAAAAGTTTTGCATAATTGCACTGGAAGGAGTTAAAAAAGCCTGTCAGAACTATACTAAAAAAAGTGCATTATACATCTTAATAGAATGACAAGAGCAGTAGAAGATAGCCAAGGGTCTTGTCACCCAATGCTTGTAAAGGGTTTACCGGTACAATTCGCCGTTCCAGCACCTTTTTACTACTTTGCAAGGCCTTCTAGAAAATAGTAAAGTTCACGTGACAAAGATGGTTTTTGAAAGACTGCACAATCTTACACACTGCTGCCCTCTAGTGGATACTATATACAACAGTATTCTAGTCAATCACCCGGGTTCTGACACCCCCATTTTGAACTTTGCTGAAGTTGCTCTCAAGCTTTTTGGCAGAGCTACATTCTGATGAATGTAATACAGACAGACCTCAGTACCCAATATTGTTCAAGTGAATGTGATAAATAACATTCACATAGAATTTTGTGTTTTTTTTTATTTCTGGTTCATGCATAGTTCTCTTTTTTGGTGTGATGCATGCACTCTCAATACAGAAAACAAACTGGCCTGAGACCTAGTCTACTGAAACCAAGTTCCATGGAGGTTAGGCAAGACCACAAATGCATGCCTTGCACAAACAAATACAATGTATATCAATAAATGTATAAATCGCAATTTGAGCGATTCTGAATATTTTAATATTCCAGAATCTCTTATTCTCCAATATGGAACGTTAATACCAAGTTTCATGACCATTGGAAAAGCAGTGTGCAAGTGTGGCATGCAGATGAGCTACTATAGACAGACTCCCAACCCGAGTCAGTACTCGCTTCATTTAGCGTACGTTATTGAGAATATCAAAGTTCCATGACAACTGGGTAAGTGGTTCTCCAGATAAATGGAAGAATGCATGTGTGACACAGATGGGCAGATAAACGTACAGACAAACCCATACTGTATAGACCTACCCAGGATACTACAGTCTCAACAGGCTACGTGATGTGAATACTAGCTTTCATGACTACTGGCATGCCTAGCAGGGAATATTATGAGAGTGGCACTCTCAAAGTGCATCCGGTTTGGGGTCCAGGAATGGATACAGAATTGTGAATCAGAACACTCTTGATGTTCTCCATTATGAGCTGCTTTACTTGCCAGTACATTGCAGCTGGTGCTCTGTGTAACATTCTTAATGTAGAGGCTGCTTCGTCTACTTAGGAAGTCCAATGCATTTGATTTGTGTGGTAAATCACATCAGCTATAATAGATTAGTGGATAAACTATTGTAATAAACTAAGAAACCCAAAACAGGAATATTTAGTTTCAAAAAGAAAAAAGGAAGCATTTATGGTAATTTTTGGTACTTTAATAAATAATTTCAGAAACAGTATTGCAAAAGTGAACATAAATGCTAAAATAAAAAGGCACTTAACAAGGATATGACGTGTAGTACATGAGACAATTTTTTAAAACTATTCCAGAGGCCATTTTCTAATGCGGTTTCTTGTATGACATGCCAAAACAAAATAGTGTTGCTAATCCTTTTGTGTGGCTCATCAGTATGCAAGGATGCATTTTAACCTCTGCTTATATACATACAAATACAAGGAAAAAATGTGTATGGAGGATTTGTCTTAAAATAAATTGTTAATACAATAATAAAGATCATATGCAAGCTCAGACAACAACAAAATAGTTAAAATCCCACAAAATACAGTTATGGTACTTGAGAGCAAAAAAAAAAAAATCTAAGGCTTTTTGTAAATAATGCGATTTTGTTTTTGTTCTGTTTTTATTTGGGCATGGCTTAAAGAGTTGATCAGGGCTTGAATTTCAGGACCGCACCTTGAAGCTACTTGCATATAATTTAATTAGCTGGGGTTACACTGAACAAGCCTATCAGTAGCTACATTTACAAGCACATTTCATCTTCCTTTAGTACAATATCAGACTAACTTTTCACCTGCACATTATATCTTTCTTCTGTACATTTCCCACTCCTAAACCAGCAGTCCATTACACTACTTGCACATAACATTTCTAACGATAGAAAGCATCTTACAACAAAATACAACTATTCCAATATCCCTGGCAGCGATCTGTAAATTCAAGCCCTTGAAGGCACCATAACAATGGCTAAAAAAACAAAAACAAACAAAAAATAAAAACCCACAGACTATGCAACAGACCCATGTTTGTGGGTTGCTTGAAATGAAAGGCACAATCTGACCTTTGTGGACCTTTTAATAAATCAAAAAGATCTCCTGTGGCATCAACAATTTTAGAAAGAAAAAACAAAATTACACACTACATTTTCAAACTGCATAGGAAAAAAAAGGTTAAAAAAAAAAAAAAAAAAAAAAAAAACCCTGGAGTGGCCTATCAATGAAAACGTTACAAAAAAAACAAAAACTTAATTTAAACCCACTGCCGTGCCGCCCCCCCCCCCCCCCCAAAAAAAAAAACAAATTTTGCATACAGTGTTGTAATAAGAAAGTAACACACTTCTGATTATTTGCCCTCATACTTAGGATTGATCACAGTTGTCACTGCACTTTTGTAGATGGGATTTTCACCCTGAAAAACAAAAAGAGGATTTACAATTAGAATCCATTTCCTTTTATATCCACAATGCATTTCTAGAATACCGTTCAACACATCCCATTGCCCTTGCCTATCTTAATTCATAAAAAGATGAAGTGTTTCAGTGTTCTGGCGACACAGCCAATTGGCTCAGAGGGTGTTCTCCAATCCCGTGACCGAACCAGCTTTCCCTTACATCCAGGAACTCGAGAGCAGATACCAGCGAGCTACCGGCCTCTGGAAGACAAAGGCCAGCCCTGCAGGTGTCCACTTTTGAGCTCACGGAGTGTCTGGCCAGTAGGGTTTGCTGTAGTGACTTCCCCTCAGGATCTCCAGTGAAGACCGGTCACTCCACAGCCAGGACATGGATCTGCCTTGAAAGACACACTGCACACCACGCGGATGTGTGTTTACCAGATGAGCCACTCGGGGCCCCCCCCCCCAACAGCAATAAGCAAGGCCCATACCCTGTTTCTATTACTATGATATACATCTGGGATGTTTCCACAGTTAACGATTAGGCAATTTAGGGTGCTTGGAGTAATACAATTAATGCATTTGCTTAACAAGGTCCAGTTAATTTGTGCACCATGAGCTCATCATGCAGAACCTTCCTTTCCGAGTTCAAAGTACAAGCCTAGAAGAACTAATAAATGCTCCCATATGTTACACATCTCTGGTCAGTCAGTCTGAACAGTTTCCATATGCATTTATTTCAGCTGAAACTGGCCTTACAAACCAACCACTAAAAGCACACAGGCAAAAATGTGGTTCACTGCTGAACACCAAGGTCATGCTATCATTTACATTCCCAAAACACACACTGCAGCAATGTAACTTAGCATTAAGCCAATTAAAGCTCCACGTAGGTTGAGATTAAAAAAACTGTTTAGAAAAATCTAAATCAACATGCAAATTAAATGTTAAAACGGTTCAAGCATGCAGGACCATTTTCTTAGGGTTGTATTTTACATAAGTTAATATTCTGTATTGTTACAGTACATCTTTAAGAGTGCTGTGATAATAATGGTCATTTTCTGTGTTGCTACGCTATCATAATTGTTTGTGAACTTTGAACTTAAGATTGTATTAGGATGTGGCACGGGCGAGAACTGTGTGACATTCTACAATGTAAATGTAAGTTCAATAAAGAATTGCTTGAAGGCAACCAGAAAGGAAGGACTGGGACAGGTAAGTGGAACTGATGCCAAGGTGATGTGAAATTGCAAGAATATAAAATTAGAAAGCTACAAGACCATTTTTGGAAGGACGTCGACCCTACAGAGGAGGACACACAGCTGCAGCAGCCGCTCCACAGCTTAGCCCAAGATGTGATGAATTCACTTCTTTGGCTGCCTGGCAATACTGTCTGCAAGATAACTGTCTGCTCTGTGTTTTGCATTTTGTAACTTACATGAATAAAAAAAAAGTTGTTAAACTTGTTTGAGCCTCTATATCTGGATTCACTCTGGGTCAATTGCAACAAACAAAGCTGGGGATGATCTTGTGGTAAGTACGGAAGCCTAGTACTAATTACAACGAACTTAGCAAATGAAGATGATCCGCAGGTGTGTATTAAATTTGTTCCCAATTGTAACAAATCTGTACTAAAAGGACTTGTGCCCCTACAGGAGACTAAGTACCGTAACGCAGTCCAACAACCTCTTTAGACTAAGGTCTGTTCCATCATATTACTTGAGCAAGAATGAAGAAATGTCAAATGTAATCATTAGGTTTATGATTAAACAGTTTTATAACACACACACACACCACTTTGTAACAATGACCATGCTATATTAATTAATGTGGATGGATAGTGAAAATCATGTCTAAAATTAAAAAGTCTGAAATACATCATTTCAAAAAAAACATTCAGGTGTCTGCAACCCTGCACCTGGAGAGCCACAATCCTACATGTTCACTTACTGGCAGTTTTAAATAGGCAACAAGCAGAGATCTGGGAAGCAGCTGAACTCCTCCTAATTAAGCAACTGAATGATCCAATCAAAACAATGTTTTGTTTATACTTTGCAGTTTGTAATTAGTTATTAATTTGTTTGCACCTTTTCATGATTACACTCATTGTTTGAATGGAATAAAAAAAAAAAAAAATCAGCTAATACTGCATTTTACCTAGAAGCGTATTGCTGCCATGAGAAAAAAGCCTCCTTAATAAATGGCAGCATTTTTCTATTTTAGAGGTAAAAAAAAAATCTGGGTATGTGTGTCTCGTGGCAGCAATACACTTCCGTACGATCCAATCATTCCCAGATTTTTTATTTCCCATCCCCAATTCTGATTCAGGCAGTAATATCGGTGTTCCGTGCTAATGCCGTGATCGGAAAATCCCCAACGTCGTTCCTCATCTTTTTGTGTTACAATTGGGACTTACTTGTAATGCAGATAGTACTGTGCTAACCAGGGTAGAGTTTAGTATGCAGCGCTGTACTAACTGTGCAAGTTCGCTGCAACTGACCCTCTGTGTCAAACTTACAAGGTATTTTACGTATTATTCAGTTCTCATTTAAAGTGATCTGTTTAATGCACATTTTCCCTACAATGTTCCACCAATGAACCTCAGTAATGGCCAGTGCAACCACTTCTGCTTTTTAGTCCTCTCCCAAACAGATAATGGCAAGTGAGCATCGTTTTGATGTTAATGTACTGGAATCTTTTTTTTTTTTTTAAATTGGGACACTTGGTAGTTAAAAAAAACAAAAACAAAAAAAAAGCAAAGCAAAAACAGAACAAATTGAACAAAGAAAAAGATGTGCACGAAAAGACTGACGTGTAACACGTGTTAGCAAAAAAGGGTCAGATGAAGTCCATGCAGAAACAAAGCGTAAAGGAAAAAGAAATACAAACTGAGATTTAGACAGCAGCGGCTTTACGTCCATAGCTTGGATTCTTGAACTTATTAATAGGACTCTTGTAAATTGGATTCTCTTGCTGCAGTAGAAAATATGGTAGATGTATAAAAGAATACATGAATAAAGCAAGGTATGAAGCATTGATCGTTAGACAGGACATGAATGTTATAGTGAAAATTAAATTAAACCTTCAAGGAAAGGATAATAAAAAGTTCCAGATAAATCTTTGTATAGCTGAAGAGCTGTAGATGAAAGGCACACAGAGAGAGTTACAATACAGGAAACGTTGGGTTATCTTCATAACCATGGTTCCCTGAAATAGAAATGTAACCATTAACAAATGAGTGTTAACCTGTAAAGATCCAGGAACATGAATAGAATACCAAAGCTGCACATAAGCATCATTTCCCTTCAAACATGTTGCAGGTTAATGGTTAGCATGGCTTCGTCACGAGTGCTTACGTGTAGCTTTGGTATTATATTCAGATTCCTGGATCTTTACAGGAAAACACTCATTTGGTAATGGTTACATTTCATACTTGATAGGGAACCTATTCTCAGGCCTATACACAAACAATGAAGGCTATGAATCTTGAAGAACACGGTAGAACCCTGTTGCTCCAGTGACCTATCGGACAAGTTTTTCCAGTACAGGAAGCCAATCTCCATATTAAGTAATCAACTCATATTTTGTCAAAATAATTCCATTACAATAACATATATAATGACCCATTCAACTTTTAACAAGCAATGCTTTTGAAAATTCAAAACCAGCGTTGCTCACCGTGTCCCATTTAGCATTCATCTTTTCCTTTTCAAACTTAGCAAACTCCCTTCTGTCGTGGATGATCATGAGCAGCTTCCAGATGAGCAGGAGAGCGAGACCGATCAGCACGATGCCAGCGACCACACCTGCCACAATCGGGATAATGTCCGGTCCAGTAGGACACTCTGTTTACATGGGAGCAGGAAGGAAAAAAGAATGGCATTTAAAAAATGTGGGGAGGAATGGATCCATGGGTTTGATTCTATGAAAACGTAGAGCTTTTGGACGGTAACTTCTGGGCCTTTTGTGTACACATGCATTCTAGCTTAGGGTATTTTGTTTCACCACATTGAAGGATAGACTCCACTTAAACAGATGCATGCAAAAACAGATAAAATAATTCATTAAAGTTAGTTGGTTTACAGTAGTTTTAAATTGAAAGAAAAAGTTTGACTTAAAGATTGGTTCCATTCCTACAAGACTACAGAATTTGGGGTTTCAACTAAACCCCACTACAACGTGTTCTCAGCACTCACCTAGTACGTCAACAACATGCACATGGATGTCATTTTCTGTGTTGTTGACGCCGTAGGTGAAGTAAAACCAGCAGTCGCTCGCATCCCTCTCTTTACAGTGAGTCAGTGCTGTGGCCTGGCCCGGCTGGGGCAGCTTGTCCCGATCGTTCACCTTGGTGAGGTTGAAATACGAGCAGTCTGCCTCACAGGTGTCTTTCTTCTCTCCTGTATTAAAGGTTCTGCACTGTACACACTCCCTGCAGACGCAACGAAACACGTTTTACTAAGCTTGCAACAGTCTGTGATTATTCAGTGTTGAGGAGACAATAAAACACATTATTATTACACTATGTAACACAATTTTTGTTCCTGGGTAGTAAGTGTTATTTCCTAATTGCTTATGCCTCAAAAGTTAGAAAATGGCTATTATTCCCCACAAACTTTGCTTTTGTGACCAGGACAGTGATATTTCAGAATATCACTATTTCCAATGGGAAAACGGGCAAATGTGTGTCTTTTCGTTCACATAAAGTCAGAAAAAAACATATGAATCCAGATTAACATGTATTTATACTGAAGTAATACAAAGTGAGTAGTTTTTCGAGATTTACGATTATACTGTATTTACAGTATAATCGTAAATCTCAAAAAACTACTCACTTCTAAATATCTTTTGTAGTCATTTTTGTATTACTTTAGTATAAATACATGTTAATTTGGATTCATATGTTGTTTTTTTCTGACTATGTGAACGAAAAGACACACATTTGCCCGTTTTCCCATTGGAAATAGTGATATTTTGAAATATCACTGTCCTGGTCACAAAAGCAAAGTTTGTGGGGAATAATAGCCATTTTCTATGCTTTTGAGGCATAACCAATTAGGAAATAACACTTACTACCCAGGAACAAAAAATAAAAAAAAATTGTTACACAGTGTTATTATACTCCCCACCCCTCCCCAAATAGTAAAACTAATTTAGCTTCAAAAAATAATTCTTGGCTTTAGAGACAGGTAACAAATGAGTCCCCTTCTGATGTTTTGCATTTCAATGTATCTATATTGAAATGCATTGAAAGACTCACTTATGCTCGGCACACACTCCTGGGCACGTGGGGCATATCTCACAGGTTGGTCCCTGGAATTTTGGATCTGTGCATTTGCAGGTGCCGCATTCACAATTTCCTCTGCCGTTGCAGATCTGTCCATTCTTTGCTAAACATGTGGATGTGTTCAGCGAGCAGTCACAGGCACTGCCGGTATAGCTGGGGGAGCATTTGCATACCCTGCAGACACATTCGCCATTTCCTGCAAATCAGAGAACAAGTAGTTAAAAATCCCAAGACTCTCAAAGCAATTTGAAATTCTTCTTGTAAATGCACAAACGCGCTATACAATATAGCTAATGTTAACACTGGATCCATCTTCTTACCACCACAGATCATGTTGTTTGACCTGTCACAGTTGAAGTTGTCACACTCGCAGTATTTGCCGGAGTAGATTTCGCTGGGGTTATCCCTCTTTTTGCAAACACATTCTCCACAGATACAGTCTCCATTGGTACTGCAGATATCTGTGCCATTGTCCCGTCGACAGTTCGCATCCAGGTCATCACTGTTCACTTCTTCTGTGCTGCACTCGCAAAGCCTACCAATACGGCCTTCATTACACCTGAAAAACAATTTAATGCAAAAGAAATTCTGAGCGCACAGGAGACAGTATGTTTTGTCTAGGTGAGACATGCACATGTAACAATGCATACAGTAGAAAATGTAATTATGGGGAAGGGATAGTTTTCCTGTTAAAATGTTTCAATAAAGTAGTACTCAGCCCATCCGATATAATTTAGACTTGGAAATTCTTTAGAACCATCAACAAGGCTTTGCTTAGCAGCTGTGTTTAATTTGGAATGCAATTCTTTCTGGTTGTCTGGATAGAAGACAATTGCAAAGCAGTATGGAGTGCAATTGTGGGCTGGAACAAGGATTAAAAGACCAACTAAAATAGCCAAGCAACTGAAACGTTTATTGGCGTGGTTCACAATGTCCTGTATTCTTCTGAGTTTGCAAGTAAACAGCTACTCACCCAATAGACTGTGTATTTAAAGCAGGTCTGCGAAATATATTCCATAATACTACAGTTTAGGTAGTTTGGTTAAGAGAGGAGGGGGGTGCTCCTTTTAGTTGGTGGCGATTATAAAATGACACATTCAAAACAAAAATTGATGTGCATTGTCATTTTTTTGTTGTTTTTGTTTAGTAAATGCTGATCGGACGCTAAACTTTCTTTCCTTTTCTCCCTACCTGCAGGCACCACACTCAAATGTCCCGTTGCCATCGTTGCATTTTGGGCTGTTTGGAATTCCCTTGTCGTGGCACTCGCACTCGCAGACAAACTTAAGTTTGATTTCAACTTCTTCCGTGAAGCCCAGTGGTTTGATCTTGACTGTTTCTTCCTGGCCTTTCTTTGGACATTTGTGTGCAGTAATACTGATATTAAACATGACCTTTGAAAAACAGCAAGCAAAATAGATTGGAACAACAATCCCTACAGCCACAGTAAACTGTATGGCTGAAAGCAACATGTGCCAGTTATCGACAAAGTGCATAAAAAGCCCTTCATCCTATATATTCTAAATGTTCAACAGCTGCAGATATATTTTGCCAAAACCCGTCAGGAAGCCTCAGTTGCAACAGTTGAGGCCTTGCTTCACATAAACAGTGTCGAGCACGAAATCAAGTGCATGTGGGCCGGGCAGAAATATGATACTGCTACAAAGAAATTCAAACTGAAAACAGACAATGAACATTCATACAAGTATGAATTAGAGGGATCTGAAGGACCGCAATATAAACTAGCATGAATTCAATTTGTATGTTAAAGAAAAAAATAAAATAAAAAAAAAATTCTTCCTACTTCATCTCCAATGGAAATGTTGGAACATTTTCTTCCGTTTTCTCCAGTGTTGACGAGCCCATTCTTGCAATGTGAAACATAGTTAATAGTCACCCCCTCTGGAAGCTTGCTGTTCTCAAGGATTACTTCTGAAGACAGAGACTGCAAAACAAAGGGAAAAAAGTTACATAATGCATAAAATGCACTGTTCCTAAGAGAAAAAATTAAATATTACAAGAAAAACTGACAAAGATAAGAAAAGAATACAAAACAACCCACAAACACAGACAATGCTGGCTTCCTGTCTCACAGACTACACAAGTCTAACAATGTCTCTTGATTGCTTTGTGTATAAAACTGGATTTTAAAGGCTGGTTACCCATTAAGGCTTAGATCCATGCACAAGAGAGGCTGGCTCTGTACAAGATAAGATCAAGCAAGGCGAGGGAGTAATGTCTTCAACTCCACTCCTCACCATCAGAGTAATGAGAATTGTGACAACCATTCACTTACATTATAAGCATCGATAATCAGCTTGATTACATTGCTGGAGTTGGAAGAGAGAGTTCCTACAGCAGACTTCGGAATGAGATTCTTCAGTTCCTAGAAAAACAAGCCGTACATACAAACTTCATATCTGAAATACATCTCTCACATTCATTGACAGGCCTAGATCACACATCATTTACCAAAAACCAAGAATTTTTGGTCAAGACAACTTACATTTTTCACTGCTGAAGTGTCTACAATTACACCCTAAAAACACTGAAATACATTTCAAAAGAAACAAGGTCGCAAAAACAGCCCGAAACCATGCATTTAAGAGTGTAACAACTGTATGACCGAAATTAGAATCCACCAGAGTACATTCTTGTATTTAATTTTTTTGTTCAGTACATAAACAACCAGGGATGCTTCAGACAATCATGATTAGGGATGTGGTCACGGCACCCAGGAATTTTGACATTTGTTCGCACGCAGCATGTTCACTTGAATTGGTTTCAGTGCAAAGTTAACAGCGGTCAAACGTCAAAAGGCAAGCACTTACACAGAACTATAATGGCAAAATTAAGTTATAAGCAGCTAGCAGAGTAATATTCCAAACAATTTCATTCAAAGTGGAGGGAGCAGCTTTAAAAAGAGAAACAAACTTCAAAATAAACCAAAGCCTTTTGTGCAGAACATATAGCTCAGCATACACTCGGGGACGCTGAAACTTGGGGTGCAGCAGCACCCCCTGGCTTAGCATGGCTTCCATCATATACAGGGGTTACAGTATATGATGTTCAATGGCTTTCAGCACCCCCATTTGAAAAATTGTTCCAGTGCCACTGCATACACTTGACAATTGAAAACCTAAAGGGAGGCCGGTTTACAGTTCTGCAGAAGCATGAAACCCGATTTGCAGCTCTTGCAGTCATTCGAGGTGCTTAACCTGTCAAATGTAAATGCAGAACGATCCTTCTAATCTTTGAATGTACATCTTGCAATACCAAAACCGCAGCTGTTTAAATACATTAACAAAAAGGATATTGTACAGTTCTCCTTTATTCTTTACATCGGACAAGGTATACGTGTTAATAAATGGTAAGCATATTCCTGTTACGGTTGTTTAAAAAATTAGTTAAAAAATCTAATGTTTACTTTTGACTAAGCAGGTTACGAAAGCACATTAAATACATGTTAAATATATGATACTTTGCACAAATACTAAATTACAGTACATTACATAAATTTTTTTATATATATATATATATATATATATATATATATATATATATATATATATATATATATATATTTTTTTTTTTAAGTTAAATCTTCATAGCTGTGACCAGTCCCTGAAATTGTGTATTTTTAGCTGTGATGTTTTCTTTACTGTGACAATCACATCCCTAGGTCAGGACAGAAACATTTTAATTAAAAAGAGGATGCTGCAAATTATCAAAACCCAACAATTCTTCAGCACAGCCCATTTCCAAAGATTGTGAATGCAAATTCAGATTATTTACTGTAGCGGCTGCGCCCAAATGATCCTGTAATAGTCTTAGTTTTTTTTTTTTTTTTTCTTTTTTTTTTACAGCAAATACTCACAATGAGTCTGTGCACAATGTCAATTTACCTTGTAAACAGGCTGAAATTCTTCTGTCACAGCAAAGATGGTCTGGATGTTGTTGTCACTTAATTTCTGTACAAGGTGGGCAATAGAGGGATAGTCCTGGAGAACAGAGTCTAAAGTAAATTAACAGCATAACAGAAGAGTAATTTCCCCAAAAAATACTTGTTAAAAAGAAAAAAAAATATTCTGAAAGCTATTCATTCAATAACGTAAATTTGATTGATAATTCTTTTTTTTCTGGAAGGAACCATTTATACCTCCCCCACCCCCCTTCATTTTTTTTTTTTTTGTTGCACAAAGAGCTTTGAGAATGAAGCCCAAAGTCTGCTGTGTAACCCAAGGTAGTAAACACAATTTAAAAAGCCAAGTTTAATATACAGAAGGGAGAAAGAGCAATGGCAAAATGTAAGAAACCCTCAGTTCAGATTTGTACTGATTAAAAAATAAAACTTAAGACAGGTGCAGAAACCTTTGTCTATAAAAAACACAAAAAAGAAACCTTGTCAATTTTATTTTTTGTACTACTGAATGTCTTCTTATTGCTTACGTAGTAATGACTCATGGTGTACATGCCATTTTCCAGATGGCACTTTCCATCATTTGGCAGAACTATTCCACCCAGTTTCCCATCTCCAGCAAAGTGGAATCCCGCATCAGTGGAGAACACCAACAATCGGGTGACATTTCGCCAGCCAATATGCTCCTATAAAATAAAAATGCAAAAATTAGAGAATATCTCCAAATGCTTGTTCAGGCTGTTCCTGACTCTGCATGTTAACACAAATCACACAATGCTACGCGGAAACATTTCTTACCATGGTCAGCACCCTGAAATATACAGCTCTTACCTTTAAATTAAAGCCCCTGTAAAAGGAGACACATACGTGCATGTGTCACACTTCAGATTTCTCCACAGACCTGGAAAACTGCTTATCCAGTTGTCATGAAACATGGAATTGCCATTAAGCATAAGTTAGAGATTATCAGATGGGGCGGTGGTGTTTACTGACATACTTGTTTAACTGAAAATCTTTTACCTCTCCCAGTTCCCCCATAATCAGGCAGCACTGAAAGACATACTTACACCACAGACAGCAACCTGCATTATGGCATCAAAACCACCTTCAGGAGAATCCAAGTTTCCAGAAATCTGCTGCTGTCCTACAAGAGTATTGAACTGGTTTCCATTGTTGGTGAGCTTGAGGACATTTTTGTAGCTGAAGGGGCTGGTACAGTTTTGGTCACCAGTGCAAGGGTTCAGAAGCTTGGCTGGGGTGGTGCTGATGTAGGGCATCACAGTTTTCTCCACAAAGGAGCCGAAACCTAAAAGCAAGATAATACATTACTGACCTAAAATGAGCCAATGGTACAAGCTAAATAGCAGCGGTTCTGTTTTTTCAAAAACTAGTACCTCGTTTCCATGGACCGCCAACTCGAGAGCGCTTGAATTGGTCTGAATTCTCAGAACTCGAGCTGATGGTGCAAAAAGGAGGCGTTTCCATGCTTTTATGAGTTACCCAAGTTATCACACGAGTTGGGCAGGAAATACTTGCGAGTTAAAGGCCAAGACGTGCGTTCACTGCAGGTGGTATCAGAGTCAAATTGTCAATAATTGAAAATGATAAAATCAATCTGGATATTCTTTCACATTTGTTTCATGCTGTACATATTCCTCTGGCAGATTGGTATGCAGACCAGGAAAAGAAGTGCTGGACAAGGGAAATAGTGTTGACATGAGAATGGCAGTGATAAAGCCAATTTACTTAAACATTACAAGAACCGGACATTTCCATCAAAGGATTTAAATCTGGAATTGATCTGGTGAGATTAGAAACCCAGAAGCACTGTAAACTGCGCCTATTTCTGTAGTAGGGTTACTTTGTTAAGCACTTGGTGTTTTTTTTTATTTTTTTTACAAGGGTTTAATTATTAAGTAACAGCCAAAATTGTTTATGCAAGACTTGTTAGAAAGCCTAACAAAATGGTTGATTGTTATTGTCAATACGTTGTAGATATTAAAGACACCCACCGTGCAGGTACCGCAAAGTCCATAAACAAAACGTTAATAAAATTAGTTCAGAACGTATAAAACGGAGCTGATTTTACCAGTAATTGCTAGTCTAACTGATTAGACAGCCTTTTTTGTTCTCCAAGTTCCTGCAATGACACTGTAGATGCTAGTATAACGAGCAAAATAAATTGGACCTGATGCACCCGACAAGCACCGAATAAATGGACTGAAAAGGGTTGAAAGTATAAATGCAGAGCTGCATTGCATTCATCTTTGTGGCCGTGCTAAGAGAGAAATGGCAATTTAAAACCCGTCAAAATCCCAAGATAGCAAATCTGCCGAATTTAATACCAGACAAAATGTCCTGTTATATATGTTAGGTTTGATTTGTATGGGACATGCATATTCATTCAGTATGCCTGATCTTGATGAATTCTTACCAATTCTAAAATCAGAAGTAATGTCTTGCATTTCACGCATCAGATTAGTTCCGAGATTCTTCACATTTTCCAAATCATCCTTCATGGAGAATGAGAGATCCATAAGGTAATAGAGATCAATGGGGTAGTCTTCCGCTCTCTTGAATTTCAGTTCAAAGGTCTGGGGTTCACCTGTAAAAAAGAGAAAATGAACATTCTGGAGTTTAACACACCTCCTGTACCCCCCGCCCCCCCCTCCCCCTTTTACTTTTAAATAAGGTGTTGCTAACAGGATGGTAGTGGGGACAACCAAATATAGAATAGCCAGCAATACACTGTACAGACCTCCTAGACTGACAAGCAGCACTGACAGCTCTGCAAAAAAGCAAGGTATTGCAGAAACAATGCAACTACCCTACTAGGAGCTATGGTTGACAGGTCTGAAGAGCACCGATATGTTTGAAACTTTTAATGGCAATGTACGTATTTTGTGTCATTTACAGTTACCTGATCGCAGGGTTAATTCCATTTTCTGGGGCTGAATCTGCGTGATATCTTCTGGTTTCCGTTCATCTGTGCCATGATTGCGGTTTGTTACTGCCTTGTTCAGGACCACTTTTTTATCGCCTCTGGGGTTTTCAATCTCTTTACAACGTTTTTTGAGAGATTCAAGAACATCACACCTTGCAGAGGTCGGCTCCCCTTGTTTTAAAAAATCCTACAGGGTACAAAAACAGGCAATGAAAGATTATATAAGGAAACTTGGGAGTGGTTTGAATGTCTCCTTTTGTTCTCTTTCAGACTTTTTTTTTGCTGTGTTTAGCCAATTACATTAATTTAAAAAAAAAAAAAATCGAATTTAAGGGATCATATTTGTTTTTAAGTGCAATATTTTTTTTATAAGGAGGGAGATCATGTAATCGTTTTAGAAAAGGGGCAGAAATCCAATTTCCTTACCACAGAACATTTGCATTTACAACATCCGGTCTTGTTTTTAAAGCTGGTCGAGGAACAGGCAAAGACATATGATAGTATTGATAGTGCATTGGACTGGCCCACATCCCCAAAAACAAACAAATATCAGTTGAGAACTGCAAGAGATGCTGCCAACACAACTTCACCCACTGCTGCCATTTGAGGCAGGATGGATACCAATAAGAAAAAAAACCCTTATGACTGGTTTAATCAACCAAGTCAATTCAGATGCAACGTAACTTTTAAAAGGCACTTACTGGTTCAGTACACCATCCACAATTTGCACCAACTTGTATACACTCCCCACATGACTTTGCATTGGCTTTAATACAGTCATTTCCATCTGTAAAAACATCAATAGAATATCAAATAATTTGTACTTGAGCAAGTTTTGCATTAGGCATGCTACTAAAACTAGGTCCAATTATTGAACTAGAAAAAAAATTTCACAGCCATTGAGCAACACCAATTATCTGACTCTGACATCAACCTTGGTCGTCTAGAACTACACAGTTTAACAGAAGAAAAGCTATGGGTGGATCATTAAAAAAATAAATGTGATTATATATATATATATATATATATATATATATATATATATATATATATATATATATATGATATAGAGAAAGAGTTTAATGTTAAATTGTATAAAAGGTTTGCAATCTTTAGGCTGCTCACACTGAACAGCACCTTGCTGACAAGCAAAACAAAGAGCACAGTTGTATAGTCAATTCAAAGACAGACTGTACTGATTTACTGATCAATATGGACACTACTGACCACCTGTTAAGTCACTCCCAGATTTCATTGTAATATGTACACATTAAGTTTCTAGTACAGTAAGAGTTGGCATTATAAAACAGGTGACTATTCAAAGAGGCAGTGCAACATTTTAAGGTACCCTACAGTATTTGAAATAAACTTGCAATGCTTATGAATAAACACATACCTTATTTGATTAAAAAAAAAAAAAAAAAAAAAAAAAACAACACACCCCCCCCCCCCCCCCAAAAAAAAGGTAAAATAAATGAATTACCTTGTTGAGCATTACTGTAACACAGCAAACATCCCAGTAGCATGCATATAAAAAGGGATTTTAAATCCATCTGAAAATAAGAAAGAAAACAAATGAAAGTTAGAAGTAATAAACCTACTGTGCAGTGCCACCTAAATCAAGTCAGTCATGTTTAATACAAAACTGTACCAAAACAGATTTCACACTTGCACTGGAAGCATTCCAACAGAACCACAGTAGTTTGAGAACTCTCTCAAAGGGTTAAATTATTCCAAAATTAGCAGGGGTTCCATTTCAAGACGACTTACTCATTCCTCATGCGAGCACCGTGAAACTAAATCTAACACTGTCCCGATGGGAGTCGGAACACACGCAGCAACTACGGGGATGCATAATGTAGTAAAGTAGATCATTTGACAACTATTTTTTCTTACTGTGCAATTATATAAAAGTACATTAAACTTAATTTGGCATGTTAGAAAGCTCCAACTTCTCAGGAGAGTCACAAGGTGCTGAAGGGGTCTTTCTAGCAAAAGCGGACCACATTCTGGGGAGCTGTTTTCTTCATTTGTGGATGTACAGCATGTGATAGAGAAAAGAAAGTGTTCCAGTGTACAGTAGTTGCCAAGTGTATTTATGAGAGTTGTGTTACAGCACACAGGTCTGAAACTTGCAATAATGGCCATTTTGATTACCTCTGCTCTAATATTTCTCTGTGGGGTTTGACCTTTCCACAAGAAAAAAAATATTCTTTTAAACTTAGATGATCAAAGTATTGACAAAATTAGACAACAGAATGCAAAGTTGAACAGTTCATAAATATGACACTTAAATTTGCTCCAAGCAAGTGCAGCGCTTCCTTTTAGGTGCTGTGTGAACCCAGAAATCCCCAAGTCAGTAAAGCAACATTTAAGACATTTCTGACTTGAGTTCCTTACAGAAACGCTTGAAGTTTCCTGAATCCTTGTTTCAATACTTTTCCTGCAAAGGTGCGAGTCTCTCTCAGCATGGTATCCATCTTACTACAGCATCTTTGACTGTAACCCAATTCAAACTTGTATTTAAAAGTAGTGAAGTTTGAACATGTGCTACCATTGGCTGTACAACATCTATGAAAGAAAGACTGGAAACCGAACGAAAATATTTAATCCTGCACATCCTCAAATACAAAGTACAGTAATATAAGTGCGCTATATATGTGTTCTACTTAAAAACAAAAAAAGCAAAATGAGTAATGTTGAGGAAGTTACCTTGAACAAACTAGATAATGATTTATAGATGTTCATCAACATTGTACATGTTGGAACCAGACAGCAATGTGCAAAAGCGCAGTTATTAGAATAAAAAAATACAAATAATAATAAAAAAAGGCTAAAGTGTACTGCAACATACTGTAGCATCTTTAACTGCTATTACTGCAGTGCAAGATTATAGACTGAACAAAGACTATAACTGATTGAAATCACCTTTGTTACAGAGCAGTTACTTGTTAGAGGCTGGGGGGGGGGTACTGTATACGTAGGGCTTCTGAGTTTCAGTTTTAACCAATAAAACACCCGACAAAAAAAAAAAATAAAAATAAATAAATAATAATAATAATAATAATAATAATCATCTATTGGAGGATTGTAAACACGCTTGCGAGATTTAAAATTAGATAACAATTAGAAACTGAGCATTGTTCTTACTCGCAAGATTAAAACCTATATTACAGTTTGATAGGGAGTATTTATAAAAAAAAATTGTATTAAGTTCTGTGGGGTGCAAGGTCGGGTTGGAGAGGCTGGGCTCTGGGCCAGTTTGAACCGTCACTGGAGGTTTTCAGCCTGTTTCAACAAGTCTGGACCAAAACCTGCTTCACAGCAGAAAGTACAAAAGCCACAGAAGAATCAGCAGAGCTGAACCAAAGAACTGTTTATTTTCCACATCTAAGCAATAAAACAGCAACAGTAAACAGGAACCACTGTTGTCAATTCCTATTTTTCAATTCCAACTAACTTCCAATCCTTCAAAAGAACTGGAATTGGTATTTTAGAGACATAATTGTAGTGATTATTTCACTGCTTTCATTTCAAGCCGATTTCATTGATCAACACTACTACTTCAATGTAGGCTAGAGCTGTCAATTAAGCCTCAAAATAGCAATCGTTTAATTGGGCACAAAGTATAACCGTTCGAGTAAATGTCGATTGTACAATACATTTTCATCACATTCCTCTTCTCGTGACGTTATTATTTGAATATCATTGCAGTGAAGTAAAAGCTTGTGAACAACACCTGAATGCGATGTGTAATTACGCCTTGGTAGCGTCAGGAGAAAAATAAACAATATTCGCGACAAGCCTAAAGCAAGTTTAGCATACTACAGGAGTGTTACTAAAATATTTATTCCAAACCGATTACAGTACTTTGGAATGTAATCTATATAAACTAGACAAGAGTTTATGAAAACTGTTTTATTCATTGACAGCAACTCCATCTGCATGATGCATTGCATCTTGTTAATACTGTACCACCTAACCTTCACTAGCTGTAAAACACACAATGTGGAAGTCCCTGCCTAAAATAATAAATTGATTTATTTACCACACCATGCATACCCACTAGCTGATCCTTACTCCAAAACTGCATTTATCACTACTAAATATTCATTATATAACAGCTCATTTTGAAACTCCAAAGAAGCGCAAACAATATAGTTAGTTTTCTTCAATGTGCACAATTTACAGGCTGTTTACAAGAAATACAAGCCTGTTGTCCTCCTCTGGACACAAAGTGGCACACTTTTTTGTTTTGTTTATACAATCAAAACAGAGGGGCGTACTTACAAATCATTTCCAAAACTGATTCGCTGGTAGGATGGGACCAGCAAATCAGATGCCAGTTAACACAAGCAGGAGAAGAGCACGCCCACTGCTTGTCTGTGGCAGAAATACTGTCAATAGCAAGGGGTCGGTGCAGTTTTGTTGATATACTTAAATACAGTAATGTTACTAACTATGCCCGTTACAAAAATAATTATTAAATTTATTATCCAGTATTTATATCGATATGAGGAAAGGAATCGATCAAAAAAATCAATTTTCAATTTAACCGTAGCAGCACTAATGTAGGCGTTGTGTTGCCACTGAACAGCTCGTTTAAACAGTATACTGAAAATTGAAATTTTGATCACTGTGTTGGAATAGATTAAAAGGAAACTGGAAATTGATTTTAAAAAGCAATTGAGACTGAAACAGGAATTGACCCCAAGCCTGACAGGAACAGCTCTCCAAGCTGTTGGCAAGGTCTTTCCTTCACAAGAACAGTGCCAACACCAGCTACTTCACAGTTATCACCTGGAACAGGAGACACTTGCACATGTGTTTACAGTACAAGACACAGCTTCAAACAATGAATGATACAGCAAAAGTTTTGAATCACCCTATAGAATTAACTAATTTTACTTCATAGTCGAAGTGAATGACTTTACGTTAACATATTCATGAACACACGGCTTTGTGGTTTCATATACTTAATGTCAAACATATAGAAAAATGTGACAATTTGATCCAACATGAAACACTTATCTCAGCTTCTGGTAGGGATATTGCAAAAGTCTTTGAAGTTTTTTTGATTACTCATGACCAAGGTAATGTTGCATTTTACTTGCTGAAAATACATTAATTAAAATTAGAGAGCAAGTTACTCCCAGACCCAAATCCTTATCTGGAGCGCTGGTTTTATTATCATTAGTCTCAAATCCTAAAATTTTATGCAATGCAAAACTTTTGGCCCCAGTTGTAGATCAACAGATACAACATTTGGTTCAATCCCATCATTCACGGGAAAGCAGGTTTTTAGAAACATGCTTTGTTCAAGTTTAAAGGCAGTGTTTGGGAGTTGTAAAATGGTGGAAAGGTTAAATAGTGCATGGTGCCACTGAGATCTTACTGCATGTCATACAGAAATGCTTCTGTGTTGAACAGGCCAAGCTGCTGCTACACTATGAATGTGCAGATTATACAATTGGCTGGCTGGCATATTTCCTGCAATTATGGCAGGGAGAAAAATGGACCTGTAATACATGAGCAAGTACAGGAACATGTGTGAAAACAGGAGTAATGTTAAGAGCCCTGCTGTGAAACATTAAGCCTGTAAGGGAACTTCCATATCCCAATATGAATGGAACACAGATACAGTAGACTGCAGCTCACACAATATAGCAGGCATCTAATCTGCACAATCACATGTAGTCCTTGTTGCCAGGACAATTATCGATACTAAAGAACCACAAGTTACTTCAAAAGAGGAGTTACAGTAATGTTCAACAATGAATGTTCACACACATTACTGTACTTGAAATGTGAATTCCATGATTTACAAGCAAACAATACTACAGCACACTAGAAGATATCTGTGTGCGTGAAGCGTTATCCTGGGATCTTTAAAGCTAATCGTCAGTAAGATGCCCCTCCCCAATCTAGTAATTATTAATTTCCTTTTATTATAAAGCAGTCAATAGGGTTGGATTGTAAAATGTAGGCTACAGGTGAGGACAGGGTGGTTAGCAAGTAGACTCGTGTCTTCAGAGTTCAGCCAGCCAGCTTTTACAGCATTCATCAGTAAGTGAAAGGGAAGGATTAAAACATAACACCGCGCGAGGCGGGGAATACAGAGGAGAAGGTGTTAAAGTCTTAAGGTTTCATACGGCACTACAGTACATATTTCACAATAAATGAAGAACATGCTTGATAGTTTATTTACACCATCTAAAGCACACGTTCTCTTCAGGGTGTGACCTACTGTACATTTTTTCAGCTCCTATGTGGTACAGTTAAGCACCATGCCATGTAAAAGGGGAATACGGAGTGGGAGGTCAAAATGATGGCTTCAGTTCCAGTAGCTTGAGTTTTATTTAGTATGCATATTTAAGGCACACCAACAGTAGCACAGCAATTTATTTTTGTATTCATCTGGAAAAACATTGACTTATTTATTGTTAACAAATCATACAATGCTTGAATGAGAAATATATATATTTTTATAGTCACAACATAAATGAATAATGAAGTCTAAATAAAACTTAAGGTTTTATTTGAGTAAATGATTTGCCATGTAAAAAAGATTTCACAGTAAAGTACTGTAAAGCAAGTCCACTTTCAGGCTATTCCCATTTGCTTGGATCACATTTTCCTTTACATACTGCCCACCAGAGTGTGACTAATAATAAACAGACCTTCCTTAGACAGCCAAACTGCAAAATCACAACAGTGTTTATCAGTCAGAGTAAGGACACACACAGTAATGCATGGCTAAAAAGGTTCTGAACACCCAAACATTCCTCTGGGATGGAATCTTTAGGAAGATCTGGGCAAGCCCTGCCCTGCATTACAGACAGAAGAGCACAGTGGATCTGTTCCCATATATGGGGATTACTGGCTTCCTCTCAATAACTCACCCCTACCCCTTCTCTCCTGTCGATTACTCATTTCCGTTAACCGCTCATCAGCCAAAAAGTAGCCCCTACATCCTGAGGCCATTTAAGTGGGAGAGTGCATGCATCTTTACAACTGGAATATATTTAAATGGTGAAATGTATAACTGATGATTTTCCTGGTTTTGGATATTTCTTTCATGTTACAGTTTGTATAACTAAAGAAAACTACTGGTACTGAAACGCCACCTTTAAAAAACAACAGACCAGTATTAACCTGAAAATGACGAGTAAATGCTCCAGGAAAACACAAGCAATACCAGTAGAAGTGTTTGTAGAAGTAAAATCAACATTTAACTTTGTAGGTGCTTTGTGTCAGAGATCTGGTTGCTTACTGTATACACTACAGGCACATAACATAACTTATGCAGTAGAAAATTACTGAAAGGTTTTATGACAGACCTACACTTACTGTATATACAGTCAATCTCTCAAACTCAGTGTTCCAGGTTCCCACATAATGTACTGTACAAATTTACAGAGATGGCTTGTGGAATCAATAGAATGATAAACTACACTACCTTACATTAACAGGGTTAAAACGCACAATTGAAACAAGGTGTACTAGATTTATACCAGATCTTACATACACAAAGAGGACTGAATGTACCGTGGGACACTGGAGGACTAACGTAAAAGATAAAGCTGCAAAAATAACATAACCTTGCACTGCCCCCCCCCCCCCCGGGACTGCTAATGGAAAGCAGAAAATCACCCACATACCACTCTCTACTTTCTTCAATATGTTCCCAGTATAAAATGAATTGAAGTGAGCCAACAGCATAATGGTTCTTTAATAGAAGCATCAAGCAGCACTGTGAGGCGAGGGAAACAGGAGGAGAATATTAAATAGCCTCTCTAAACAAAGGACAATAAAAACACGCCCTCTGCTCTCTGTGCTGCTCTGTACTGTTATGAACATAAACCATATGCCTACTATATTAGGACATCTTGCAGCTCATTTCAATCTGCTACTGTGTGTTATCCATTAAGTGGAACAACCAGACATATAAATATTATCCAGTAGAGAAATAGGGTTGTATTTCATTCGATCGCAAAACAAATTACAACTACAGCAGACAGATGTAACCTTGCCTGTTTTATTCCAAAGATAGACGGAACCGTAGGTGTACTGTGCATTCAGGCTAAGGGAACGCACATAATTAAATGTGTACAGAACAGTATATATACACTGTGCATTCTCACACACACACACACACACACCTGTGGAAAAATTAGGACCACTGCAAAATTACACCGTGTAACAATTTTTTTTTTTTGTTCCTGGGTAGTAAGTGTTATTTCCTAATTGCTTATGCCTCAAAAGTATAGAAAATGGATATTATTCCCCACAAACTTTGCTTTTGTGACCAGGACAGTGATATTTCAAAATATCACTATTTCCAATGGGAAAATGGGCAATTGTGTGTCTTCGTTCACATAAAGTCAGAAAAAAACAACATATGAATCCAAATTAACATGTTTTTATACTAAAGTAATACAAAAATGACTACAAAAGATTTAGAAGCGTAGCTTAGAGATTTATACTGTATTTACAGTATAATCGTAAATCTCTGTGCATCTTCTTTCTATCTGCCAGCTGGTTGTCCCTTCCTCCCAGCAAGCTGGTCAGGAAGCTCATCTGAATCACACATGAAATGAAAGAAGAGACTGCTTATCTTGTGCAGCGTGTTACAGTACAGTCTACTTAAAAGCATGACGGAGACACGTTTTTTGGGAAAACTAAGGATTCAGCTAATCTGTAGTCATGGATTGTCACAGATTTCTGCTGGGTAGCATGATGTGCAAGGACTGTAGTTTGCTAAGGGTTGTCCGCGGGTGTATGCTTTAGAACCTGGACACAGCACAGTACATTACACCTCAGTTACAACTTCAAATGCTAAAAGATACCTAGCTGTACAGTAGGTCGCGAATTCAGCAAGAGCACCACTTTAAAGTTTTACAAAAGAAAAAGTGTGGCAACACCTTTTTATTTAAGTAAATGTTTTGTTCACAAAAATGAAACAGCCCCAGGGCCCTCATCTAAACAGAATGGTTTAGTTGATTTAAAAAAAAACAAAAAAACACCCAAAAGAAGATGTAAAGTGAATTTCATGGGGCAACCCAGAACTTTAATTGTGTAGTAACACCAAAAGATTTAGTACTCTTACCACTGCATGCAGACTCCAGTACAGCAGCTTCTACTGGCAGAGCTGGAATCTAACAAGTTCAGGCTATGTCGCATGCAGGCCTGTTGTCCAGGTCCTGTGAAGTGTTGAGGGCAGTCACACTGCCATACTTTAGCCAGGCCTTGACAAGGCAGAGTAATCCTTTCATCACCTGTGTCCACATTAATGATTAATCAGTCATCGCATTCACCAGCTGCCATGCGGCGAGCTGAGCTGTAATCACAGTACAAGGAGTCAGACGGCAAGAGCTCCATTAGAGAACGGTCAGACCAGCATGTCTAATATTGTCCTGTCTGATCCACCCGGACTAGCCTGTTTAAATGGCATCCACGCACTCACTAGTCTGTACCTTTAGATTTGTTTTATATTTATTTCTATATTGTTATAGTATAGCCATCTATCAAATATTTTGATGACAGTGTTGATAGCATGCAAAATATGCAGTTACAGTATTTAACTCTTCTACAGTAAAGTAATTGGTGGGTACAGCACAGTAGCCTGCTGTTTTGTCAGTTTCTATAGACAGCTAATGGGTCCAGCAAGTACTTTTACTAGCACCACATGTTTTAATTTTAGACCAAACCATAAACAAATGGGTAAATACAAAAATAAATGTTGGCACTAAGAGCAAGAATTTAAGTAAATAAAAAAAATTAACTAAAAATACTGTACAATAGCTGTGTTAAAACTGGATAACAAGACTCACTACCTGCATGAAATCCATGTAGCCCACAAATTACCTACGCTGTTACTGCTAGCCTGGGCTTTTCACACCTCTCCAATATTATCAATGGGGCCACGTACTATACAGCAACAAACACCCTGTTACTAAATATACATCTTCCTACGATATCTTCCAGGAGAGAGGCAGGGAGCCAACCCCAGGAAACATATTGCAGGCTATCTTGGCTGCCAGTCTCACCTGAAGGCCAAAAGCACTGTTTGCTCTCTGTTCCAGATGGGCCTGCACTACAAAACTTTTCTGGTTAACAGTGAAGATACTACAGTCAGATCTTGTTGGAATGTTTCTGTTAGAAGACATGTGGTATTTTACAAACAGTTTAAAATTATGGGTGAACTACCCACCGTAAGATGTATGATAACAAATAGAGGTCTGCTCAGGCCTAAATTTAAAACCCGATCTGAACCCGACCAAACAAATCCAATCCCGAGACCATTGAAATATTTGCATACCAGACCCAACCATCTCCACAAACATAACTCCAAACACATGCTTTTGAAACCAAGTACCTTCCATGTAGTCTATTCCCAATTTGCAGTTAAAACGTACATAAAGAAAAAAAATCTCTCAAATCACATCATTTACTTCCTTTCCTAATAATCCAACACTGCATTATTCAAATTACGACAATAACAGGCTTCTTCAAAAGTTTGTTACCATAAATAGCCACACATTAAGATGCTCTTCCAAATTCACACACTCATTTTGGTCATGCCTACATTATTTCTAACCACAAAATGAATGTTGTAAATGGCCTCTCAACAGTAAACAACAGTTATCAGAAATCTTGTCTAGTCTTTACTATTCAATTGCTGCTGGAATACTACAACATAGATTTCCTGGATATGAGTGTCCAGACACCTCCAATACTGTATATCTATGTCAGTACAGGGACACAGTTCGGTATGTATCCTTGCAAGAATAGAAAAGACACATAGAAAACACACTTCCCCCTTAACATGAACTCCTTTAAAACCCAAAACATCTACCATATTTAGTGTTAAGACAAGGCTATGTGTGGCACTGCACCACTGCAATTAGGCAAGCAAGTTTCCATGTTACTGAACTTTAGCATAATACTGAATCGCTGATCAACACCAGATCAGCTGCAATGTCAGATATTTTACTTGCAGAACTTTTTCCATGCATCCCTTTCAACAATCAGTTTCTTTTTTGGTCTTTGGCCACATACCAAGGCTGTCTATATACAGCATACCAAATATCAAGTGTAGTAAATGTCAAAATTAACTGATGCGATAAGCTGGTCAAACACAGGCTGCGCTATCCATGTCATCAAACTGGTTTAGTGTACACCACTAATGGGAGCACAATAAAGCCGTGAGCAGCTGAAACACACACTGAAAACTGACTCTAACCCACTGTGGGCAACAAGGTCTGCCTCAACCAACAAATTAACAGGTACTATATCCCCATAATGCACAATTTTATTGGAAGGAAACAGCACTCACTGGATGGATGGATTGATGCAGGACCTCATTTGGACAGAAATTTTAAAAAAGCATTTGTCCTGGCAGCGACAGCATAAGTGGCTGCAGGAGTTTTTTCAGGGGAACACATCAGAGTGCATGCAAACTTACAGCTCCTATACTAGCGTGCTACACCTTTTCTTAAATAATGAAAAAATAAAGTCACTTGGCTAGTGAATATAGGTGGGCTAAAATGTCCCTTGAAGTTTAATCCGGTTAGAAAAACGTGTGTATTACACACACACTTATCTCTCTCTCTCTCTTAGAAGCCGTTCAGTCGAGTACGACTCTCGGCCACTATGGATCAATGTTCTCCATGTCTTCCGATCTCTCACGGCTTCTTTCAATTCTGCTATGTTCAGTCCAGTATCTTTCTTGATGATATCTAGCCAGCGAGTTCTTGGGCGGCCTCTTCCTCTTTTGCCATCGATCACTCCAAGCATGACGTCCTTCTCGAGAGACTTGCCTCACATGATGTGACCAAAGTAGGAGAGCTTTTGGTTTGTTATTTTGGCCTCCAGTGAGATTTTCGGTTTGATCCGTTCCAGAACTGCTTGGTTCGTTATTCTGGCTGTCCACGGAATGCGTAGCAGATGTCTCCACCACCATAGTTCAAATGCATCGATCTTTTGCCTGTCTGCCTTTTTCAGCATCCAGGTTTCGCAGCCATATGTTGCTATTGGGAAAACTATCCCACTGACCAATCTGCATTTGGTTGCCAGGCTGATGTCTTTGCTCTTCCAGATGTTGTTCATACTGACCACTTATATCTATCTATTAAAAAAACCACAGCAAAACACCTAATTGTTTTATACAGGCAAATATATATATATATATATATATATATATATATATATATATATATATATATATATATATATATATATATATATAAAACAGCTCAATAAAATGCTAATGCCATCCAAAGTTGCATCAACAGGTACTGTGCTCCAATCACTTTGTTAGCCATTGTGTTTATGCTGCTGCATTTCTTCTGACCAAATCGTCACTGTGGTGCCAAAAGATTAAAAAAAAAAACACATATAAAAAGTTATCTTTATTGGTAATCTGAGTGACTTCAGATAATACAGTTACAGTATACTGTAGCCCTCAGACTGCTGTAACCTTTTTAAAATCAAATCTACAATATATAGCTGGCATGATTTATTGCCCTTTCACTTCAATTACATTTCCTAGCAAGCATAACATTAACAGTTCGTCGATTACCTTAATTGAAGTAATTCCTAAACAGAAACAATACCTTAGCGAGGTCTCATCAAGACTGGTTTGAAAAGGGCTCTGGATAGAACTGCAAGAGTGTAAATCACACAACAAGATGTCTGGACATGAGTCCTTCTGGACGCATAAACAATCTTGCTTCACTCACTTTCAGGGTTTGTTTACCCTCTGCCGGGTTCTTGAGTTTCAGGGGATCACCGTGGTGTTCTCTTAGCATATAACTGGTGAAGCTGGAGTACCAGGCATTCAAAGAGAATCAAACTGTCAGCAGTAACTGGGTGCCAAGTGAAGATGGTGCAGGGTGTAAACCTCAAGAGGAACATGGTGCATTACCCCAGAATCACTGGAACAGATTCAGAAATTGCAAAACATGGGATGGGGGGCATTTCAGGGCTGATTTACCCTATTCAGACATCTTGAATGCTAAATATATTGGAATTCTTAAATAAAATTGTCCCATCTTTAAATAAATGTAAAAGATTTTGAATTACGCTCCTCTGGTTAACTACACATTTCACATTTTCACTGTGTCTAAACCGCATAGATTGGGGGAGTTTACACTGGCTTAATTAATGAGAAGGAAACTAGACTACAGTAGATTAAACAAGCTGCATTTGTCACAGTTCACAATAGATAATAGATCCACATGACCATATGAATGAAACAAGCAAATGACTACTATTAGAAATAACCATCATCATCCTACTCAGTGTTGAGTGAAAGCCATTTTGCATTCAGCAACAAACACACACAATAAGCGGAAATTAAAGGTTTATATATTAAGCTGTGGGAAAAGGTGAAGAAAAAAAAAGTTCCATTTGGTCAACCACTAGCCTTTTGCAGCTTATGTCAATGTACAATACACCCACTGGGCATACTTTTAGAAAACGATTAAAACAAGAGAGCCACACCTAGGCATTAGTTACAGGATACCGCTGTGGGTGTTTAAAGTTAAACAGCTCCTTAGAATGCAAGCCCTTAAGGAATCGAGTTCCTTGGTAAGCCACTCAAAAAATAAAAAGAATGCAGAGCTTGTGGTTTCCACAGTGAAATGAAATCACTACCGAACCAGCTAACTACTACTGAGAAACCATAAACAATTACTAGCCATTGTTAACATGTTAATCAAGTAAACTGTTCAAATGAAATCAGTTGAAGCCAATCACAACTCTTATGTCTTAATATAAATTCCAATTGCTTTGAAGGAATTGGAAATGTAAAAGGAATTGGAGGGGGGAGGGGACAAAAAAAAAAAAACAAGGAATTGGTCCAACCCTGCTAACACACAAGAATATCAGCCCTGGAAACAGACTACTACACACACACACAGTAGGCTACTGTATATCCTGGGCTCATAAGCCTGTTCTCTCTTGCTCTGAGAGGTTTGGATGGTATTTAAGAGGAGGGAGATGCACCTTTCAGGGAAGTACAAAGCACTGTGTAACACGTCTGAACCCACAGCAACAAGCTTGGCCACAAACTTGCTCCAAACAGGAACTGACGACACAACAGCCAGTACATTTTAAATGCACTTTGCCTGATGAAACATGAAAGCCAGTCCTGGATTCCTCATGAATCATCATACAGGAAATGAAGGGGTGTGCTTGGCAGTCAAACCACAGACCCTGTGACTAAATTAACCGGGGGAGAATGGGATGTACAGTACAGTAGCTCCCCCCCTGCCCCCCTCCTCATCATCATCAGGCTGACTGTATAGGAACAAAACACAATAAACACATCACCGTTGGGGTCCTTAAGGAAGCTTTATTGTAAAGCTCCGGATATCACAATGAAGGGCTTTATAAAATGTGTAAGGAAGAAGCAGGATGTCACAAACACACAAAATACCCTACAGCTAGACAGTCATTCAGATTTCAAATGAACAGCCTAAAGAGCTGATATTGCATGGTTAAAAACCACATTTGCTTACCTCTGGAATTAAAACAGAAGCAGCTTGTGATAATGCAATGCATACGAGGTAAAAAAAAAAATATATCTTTAAAACAATCTTGGCTATTATCTACATAATTTTCTATGGTACAGGGTTTAATATTAAGACTATTTACTAGACTAGATCAATACATGGTAAAAGTCCACTCATTGCTACAGCAAAGGGCAAATTAAATTGCATTCACTTTCCCGATTGTTGCTGCACAAGCACAGGTTCAAATAAATATTTTCTACCACAACAACACGTTTTCAATAGACAACAGCCCAGGCCTTCAATGAAGAACCCTGACAAATGTATAGTGGGACAAAATGCATAACCTGAAGCTGTGAAGCAAAAAGTGTGCTTAAAAGGTCTAGTCTCATAACATGTTGGCAAACACCAAAAATAAATGCGAAATGTACACTTGCTTGTACCTGC
Source organism: Polyodon spathula (assembly GCF_017654505.1). Taxonomy (NCBI): domain Eukaryota; kingdom Metazoa; phylum Chordata; class Actinopteri; order Acipenseriformes; family Polyodontidae; genus Polyodon; species Polyodon spathula. The sequence continues at coordinate 6,528,423 of NC_054537.1, read as the reverse complement.
AGCTATTTGCATGTCCTGACTGCCTTTCTCTAAAACTGATGTGCCCTTGAGCTTTTACATACAAACAGGAAGACTGCATAGGAAAGCCAGTGCAAAGATTTTTAAACCTGTGCAGACTTGTTAACTGAAATTAGTTCTCCATTCAACAATTCAGCCAAAACCTGAATCTGACTTTTAAAATGCTTTTCTATGGGCCATTAATATCCGACACAGCAAGCTTCAAATGTCAGAGATGCAGAAAACAAAGAGTTTAACAGCCCTCTCGTCCACGGTGGTTCCCAGTCTGGTGTGGAGGTGAACGCCTGACTGCATTGCATTTTCCAGGGAAATTCTGGGTGATAAGATGTTGCTGTTACTCGTGTCACTGTACTCTTAAGGTGCTGCACATATGCTTACACAAAAGTAAAAATGCAAGTATACCAAGAGAAGTGCAAAGTTAACTCAAGATATAAATATAATCCAAACGAGGTGGCTGCCTTAAAAGATCATCTGAAGCAGTCAACTCTTTTTTTAGTTCTCTCTTCAGTAGGTCTGTGGATTCAACCCCAGCAGGGTCCACAAACAAAGATGGAGAAATTGAACAATATTTTTGAAGTCTACTGTCTTTGTTAAATTCACAAATTGTTATAAATATTGCTTCTGATTTACTATTACGAAAGACCTGTTACCTTTGGCACCAATCGGTACTTGAGTCTCTTGTAAGGTTGGAAATAGGGTTCTCAATTTATATTTGATGCAAATCAAACATTTACATTAAGCTACAGTGGTTTTTAAAAAAAAAAAAAATTGTTTTACTGTTAACAGTACAGATTTATTTTATCAGAAGCAGATTCAGCTACTTGCTCACTATACAGTACAAACCTTTTTTTCTTCATTCTGTTCATATTCAAATAGGCTAAGCCCTAATTCCGGTGTGTTGTATAAATCCAACATTACAAATATTATCGTCTGTGTAATTTAAGTACCTTGAGTTTTTTTAGATTGAAGCAAAATAATCAGTGATTATTAAATTGATGGGTCACCTTGAATAAAGGCAGCAGCTAAATATGCCAAAGTTGCCTATTACAGTATGCAACAAGAGTAATATGAAATTAAATTGAGGGGTACCAACTTATTTATGAATAACTTCAGTATCAAAAGAAATGAAATAAAGGATAATCTCTGAATGACAATATTTAAACTATTGTACGTTATATATGTATGTTTCCTACATTGTTCCATATTGCACTCAACTTCTCTAGAATGCAGACTCTGCTTACATTCCAGTTTGTTTACAACTTCTAATTTAATAAGGTAATTTTTTAGTGGGTTGTTTCCACAGTTTTGCACACTGCTCTGTATAACGTGTGTGATTTAAAGCAGTTGGGGTATATTCAAGTTGTGTGAAAAAGAATATTTTGCATTAGAGTAATCCATCAATTTTCCTAGCAAATACCAGTTATTTTTCCAGCCACTCTTGTACTGCAGGGGCCTTATTGATCCTAAAGTCCATTTTTCTTCTTGTTGATCTTGTCTTGTTGTGAGCAGTTCTGAAATAAAGTTCCTTCATTGCACACATGGAGTACTCTGTTAGACACTACAAGCAAACCACAAGTCTACAACATGCTTAAACCATGCAACAATGTGCCAGAATGTACTATTTTTATCCCTTTTCTCAAAATTCCCAGAGTGAGGGTCGACAGACCCCCTCCCTCCCTGCAATGCACCTCTGACATTGGTGCTCTACTACATCTACTACCTTGTAAATGCCACATACCTCAAAATGAATTGAAAACCCTCAACAGCATTTGCTCTACAATTAAATTGCCATGTGCTGCAAGACTGGCAAATACAAGTACTATACTGTACTAGATTGCTATACAGTAGGCAAGAGCAATGCCAACTAGATCAGAACAGGAAGGAGAGCAAGGACAAGCTTCTTGGGACAGGCAGATACTAACACCTATCCATAACCGTGAGGTCCAGGTTTAATTACCATCTTGTGTTTTAGCTTACCAAGTAAAATGAATATGGCTAAATATTTCATGTGTATTTTTCACAGGGTTTAAAAATGCAGTAGGTAGTATTGTTGCTATTTTGCTTATTTAAAGACTCCTGAAATAAAAAATAAATATATATTAGCCAAGGTAAAACGACTTATTTTGTTTAAGATTTTTTCCTTTGAAAACATGAATCCTTTAACCTTACTTAGAACCTCCTACACTCATAACAACAATAATAATAATGTCTTGCAGTAGTAGTGTGAGGTATTAGACATTAAATTATAAAAAGACAAAGACATTATTTTCAATAACGTATGTTCAAAAAACCACGTTTAAGTTTTAAAGCTGTCTGACCTGCCAAATAAGTTAATTCAAAACGTTGTCTAGCTCCAATAGCTAAATAAATTGTGTCTGGTTTTATACACTTAAGTTCCTTGTGTGAAGAAGTTTACCACTCCTTCTGATCTGCCTATTAAAAAAAGCATGCCCCGGGGCTCCTCAGTGACACTCCCTAAATATATAAATGAAAAAACTATGCAAAATAGAAAAAAAAAGGTTTCTTAAAATGTGCATGTGGTGTCATCATGGCTTTTGTATGTAATCTGTGTAACTAGTCACACAAGTTTTTTTTTTTTTTTTACGAGGTTTTTTGTTTGTTTAAGACAAAGGAAACTACTGAAGAAAAAAAAAAAAGAAAAAACTTACCTTTGGGGCATTATAACGACGACTACGACCAGTTACTTTGATTTTAATCACAGCATTCCTGAATCCTTTCCTGGAGTTGACACGGAGTTTATTTTTAAATAGAGAGGCTGTTGTAAGATGAACGACGCGAATTACGGCACAGCACTGGATTTCTAAATAAGGAGACAGCTCTCAGGTTTTTCCATTTTTTTTTTTTTTTTTTACGGAGTCGTTCTGGAATCTGGGCCTGGTCCCAAAACATGCCTCGAGCAGCGAAACAAAAGATTCACCGCGTCCTATCTACCCACACTAAACACAAGAGGAGCCGCTTTAGAGAACATCGTTGGTTACATTTCATACACGTCGATTTAAAAATAATAAACCGGAAAAAAACGTTTCAGGAATTGAAATCTCCGTTTTTCAGTTCGCTCTCCACCCCACCCAAAAATAACCACCTTATTCCCCGGGACCTTTTTTTCTTTTTGCACAGCAGGCTCTGTGTGATCGAGCAGTAGCGTTGTTCAGTTAGTTTAATACCTTGAATGCTGTTTATTCAAAGAGTTTACACAACAAATAAACATGACATCCTTCTTGTGGAAAGTTTTTAAAAAATAATATTAACGGCTTTGGATGTATTAACAATGTTTTCATAAGACATACATAACACAAATACATAAATAACTAAAAAGTAAAATCAGTCTGTTCATTACCTTTGCGTGTTATTTACAATTAAGCAACGCTGTTTGTTGTTCTTCAAAGAAGCATAAATCGAATATGTCTGAGAGACAGTACCGTAATCCTGTTGCTAAAAAAAAAAAAAAAACTTCCAACCGGCCTGTTCTCTGCAACAGCTACACAACTCAATAGCACCGTGTTCTTGAGTCTTCACTTTATCTTTACCATAACAATCCGCTGCAATAACGTTACTTGGTGGACCAGTTTAAACACTGTTCAAACGTTCCCGATACACAGAAAAAAAAAAAAGCGAGCACAGGGTTACTGCACCCTTCACTCCAAATGCAGCTCCCTTTTCCCGAGTCAAATTGATTGAAACGCGTTACAGTCAACAGCAGCCATCCTGCCCTCCTTCGCTCCGCCCCCACAGGAAATGCCGAACATTTCACGCCTGAACCTTCTCAGCTGAGATCCAGACAATGCAAGATCCCTGTGCTGTGAGAATGCTTTTACAGAGTTCAACCAAAGGCGCTTCTTGCCCTTTGCCCTCTAGAACCAAATGATATATTTATAGGACATGATTACCTTCTTCATAACAAAAAGTATAGCAATAAGGAGATCAGGTCTTTTATTCAAAGTGACAGTATCTCTGTTCCCTCTGCTGTTGCATACTGGAATTGCAATTTTTGTAGGTGTTATCTGGGAAGACTCCTGGACACGTTGTAATACATACCTATTGACCAACAAGGTTAAATATCATATAGGATTATCCATACATGTTACCCAGTTAAATACAACCTCAAAAAATAAATAAATACAACCTGACGTTGACCTTAACTGCTCCTTCTGCAAAATTTACTCTGAAACTATGACTCGTTTATTTTGGAACTGTAGTTACTCAGATATTTTTGGACTGACCTAACCAACTATATACATACAAAAGATACATAATAAAATTAAATAAAATTTGGGATACAGCTTATTTGGAATAACAAAATATGTGAAAACAGACCAAAATGAAATCTTTCTGGTAAATCTCTTAATCTTGTTGGCCAAATTCCATATCCATAAATGTACATTCACTCTCCAAAAACCAATTTTTTTCATGTTCTCAAAAGAAATTGAACAATATGTTAGTATAATAAAAAAAAATCTAATATCAAAAAGTCATTAAGACCTATAATATATGCAAAAGCTATAAAGTATATGTATAATTATATATTGAGATTCTTCCTCCCCTGTCCATGATAATTTTATGTTAGAACTGATGTCTATTGTATGGAACTATTTTGTCTCTATTTTCTGTTTTGCTTTTCTCTTGACTTTTGAGCCAATAAAAATTTAAATAAAAAAAAATCCAGCCAGTGTAATAAGCCAGCGTTCAAGCATATTATTAGTGCACACTGAACCACACTCCTTAAGCACTGAGTGAAAGCCTGTGGTTATAGAGTCCCAGTATATGTTGGATGTACCCTCTTTGATATTGTAGAGACCTGGGTTGGGCATTTAAAGGTGGTTTCATACAATACACAAGCAGAGGCCGATCATAGGCAATGAAGGGTACTAACAGGATGAAAAAGTATTCTGAGAAAGAAAAAAAGTGAAACAGAAGATGCTGCCCCATTAAGGTATTCAACTGAAGCCCTCTTTCAAAATTAGATTGGCTAATATTGTCACCCTAGGAATTTATGAAAGTTCTAGATTTGCTGATGCACTCATTTTTCATTTTGTGGAAGATTTGATGTTTTTTAGTGTAGTGTAGTGTAGGGAATCTTAATTTAGATTGGATTTACGTTCCCTGACTTCTGTTGCCCCAGTACTTGAATTTAATTGTACAATCGATTTGAAAACTAGAATAAGAATCAAACAGAACTAAATATACTAGTTTCAAGAGTACAGCATATTTCAGTGATAGCTTCTATTTGAGTCCTTTTTATTTTACCAGTCCTAAGTTTGTGATTTTTAAATGAATGTTGTATGTAAAAGGAGAGATGCTCCCAGCCTGGTTGTGCTCAGTGTTTAATTGATTCCGGAGGGAGGTAATTTGGGCTCAGTTGTATTCCTGGTGTCCTGAGGTGTGTACTGAGTGCTGCTACCTGGAGGAGAGCAGGAGATTTTTAAGGTAGTACCACCCTCTGTACAATAGAGGGTTTGGTGGTGATTGGCTCGTCATGCAGGCAAAAGCTAAGTCAATGAAATGGTACCATTCAGCTAAGGGGGGAGTTGGTAGTGCTGTGCTTGGCTGCCTAGGACTATCCCAGCTATAAGTGCTTATGTGCCCTCACAGGACCCTAGCCATCGAGGTGAGTAGTGATTGGTGCTTTTTAAATGTACTGATTTACAGGAGACTGTTACTATTAATTGCTAGAGATTGTTGCTAGCTATTTGAAATAATATGCAGTGTTAAGTATTGATTGTTAAGTCTATTGAAATGTTATTTGATGTGAATTAGTGATTATTGATCTCTGTTGAAATACTATCTGACCATCGTTGATACCTGCTGTAGTGTTATTCAATGCTGCTAATAATGACACTGAGACATTCATTTGCATTTTCAAACTGACCTCCAGAGACAAATAGGCATTTTGATTTCCAAGGCTCTCGTGTTCAGACGCGAGTCACTTATGTGACTCACATAATAAAATACAGCTAATTTCAGTGAGTGTTTCCTTGAAATACTCAAATATGATTCTTGTTGTTAATTGTGTTTGGTACCTAATTATTACCTACTGAATATACTTCTATTTTTTCAGATTTGTACTTTTGAATCAGCCTGTTAAGTATAAATACCCATTAAAGCTGCTACCTGGGTTTGTTTACTGTTTTCCCAGACAGTTTACTCAAAGGTGTGTTGTGACTGTGTTTCACTTTGATAGGACTGTACTGTGGAAACAAGGCTGACTTGTTTACCATTGCTTTAAACTAGGGCTTGGCTTGCTAGCACATTGGTTATTAAGTGGAGTCATTCCATTGAGATTACTATATAAAGACATATGAAGTCATAGACAGGGAGAATGCATCACCACGCTGTGACTGTACAAGGTCAAGGATATTCAGACTCATGTTATTTAGTTAAAACTCTGACTAATAAATACAGGATATTTAATTTAATTCAGACCAAAGATGTGTAGTCTTCGTAAACTGTGTTTTTCAGAGAGGAGGATGTAAATTAGTTCCTGGCTCATTTCAGGTCCTTAAAAAACTGAAGTTAATTTCAACAAAAAATAATGTCTACCTCTTTTTTTCAAAATGACCTGTTTTCTAGTGATATCCTTATAATCAAGTCACAGCAAATAGGTACATTATTGCAAATCAGTTATAAAGCTGAAAAATATTTCAAAGAAACTGCCCCTCCCATCCAAAACACCATTAGACCTGCATAGTACATGAAACTGAGTACTCAGAAATATGAAGCCTAAACTAGCCATATCCTTTTGTTTCATTTCCTGTTTGTACTCCACACCCCATCTCTCCTCTCACTCTCAACAAATGTTCTAATCTGTGAAATCCTTGTTAAATAATTACATGACCTTGTAACATGCTGTAACCCTTCCCACATTATTACCGATTGTGTGAAACCATCATTTAAACTTTCGAGTTGCAGGGTGAGTCACAAGACACCCAACATAAGGACTGTTACTTTTGTTAAAGCAAATTCTTACAAAAATAACAGTCGGATTGTCACGTTCTCCTCTGCCCTTTTGTTGATTTTTCTTTTGAAATTGCCCTTGTTGCCATCCGCCAGGGTACGGACGTTCAGAATACTGAACAGTCAATAATTCAGGATCCCAAATATTGGTCTCCATATTTTGTATGCTTTTTGTGGTCTCATGTAAAGCAAATAACGTGTTTCACAATCAAATTTCATGTTCTCTTAACAAAAATAAAACAAGGAAATGACAATGTTGCAAACGTTTGGCTCAAACCTACAAAAATCTGAAAGGAAATAAAAACAAAAAAAGGTTTTGTTTATTTTTAGATTTTCTATATTACTGGTAATTTCCACTATAGCAACAAGATTTTAAAAAAAAAATAACATTCAGAATGCCCTCGTCTTTTTCCAACTATTTTAACTAAAACATTATTTTTCAAATGAGAATTACCCTAAAAACCTATATAATAGGGTGACCAGAACTAGATGAATTTTTTCGGAGTCCTGGTCATTGGATTAGGTTTAGTATATTCTTAATAATGTAAACCTGAGCCTACAGTCTCAGAGGCTTTATGTTGTAGTATGCACTGGAAAGCAGTGCAGATTGAAAATGCATCTGTAAATCTTGGTTAAGGGATCCCAGATGAGCACAGCTGAAAACCACTCTTCCAGATTATCGGTGGGCCTTATAGGGTTAACGATACTTTGCATTCTACCCCAGTCTAGAATTACAGCCCAGTGTCTCTGCTCCCTGACTCGTTTAGTTAAGGAACACATGTTAAAGCAAGCCCAAGTAAATCGAATTTTGTCTGCATCTGATTTTTTTTTTTCATTGCCTCCAGTCATTGAAATTAAAGACAAAATTAATAACAAAATGATATGACACATCTCTTATCACATAATTGTTAATCACCTACAGTTTGCTGGATACAGTGGTGCTGCCAAGGCAGTTGGTTCTGGGCAATACAAGAAGAGTCACACTGCCGCCATTTCAGTGAAAATATACGAGACTCACAGCCTTTTTGTCCCTTACATTCAGAAAAGTGGCAGTAGGAAAGCCACTGGCCTTCTCCAGCAATTCTAGACCCCTAGACAAAAGGTTCCCAGTCCGGGAGGCCATAATTAGTCAAGTCCAATTTGAATGTTTCTGTAACATCATTCTCAAATGTGTTGAAAATGTAATGCAATGCTGAGATACTGTGCGCTGAGGTCTAATACACAGGAAGTTGGGTTTTTGTGCGGTATTTATAATTGAACATTACAGATTTTATATAAAAAAAGATTGCATTGCCATCATTGTGAAATATTGGCTAACTAGGGTGCTTTTCCTTAAGCAATGTAATATACTGCCGGCCCACAGATGTTATTATGTTTCAGCACCACATGTATTGTTTGAATTATTTGAGAGGGCAGAAGAAAGGTCTTTAGGTAGAACCTAAGAAGCTCCTGGAAACAGCGTTGTGGTTCCCAGGAGCCGCTCTGGAATAGTTTCCTGGACACGCAAATGGAAATTTGGATTGAGCTACCTCCTGGTTTTAAAAAAGTATTTTATATATAGCACTTAATAGTTATCTAAAACAAATCGGTAGAGAGTGATCATAATATTTGTATGTGTTTATGTACATTACATGTATGTATTTATTCCACTTTGCAATATTGGTACTAAATTATTGTATAGGGCATTTTAGTACGATGTGTAAATAAATAAAACAAAAATGTACATTATTAGACTGGACTGTTCCAGCTTAGAGTTCTTTTTTTTTTTTTTTTTTTTCAGTAGGCTAAAGATAAGATTAATAATTATCATTGCTGATTATATTCAATAGTAAACTTTAGTACATTGTTTACATTTTTTTAAAGTTTTGTTCTAACTTTGTTCTGACAGATAGCACCTGATTAAAGATTTGTTTGAATGATTTCTATAACAATGGTATAAGATTGTTTGAATGATTTCTATAACAATGTGTGAATGTGTGGGTTGCTGTGCGTAGTGAGAGGGTGATGCAGGTGCTCCAAACAAGGACAGACACAAAGTTCTCGGTTCACGGTTTAATCCTCCAACCACTTTCACCGCTCAAAAATAATAAAGCTGGCTCTACCTAACAATGTGTATCGCCAGTGAAAAACGAGGGATTACAGTCCCGAAATAATAATACAAAAACACACACAACACAGACAGACACGTCTCCAGACAATAAGCTCTTGGTGCAGGTGCGGTGCTGGAACAGTGGTGTTGGTTCAGTGCAGGTGCGGTGAAGTCCAAGTGAATCGTTGGCCCCAAGGCCGCATCTCCCAGCTCCGTGCTCGATCACTCTGCCGACAGAAAACACACACTCTTGCAAAACAAACACCCACTTAACTCCGCCTCTCAAAACACAGTCCTCGTTTCCTCCCATCAACCACAACAAAGGAACCGATCACGACGTCACGTCCCTCGAAAGTACCCATAGCCCCAATCACGTCTCCTCCAATTCATGAATGAAACTTCGCTCACCGTACTAGGCGATGACTCCTGGTACCGTGACGTCGTCCCTTTCCTGAATAGCAGGCTTCCGACTGCCCCTGGAATGAACTTCCAAACAATTCAGTACGGGGCACGTAATTCCTGCTGTGCAGTGCTCTCACAGGTCGAGAGGGAGATTGTTGATCCAGATTCATTCGCTCTTTGTCACATATCCCACCGCTCAGAGTGAAGCCGAAGGTACACTCGGCAGAATCTACCTTGCAGATTACACCCCCCCTCCCGGGAAAAATAATCAGCATTTTGATGATCTCTCTCTGCACGGTGTGTCATGAAATACATGAAGGATTGCAACGCCAAATACCACGAGTTATCTGGGCATTGCTATCCTTCATCATGCTTAACTATCTGAGTGGGGTGTGGTCAGTGACCAGATTGAATGAATGTCCCAAGAAGTAATAATGTAAGGTCTGAGTGGCCCATTTAATGGCCAGACATTCCTTTTCTATGACGGAATAGTTACGCTCCCGAGGGAGCATTTTTTTGCTTATATATAGGATGGGGTGTTCTACGCAGTCGACCTGCTGGGAGAAGACAGCCCCCAGACCAACATCCGAAGTGTTGGTGTGGAGGAGGAATTCTTTATCAAAATCTGGAATGAGTAGGGCGGGGGCTTGGCAGAGTCGTTGCTTAATGGTATCAAAGGCCCCCTGATACTCTACTGTCCACTGGGGACCACAGTGGCGTACTCGGGATAAATCGGCAGTAATAACTGGCTAACCTCAAGAGAGATCTCACCTGGGACTTGGCTTTCAGGATTTCAGGGTTTCACCTGCCCATGTCCCATATTTAATCCTAAATATTGGGTTTCTCCTTCGGTAAATGCACATTTACCCAAGTTGGCTGTCAGCAGGGCTACCCTCAGAGACTGCAGGATGGCTGTGACCCTAGCCAAATGCTCTCTCCAGGTGGAGCTGTAAATCACCACATCATCAATATACGCTACTGCATATTCACAATGTGGGCGTAAAACCTGGTCTATTAGTCTCTGAAAGGCAGCGGGCGCACCATGTAGCCCAAACGGTATGGTTGTGAAATTAAACAAATGAAGCGGTTGGTGCCATCCTTTTTGGCCACTATCACAATTGGACTGCACCACTTGCTCCTGGAAGGCTCAATCACCCCAAGCTCGAGCATCGCCAATACTTCTTTGCAAACGCCACCTCGTTGACTTTCTGGGATCCGGAAAGTCTCTCTCTAACTCTCTAACTGCGATACCTGGGGGAGAGACAATGTCATATTCAATAAGATTAGTTCTACTAGGCACATCAATAAAAACATCGCTGAATTCCTCAATTAACCTGCACATATCTCTCTGCTGATCTGGGAGTAACTGTTCCCCCATCGGAATGTTTGATATGCTAGAGGCCTCTATAGAGGTTCCAAAACCATCCTTTACCTCGCCTGGGGCTATAAATAAGACCTCCCTTGGGCTTTAACAAGTTGACAGGGTAAATTTCCCGTTCGTTGCGGCGGTCGGGCTGCCGAATTTCATAATTGACTTTCCCTATAGCCCGAATCATCTCATATGGCCCCTGCCATTTAGCATATAGCTTGGATTTCGACATGGGAAGAAGCAGCATTACCTTATCTCCTGGTCAAAAGGTCCAAATCTGTGCATTTTGGTTGTAATGCTGCTGTTGCCTGTGCTGAGCCGTTTTTAGATTGTCCTGGGCCAAACAACCGACTAAATCCAGACGATCACGCAGTAGGAGCACATGCTGCACTACATTTTTGGACGAGCCTTTGTGCTCCTCCCTCCCCTGTCTCAACAGGTCAAGGATGCCGCAAGGCTGTCAGCCGTACAAGAGCTCAAAGGGAGAGAACCCTGTTGAACTCTGTTGAACCTCTCTCACTGCAAAAAGGGAAGGAGTGCTGCCCAATGTTTCTGCTCTTGGTTCACAAATCGTCTCAGCATCTACTTTAATGTTTAGTTAAAACGTTCAACCAAACCGTCCGACTGTGGATGATAAACAGATGTCCAGATGAGATGTATTTTTAACATTTTATACACTTGCTGTAGGGTTCAAGACAGAAAGTTAGTACCATGATCAGTCAATATCTCTTTGGGGATCCCTACTCTCGACATAATCTGCACTAGTTCTTTGGCTATTGCAGCGGCACTAGTGGATCTCAATGGAACTGCCTCCGGGTATCGTGTTGCATAATTTACCACCACTAATATATGCGTATACCCAGAGTCAGAAGGTAGCAAAGGGCCCACTATGTCCATTGCAATGCGCTCAAAGGGAGTGGAAATGATTGACAGTGGGACCAAAGGGGCAAAATGCACTCTACCCGGCGCTACTAGCTGGCAGGCTGGGCACATGGCTACATATTTCGACACTTCGCTATGTAGCCCTACCCAATAAAATTGAGCCAATATGCATTCCCTCGTCTTGTCAGCTCCCAAGTGTCCTGCAAAGGGGATGTCATGCTCCAGCCTCATGACCTCGGGCCGACACGACGGGGAAACCATCAATTGTGTTACAGGCTGTCCTGTGCTCGGAGCAGGGTTTACCCTATACAGTAACTGCCCCTTGATAATGAAGTGCGGATATACTAGCGCCCCAGCACCTTCAACATCCTTACCTTCAACAGACCTAACCCACCCCCAAGCGTGCACCAGTGTGGGGTCTTTTTTATGGTCCCACACCAGGTCCATGCTGAGCCCCACATGTCCGGTATATTGAGAGGGATCGGAGTAACATCTGCTCTGGAGGGTCCAGTAACCTTGCCCTCTCGGTCACACTGCATACCGACTCCCTTCGAGTGGCGTTTGATACCATCCGCGCTCTCCCCCACCAGCCCCCAGCCTCATTTCAGAGATGCACCTTCCCATTTTTCTATCCGTCTCTCTTTCTTTGTTTTCCTAGGATGAAAAAGGGAAGAAAGCTTGCAGGGGGAAAATCTCACCAATTATTTCCCCTGCTTTGTCTGCCGCGGTTATGCGTGAGGCCAGGACTTTTGGATTAATTGCCGATACTGTGGCCAGTCGCGACCCAAAATTATGGGGTGCGGCAGCCTTTCCACCACCCCACTGTGAGGTAGTGCTGTGTCTGACCTATCGACACGTATGCTTTTAGGGTGGAGTATGTCGCCGTATCCCCATGGATACAGGAGATCGCCACCTTGCCTTGTGGCCGCCACGGCACACCGCCTAAGAGAGCTGATCGAATTAAGGTCTGTGCACACCCACTAAAGTCAGTCCACTAAAGCCTGGGTACTCACATTACCAACCATTCCATCAATAATACAAGACCCCTCTCGACCATTTCCCTGTTCCTTACCTGCCTCAGAAGCCAAATTGCACGTCACCACATTGCACTCCATTGCCGAGGGGCACAGGCGGGCGATGTATCCAGGTTCATGGCACCTAAAACAGATGATCGGGGCAGAAGGCACTGGGGTCAGCGGTCTGTCCTGCTGCTGATAATGCAGCAGGTCGGGATTAGTAAATCTAACACAGCTGGGGGCCAACCGCTGCCTCCCTGGTGAAGAGGGGGGTCAGCCCATTGGGATCAGTGGTTTGGCCGGTCGGGGTCCCAGGGGAGGAGATGTTAGTGGTGGTGCTGCGGGCGCTGCTCCTCGGCTGGTGAGAGGAGGAAGAAGGGTCAGTAGTCTGGTCTTGATAGAAGTCCGGGAGTCCTCAAAATCCACCGCCAGTTTGATGGCTGCCTCCAAGGTGTCTGGGTTGTGACACCGTACCCAGTCCTGTGTGTCTGTGCCGACCACATGGCAGAACTGCTCCAAGACCATTGCCTCGCCCATCTGTGCACCGGTCTTTTGCGCAGGTTTGAGCTAGTGCATCATGTGGTCCCACAGTTTCTGGACCCTAGGGTGGGTCTCCCTTGGCCTCCGGTATTCCTGGAAACGCATCCGGTGTCTCTCCCCCGTGATGTTGAGACGCTGGAGGATGGCCCTCTTGACCAGGTCGTACTGGCTGGCCTCTTCATCAGCCATGGCTTGGTAAGCTGTCTGAGCCTCCCCGCTCAGCAAGGGCTCAATTGACTGGCTCAGTACTCCCTTGGCCATTGCACAGTGGTGGCCAACCGCTCGAAGGCAACCAGGTACCCCTCGGGGTCATCCTCCGCTGTCATCTTCTGCGCCTGTGCCTTAGGGGGTGCTATCACGGGTACCCTGGTGTACGTTCCTGAGCCCGACCCTCTCTATCAGTGGCATGTATCTCTCCTCTCTCTCTGCCTCTCCTCCAACTCCCGTCTCTGTTCCAGCGCTTGTAACAGCACAGTGAGCTTGGCATCGTCCATCTCCCGTACTGACACCACGTGTGAACGCTGTGCGTAGTGAAAGGGTGATGCAGGTGCTCCAAACAAGGACAGACACAAAGTTCACGGTTCATGATTTAATCCTCCAACCACTTTCACTGCTCAAAAATAATAAAGATGGCTCTACCCAACAATGGGTATTGCCAGTGCCAAAACGAGGGGTTACATTCCCTAAATAATAATACAAAAACAAAGACACAACACAAACAGGCATGTCTCCGGAAAATGCTTAGTGTAGGTGCGGTGCTGGAACAGTGATGTTGGTTCAGTGCAGGTGCGGTGAAGTCCAAGTGAATCTCTGGCCCAAAGGCTGCAGCTCCCAGCTCCGTGCTTGATCACTCTGCTGGCAGAAAACACACACGGTTGCAAAACAAACACCCACTTAACTCCGTCCCTCAAAACACAGTACTCGTTTCCTCCCATCAACCACAACAAAGGGACCGATCACGACGTCACGTCCCTCGAAAGTATCCATAGCCGCCCTCTCCGACAGCTAGTTCAATCACGTCTCCTCCAATTCATGAATGAAACTTTGGTCACCGTACTAGGGCGATGACTCCTGGTACCGTGACGTCGTCCCTTTCCTGAATAGCAGGCTTCCGTCTGCCCCTGGAATGAACCCAATGCCCAACCATTCAGTACGGGGCACATGATTGCTGCTGTGCAGTGCTCTCACAGGTCGAGAGGGAGATTGTTGATCTAGATTCATTCGCTCTTTGTCACACAATGGTATAAGATTGTTTAGGGGATCACTGAAGGGTTCTTATAGACAGTTCTTATAGGATTTTCTTTAGGGTTTGTACAGAAAAAAGTGTGTGACAGATTCGCCCCCAAGCTTTAAGCATGAAGCCAGATAAAAGCATGCTAATACTGGGTACTAGTCCATTTATAAGCACTACCTTTCTCTCGATCCGCTTTCCAGTTACATTACTGGTATTGCATCAGCAGACAGGTATACTTGACTGAACCCACTGCGCCATCTAGTGATATTTTGATATTTGAACTATAGTGAAAATAGATAAAAGGGCGAGTTCTGTTATGTTATAACCTGATACTAAATCTAACATCCCATTTCTATTGTATTTAAGAAGATGCAACTCCGTACAGGAAAGCACGTGTCTAATGCCTTTATTTAAAAAAAAGAAGATATTAGCTTTACAGTGCCCATGAGCCCTCATCATTTATAGTGTGTGCAAAAGAAAAAAAGAAGTCATGGCAGTGTGTAATTTTCAAAAAACAAGCATGCCACTGCCACCAGCAAAAACAAGAAAGCACCATGACTTACATCCACTGTAAAAAGTTTGACATAAATACTGACAGGCTGATGGTTCGTATACCCTTCTACATTCTAACACCCCAAGAGCACGGCCAGTGCTTTTCTAGGCATATTTAAAAACAGGGTAACAAAAAACCCTTTGTGCTAAAAAAAAGTTTTTTAAAGTTGGATAAGCGCTTCTTCAGATATATAAACACAGTAAGTGTGAAAATGACTATCTGCTCATCGCTTTCATGAGCGTCCACTTCCTCTTCTATATCGCTTGCATCTGTACGCTTTGTATACTGCAGCAACAAGGCAAGAGGTGTTAACATTCAATGCCATGAGGGGTTTGTTCTTTTACACAACTGAAACTAACAGCTATAGTTTTTTTTTTCTTCTGATAAACCATATCAATGATTCAGTTATTGTTAGTTTAATTCTAATGAAAAAATCATTCAAACTAGAATTCACACTCTTTTTTTTCAGCTGTGCTTTCACAGTATAGTTCACAGTCTACTGGATGCATCCAGCTAGTATTTTACATGCACTTTCTACCCTGGCCAGAGGCATAATGAGGAAGAGATGATGCTCTCTGTAACTTATGGTGGTCAGACAGTGCTGTCGCTAACCAAGACCACTTTCTCACATGTGGAAAATATTCATGTTCCATGGTTTAATGAATAACAATTACTGTGAACATGCTTGCATGTAGGATCATATCATTACCCCAAAAGAAACAGGCAAAAGCAACCTTTAACAGGATAGTCTCTGACTTAGGAAAGTATCTTTGAAATCGACTAAATTGCTACTTTGAAGCCTGTCTTATTGCTTTTGGCTGCCCTCTATCTGTCCTGCCAAGAATACTGTTCTAAATAATCCCATCAATCTGAAAGACAAGCAGGTCTGGGAATAATAACACGGTGTGCTTTCTAAACCTAAACCTAACAAAGAGGGCCTAAAAGGGAGCTCCTAGTTTCTCTGCTGAAATGAATTCTTCACAAGGATGGACATTATCCTGTCTAAGTCATTCTCTCAATCTGAACACATATTCACCACAAAGTATACCCTTGGAGAGCTCAAACAAATTGAGGGGTGGAACTGACCTTTATGGTTGTTTGTGAGGCTAAGGGGTTATGAAAGAATATCTTCTCTTTACCAGTACCTTTTCTGAAAATCCCACTTATACCAGCTCAAACTGAGGAGGCTCAGTTTCCATTGAACCAGACTGGTTTATTCTGCCCATTATTGTACGTTTGATGATTACGATGATTTGTGAAATGGCGGCAGACACACGCGTCTTCCGAAACATGCAATGCAAAGCCCTCTTTTCTCACACTACAGGTCCACAGCGAAGCCAACAGACCTATCATGCGGGAGGACAACACAGATTTGAATGGCTCCACATCAGACCCAAAGTCGCCCTGCCAGCTTCCTACCATTCAACCTTAAACTTTTAACAACCTCCCCTCCGCTCCGATGTCCTGGTTTTTTGTACCTCAGAGGTGGCAGTCCTAGTTCGCCATAAATAAACACACTTCACATCCAGTTCTGGTAACGCTATTGTACTTTTAGAGGCACTTCCTATTATTGTTATTGTTACAGGTGTTTGTAAAACCGATTACTTTGGTGAATTGAATCATAACAGTAAAATAATCAAGAAATCTCCTATAATAATTATAGTACCTTAAATGATATAAAATCCAGTACTAAATTTGGATAATCAAGTTTTTACTTTACAAGGTAATGCTGTTGATACTTCTGGTGGCAAAATCTGTTTCACTGCCCTCCCCTGTTCATTGTAACGGGTCCACAGCAATATGTCAGTATCTGTAGAGTTCCTGTATTATTTTGTTGAAACTGCTTGTTGTTGCAATGTATAATGAACCCCTCCAGAACCCCTCTGGGCTGGAATGATGAGCATCTCTCTCTGGTGACGTATCTCTACAATTAACACACCACAGTAAAACTGTAGTATAGGCTACCAAACTATTTGTCAATCAAGTATATACAGATAGGCAACTCTTTACATTGTCTCTAATTACTGTGTATTTACATAGTAATTACTTGATAAATACATGTGCATTTACACGTAATTGCAATGTTAGTATGCATGGTTACTATACACTTAATGTGTAAATTGTTTTGCACAATGTATGCAAGTACACAATTGTATCAGAAAAGGGTTAAGCTTAGGGTTATGTCGTGCAAAAGGATTTATACATTAAGTACATTGTAGCCATGCACAATAACATTGTAATGATGTGTAAGTACACATGTATTTCCTAAGTATCTTCTCTGTAAAGACATAGTAATTAGAAGCACTTTATGAACAATGTTATTAAACACATTGCCAGCAATCCTGAGAAGTAAAAACAATTAACTTCTCAAGGACTGGACTAAAATAACTTTGACAAAAACATATTCATTATGCTCCTGTAAGCACTTCTTTATTTTTCAAACAAAATAAATGTACCCAAGTGAGTTTTCTCTCAGAGGGCAATGCCATCAGAGTGCGGTTTTTGCAGGAAGCGGCCACTCCTGAAATGACAAAGCAGCTCGGTCTGCCACTGAGAGATAATTAATAAGCTTGTTTTTCATTCTTGATGAAACCTTCTCATTCTGCTGCCAGTAGAAAATGCAGCAGTTCATTGCAATTAACAAGTCTCACAGCTTGTCTGAGATTAACACTTCACAAATGTGAATAATATCACAATAACGCAGTTAAAACATAACCCCCTAACCCTAACTCTCTCAACAAAAAACAAAACAAAAAAACAGAGCAGGTAATAAAAAGAACAGATACAGCTTACACTGAAAAACCAGGACTTTTTTTCCCTCAATTCATTGAAGCTGCAGCACCTCTGAAGATGTTCAAATCTTTTTTTTTTTAATCAGTTATATAAATGGCTGTGTTAATCACAACACAACAGGGCCTACCTTAAAAGGTTACCTTGGCTGGAGGCACTTTCAATAAACAAAACAGAAACAGAAACCCTAACTCAAAATCTAACCCTAACCCTAACCCTAACCCTAACCCTAACCCTCTTGTGGCCATAGTGCTGTATTGCATCCTAGTTTAATTTCAAAAACTGACTGCATCATAAGGAAAAATCTCTTGGTGATAGCTTCACTTACATTTCCCTAAATATACTTACGTCCCCTAATTATATTTACCATTAAACCCTTAACTTATCATTTTTTTAAAAAATTTGGAATCACCATTATTTTTTCTCATTTTCTCCCCAATTTGAAAAGCCCAGTTTTTTTTTTTTTTTATTTCAACCTGGTTCACTGCTGCCACTCCAGTGCTGACTCAGGTGAGATGAAGATGGACGTGTGTCTTCTGATATGTGTACCGTCAGCTGTCTGCCTCTTTTCACTCTGCGTGCCACCTCACAGCTATAGCATCGGAGGACCATGCAGTCCTGGGTAGCTTACAGGCAGGCCCACAGGTGCCCGGCTACAGGGGGTCTCTGGTGTGCAGTGAGCCAAGGATACCCTGGCCAACCTAGGCCCTTCCCACCTGGATGGCAGTGGAACAGCCTGGGCTTGAACTGGCTATCTCTGGGCTACAGGATGCATCCTGCAATCCATGCAGAGTGCCTTTACTGGATGCGCCACTCAGGAGTCCCTTAAGTTCTAATCTAACCACTGTTAGCATCTAAATTTGAACTAAGTAGTGCTGTACCAGTAAAAAAACATAACTGAAATACAGACTATTACCATTAAAGATGATCAAATACACTAGCAGTAGCAGTAATAGAGCATTTAAATGATGCTCAAGCTAACTTCCTTTTCAGATGCTGTTACTCTGTTTAGAGAGAAGGTGGTTCATGATTCAATAGACAGAGTAGCCTCCAGCTGAAATAATGTTAGCATTGTCCAGGGACTGTTTTGTTTAAATTGCAATGATTCCCAAGATTATGCTTTTATCTTTAAATCATTGAGCCTATGAGATTTGTAGATCTAAACTGTATACCTTAACCATATGGCCACCCAGAAAAACAGCTGTTTAAAAGATTCAATGGTAATGGAGCTTGTAAAGTGAGTTACGTGTACACTGGTTACAGCAAAACTGGAGATGGGAATTCACAACCCATTATGTATAATAGACCACATACAGTATATATTCTCTGTGGGTGTGAAATGTGAAGATTCAGAATGTAATGGGAAAAAAGATAAATAGATCAACCTTTTATTGAGTATTACCAAACATGAGAGTAGAAGCATCAATTAAAGCAGACAGCTTTACAGAACAGTTGACAGTGTAACAGACAGTGCTGTGTGAAGCTCTACTGGAACAGATTGTGCATAAACTTCTTCCCAGGCCTTAGCCCGCACAGAACAGCACTGGGATATGGCCTGTGATGTGTTACAGTTGTTATTTATCACTGCGTTAATGATTTAGTTGCACTGTACAAGTCTTTCTAGACATCACTTCACTTCATCCATTTTGCTGGTCGAAACTTTGTAACAAACAAGTACAAACAAATGAGACTGATAAATATCTCAAAAGACTTGTCATGAGCCACGTGCTGATGCCACAACTCAGAACAAAAGAAGTATGTTAGAAAACACACATTGATTCAGTACATGACTTATGAAGAAAAAAATATAATAACTCATAATCACTTCACAAGGGTGCAACAACAAATACTTATTGGTTTTTAATCCTCATGTGCAAGTTTAATAGGAAGTTCATCAATTCATGTTTTTCATTTCGCAAAATGATTATTTCTTATTCTAATCCTCATCTCCATTCAGTCCTGAATTGTGGGGATGTTTTATGTTGTGGACTGTTCTGTGCACTGAGAATCACACTGAAACCACCAAACTCTTTTCACTTGTTATGATCGTAACTATTCAGACCCAGACCTCCAGTGGTGTATGACTAGTGCATACTACCTAGTCCCCTTCACTACATTCTTCAGGATTTCACACTGCAGTTGAAAACATTAAGATGTGCATTGTCAGGTTTTTAGAGATGTGCAGGACATGAGTTTTACAGAAAATAACCCAGAATGACAGGTAAGCAGACAGATAGGGTAGAACCAGCCTCGGTTTCATGTCTTCACATGAACTGACTTAAGTGGTATTAAGTTCCTTCACCAGGCAGCAAGCCTGAGTTATAAACTAGGATTCAAAACTACTATTAAGTGTGTGCTGGGTGTTCCAAAGTGGTTATTTCCACAAATCAGTGGCCAGCTTGTAAAGACAATCCTATTATGAATGTCTAGCCAGCCAAACTTAGTTTCACTTGCTTCATTGTCTTCACTATAACTGCTTGTCCAGTTTAGCACCACCCACTTAAAACCATCATATATCTTCAACAGTATCCTAACATCATGTTGTCAGTTACACATGATCTCCATCATATTGGCACCAATCACAAATACAGCACAAGAGATCTGCATACCTTTACATTATCACCATTCAGTCACTGAGGAATTTGAGATGCGAACGCTGTAATAGTGCTGCTTCATTGTTCGCGTCTTCCAGAGTGTTGGAGCAGATGTTCCAGCAACATTCCAATAATAAGTGCAATCCTACTGCATCCATATCAGGCACTCAATTCAAGAAGGAGCCAATCTGAGTCATCACCTTCTGGGTTTGTCCAACAATCACAACGAAGAACGATTGTCTTCTGCGAATGTTCAGGAGCGAGGACAGCCTTTTTGTAAATAAAAAAAAACGAACTTCAAAAAAACAACTTCTACAAAACATTTATTTCAGCGGAATCTTTGGAATGTAGTAGTCATAGTTCAGCGTAAATGATAACAACAGCTACATGTGATTTCAAGGCTGTCCCATGTGTAAGAGTACAAACATTAGATAAAGTTAAGGCCTTGCTGTTCTTCGCTACAACAGCAACTTACAGAAGCAGTATTGAAAATAAAGTTTTGGTAAAAAAATCTGCACAAAAGTTTTATGACAGTACAAAACGTAAAGCAATAATGTACTAGTTAAATGGAAATATGTTACTATAGGAAATTTGTATACCTTTTTTCAATAATGAAAACACCTTATTTATTTTACATTTCAAAATTATGTCACATAATCTGAAACCATGTAAAAAGAATTTTGTAACACTGTTTTTACAAATCAGTAACCTTATAAACACAAACTTCTTAAATATATTTATCAGTGCAAGATTGTTTTTTTATTTATCTAAAGCTACAGTATCCTTTGTGTATTTCTACATTTCACATGAGAGAAACATTTAACAAGAAACATGAGCCAGCTGTATCGCAGTATACTGTATCTTTTCAACAGAAAATAAAACATGAAACGTGCAGAACTGTGCTTCACAGTTCAAAACCTTACTTATTTCTATTACCTTCACAGCTATGGATGTCCTATTATGAGAGCTAGTTTGAAACCAGTTTTGCTTTTACTGCTAAAAAAAAAAAAAAGCGTTTACTAATGTGTTTGCTGCTAAAGTTTTAATGTGGTCTATTTTTAAATCACATACATGCAAAGCACCCACACATTTCTCACC
Organism: Polyodon spathula; assembly: GCF_017654505.1. Lineage (NCBI taxonomy): Eukaryota > Metazoa > Chordata > Actinopteri > Acipenseriformes > Polyodontidae > Polyodon > Polyodon spathula. The sequence goes on along the minus strand of NC_054537.1, from coordinate 6,506,866 downwards.
ATTTTTACCACTGAAAATACAACCAAATGCATTAGCATTCTATCGTGTAGCGTGCACTGCACACCTACTTAACCAAAGTGTCTTTACATTTTGTTATCCTGCTGGATGTCATGGAAATGCATAGCCCTTTTTAACCTTTAGCATGCCTTTCTTCACTGTGATCATTCTTATTGATTTTAAACTTGAAGCTGGACTGGATCATGTGGGCATGCTGTGCTCTGGTCGAGGCCGTCCTTCATGTAAAACTTAAAACCAAAGCCTGATCTGCTTGCGTTGTGATTTGTAGATTGGATCCATGGTACTTGTTGGGAAGGAGCGAGGGCACTGCTATTGCTCTGCTTTGTCTCTGAGCCAATTCCTTCAAAGATGCTTCACTTTTATTCCCTGTATGGGGTGAAGGCGTCGCTGTGAAAGAGGATGCATGCTTCAAAGGTTTCAGGGAAGTGATATAAGTCTGCACGCCTTTAATAACATGGCTGCAAGAAACCAGCCTTGGACTGGAGCAAACAGAGAGGCACAGCGTCCCTCCCCCTCCCCCACCCTAGCTAGACCACTGATCACGTTACAGCAGATTGTCAGCAAAGCACTTGTCTGGTTGTATTTCACACTATACACACAAAACCAAAGAAAGGGATACTGCAGCTTTTTTTAAAAAGGGCAATAAAATATATTAAACTTATATACAATACGTGAGTCATGTCAAAACCTTAGGGGAAGCAGTCGCTTTTGTTTTGCCTCAACCACAATACTCTTATTTATTTTGCTAGCAAATTGGTTTTAATTGAAAAGGGATGTAAAACTCCAAAATAAACTACAGAAACCAACAAGCATGTAATAAAGGCCCTGCAGGAACTATACATCAGTCAGACCCTTGTCAGAGACAGTGACCTGGGGTTGTACTGTATTGTACATTACTGTGCTGTATGTCCTTCGGAAGGATAATAGTACATGTTTGTCAGGATGGTTCATTTTGGTATTTTACATTTTTTAATTAAAAAAAATATATATATATAATAAAACATCTCCTTCAAGAAAATGATAAATACTTGTAACATTGTCTTAATTGGTCTCAACACCAGCATATGATTATTAAAAATGAAAATGAAAAAAATAATACAAATAACAATAATATTAATAATAATCTGGCTGTACATCTTTCATTTCTATACACAGTGTCCCTGTTTTGTAGGCTTCTTTCACTGCAGCTCCTGAGAAAAGCTTGGCTCAGTCGCAGTCCCTACAATCCTCTTTCTTCTCGAAAGATAAAAGCAGTTCCCATTCGCCTTGTTTAAATCCTGGGGCTCATTTGTCTCCATGTCTTCTCTCATGCCTCTGAATATGAATTCTGTGAGTTGAGTTTGTCTTTTTTGAGTTTGACTCCATCTACAAGTTCAAAATTATAGTTCTCCAGAGCTGACAAGTTCCTTTCTGCCATTCCGCCATGGGAACAGGCACAGTAAAGGACGACTCCGCAGATGGCCCCGAGAAAGACCCCTAGAGCGCTCATGGCGATGATAGTAATGAGAATGGGGTCCAGGGTTTTTAGCATATTCCCTTGGATCTCTTCATTTTCACTACTGTTGTCAGGATACTCATACTCCGGTGTAAGGTCTAAAATGAAGAGAGGAGAAAAAAAATCTTAATGAAAAACACAGTTTGTGTCTCCTGGGAGTTTACAAACTTCTGCCCTCAATCCACAATGGTTACCAAGCTACAACTGTGTTTACAGTATGGTGAATTTTTCACAATATCGACAAAATCACAGCATTATAATAACAAGAACAATAACACTAAAAAAGAAGAAGAAGAAGAAGAAGAAGAAGAAGAAGAAGAAGAAGAAGAAGAAGAAGAAGAAGAAGAATTATAGTGTTAAAACAGCATGTGACCTGACTGAGTGTAATGCAACAATATACAAAAGTTTTTTGTCACTGAGTCTATATGTGAATTTTGGATGCCATCTTGTTTAGTTTGCAGCTATTTCTGGAAGATATCTCCCTTATAAAAGTTTCCCACAGTAAAAGCATGGTAAAGCATTGTAAGAACAGTGCGGTATGGTAAAGCACATTGATAAACATGGCAAACCAGGGTAATATCAGTGGATTTATTGCATTCAATCTTGAGTACATTCACCAACAATATCGTTGGGAAGAGTATTGCTTCAGTTGTGTGTGTATGCAGGATTCTTTTGTCCAAGCTGTCAAGGGACCCACTTTACTGTAAATCTGATGTTGTGTAGAAAGAACGGGTGTGTGTGTGTGTGTGTTGGGGTGTGTGTGTGTGTGTGTGTGTGTGTGTGTGTGTGTGTGTGTGTGTGTGTGTGTGTGTGTGTGTGTGTGTGTGTGTGTGTGTGTGTGTGTGTGTGTGTGTGTGTGTGTGTGTGTGTGTGTGTGTGTGTGTGTGTGTGTGTGTGTGTGTGTGTGTGTGTGTGTGTGTGTGTGTGTGTGGTGTTGTGTGTGTGTGTGTGTGTGTGTGTGTGTGTGTGTGTGTGTGTGTGTGTGTGTGTGTGTGTGTGTGTGTGTGTGTGTGTGTGTGTGTGTGTGTGTGTGTGTGTGTGTGTGTGTGTGTGTGTGTGTGTGTGTGTGTGTGTGTGTGTGTGTGTGTGTGTGTGTGTGTGTGTGTGTGTGTGTGTGTGTGTGTGTGTGTGTGTGTGTGTGTGTGTGTGTGTGTGTGTGTGTGTGTGTGTGTGTGTGTGTGTGTGTGTGTGTGTGTGTGTGTGTGTGTGTGTGTGTGTGTGTGTGTGTGTGTGTGTGTGTGTGTGTGTGTGTGTGTGTGTGTGTGTGTGTGTGTGTGTGTTGTGTGTGTGTGTGTGTGTGTGTGTGTGTGTGTGTGTGTGTGTTGGTGTGTGTGTGTGTGTGTGTGTGTGTGTGTGTGTGTGTGTGTGTGTATGTGTGTGTGTGTGTGTGTGTGTGTGTGTGTGTGTGTGTGTGTGTGTGTGGTGTGTGTGTGTGTGTGTGTGTGTGTGTGTGTGTGGTGTGTGTGTGTGTGTGTGTGTGTGTGTGTGTGTGTGTGTGTGTGTGTGTGTGTGTGTGTGTGTGTGTGTGTGTGTGTGTGTGTGTGTGTGTGTGTGTGTGTGTGTGTGTGTGTGTGTGTGTGTGTGTGTGTGTGTGTGTGTGTGTGTGTGTTGGTGTGTGTGTGTGTGTGTGTGTGTGTGTGTGTGTGTACAGAAATGGCATAAATCGAAACTATTAAGCAATTAAAGACAAAAAATTAAAAAGAAAAAAAAAGCTTTTTAAAGATATAATGTACAAACTGCAAAATGCATTATTATTATTATTATTATTATTATTATTATTATTATTATTATTATTATTATTATTATTATTATTAATACTGGAAATAATGAAATGGAATATCGTACCAATATCATCAATGGAGTTTCCAGTGTCTGGATATTCTGTTGGAATTTCTGGATCTAAAAAATAAACCATTACAAATTGTCAAGTAGGGAAATATTTCACCAACAGTAAAACAATAAATAACCGGCAGTCAAACAGACTACTTCTTCACTCTGTGTGAATAACTCATATGAATATAAAATAAACACAAGCAATGTGAAAACAGATTTTCTTGCACCTTCATGTTTTATTTTTTAATAAACTGGGGTATTAAAAAATGTTTTTCTGATAAAGAGGGAATACACAAACAATTAACTCTTTTAATGTAATGTAATTGAGCCTCTGCTGCGTGCATCGACTTACCCCTGCAATCTCCCATATGCATGTCATCCAATATGTTCACATCATCCAGCGCGATGTCTCCCCAGCTGCTGTTTTCAATTACAGCTTCCATCACAACCTGTTCAAATATCACTGTTAGTTATTATTACCAAAAAAAAAAAAAAAAACATCTACAGATTTTACCAGTGTAAAATACAGCATCTGCATAAAAGGGTTTACTCATCTAAAACAGATTTTGCACTTTCATATCTGTGTATAGTTTGTGGTTCTTTTTTGTGGTCTTTTCTTAGTTCTTATATCATATTGCACACCTCTTTTTTAGTAATCTCACATTGCTAAATAAGCCACCCTTTAAAAACCAAGCAAAAAAAATAAAACAACTGCCTACAAGTAACAGGCAGGGCTGTGTGACTTACTGCCGTTACTGTGTCTGTCCTGTCCCCTTTTGGTGGGTTGAGAGGAGGTTAAAAGCTCTAAAATTATTAATTTAAATGAGCCTAGCTATTTCACATTGTGGTCTAGACGCTCACTTCCAGTGCGCGGGGTCGCTGGTTTGTGCCCAGCCTCTGCCCTGTTACACACACGCACATCACGTTACGGTAATGTACGCTTCTTTCACTGGGATGGTACCTGATAAGCGTGTGGGCTCTGAGGAATCACGAGCCGGCCCTCTCTCCAGCGGCTGCCCTGATGCCCGCTGACGGTCCACAGAATGATTTCCATGGGGCCTTCTGCGGTTTGCTCCCTCTGTTTGATCCTCAGGCGGCCGATGTGAGAGCCGAACATGTGATACCAGAAGGACATGCAGAGATTGGAGCTCTGGGGAAGCACGGTGGGGCTCAGCAGCCGTGCCACTTCATTCTCCGGCTTCCCATTCGCCAGAGCGGAGATGAAGTTACCACCGTCTGCATTTAAAACATGAGCCAGATGTTACAAAATAGTAATAATAATGAATAGGAATACATCCCCATGTATACAAACTGGTATATAAAGAGTAATTATTCGTATACAAGAAGGCTGGCCAAAGTTGGCCTTTCCAGTCCTGGTCTTTGTTCCAACCCTACTCTAAATTGTGTAACCACTGAAACCTCCATCCAGACCCTGAATTAGTTAATGACATCATTGCACTTGTTAAACGTGGAGTGTAATAGCCCTCCAGGACTGTGACTGGACACCCCTGGTCTACAATCTTTATTTCACTTTAAAATAGGTTTTGCTGTTGGAATGAGGAGCTCAAGCTTACTTAAAACTCATATATAAAACCTGCGGGAGTGCTGGTGTCTCTCACCTCCTGTATGGTCCTGATTTGGCCCAGTGTTGCTGGTTGGTTTCCCACTTGACTGCAGCCTCCACTTCCCTTCCTGCTGCCAGCCGCACATAGTCTGGTCTGCACCCCAGCCAAAGTCACAATTGAACCAATGAATGTTCGTGTCTAAGAGGGGAAGATAAAGAGGCACAGTCTGTTAAAGTGAACTGTTAAGACTGCTTCGGAATGGTTGGGAAAATCAAATCCTGATTAAAATGCATGACCTGGAGGGGTTGCAAAAACCCCACCCCAATTCAACAATACACAGAAAAGCAGGCAGGTCCCTTGTATTGAAAAAGATGGAAGCTGAATTTAAGATATGGAAAGATACAAGTTGAAAACACAATTAAACTGTCCAATATGCTACTCATGGCTGACTGACCTACAGAACTGCTGAAGCCATTAATGCTGTAGAACTGAGACTTAAACACAAGATGGCAGCAGAGAGCTTTCACAAGCTTAAATTAAAAGCAGAAGTCTGTCTGGAACAGCAAACAAAGACAAAAAAAATGTTCACAAGAAAAGGGGAGGGCAGGAGCAAAAATTCAATTCCTTACAGAGCTCAAATCCGTAACACATTAATTCATTAATCTTTGTAAACAAAAACACCCCTAAATCCTACTTGAAGATGGCTAATTAAACAAGGATTGTTAAAACTGAGAGAATGCTATAACATGTTCAGAGCTCAGTATTCTAAGAAAAGCATAAAAAGGGGGTCATTTTTAATGAGCGGAGCTGTACACTTTAAAGCAGGATATGCTCATGTAATGGGCCCGCATTCCACAGAGCTGGTTCTCTGGAGACAGCTATATGCCAGCAATTGCATGCTTCACAAAAACAGGAATTGACTAAGCAGCTTTATTTGCTATTGAAGAGATAAAAGCGCAGGCCCTGCCTCAGCCTGCTCCAATGTCTTGCACGACACAGTTGTGCCTTCTTGCCCTGTGTTAACAGCAAATCCTTTTCTTTCTAGTTTTAATTTATCAGTCATTCACGCTTCCAACAGCATGGAGCCTATCAAAAAGCTCATGTGAGATAAAATGTTGCTGGAAAAATACTGGTAATCTGTTCTTTACCTTCTATGTTTTTATCTCTCTTTGATGCATTAAATAGTGGCTGCTCTTGTTTTTAGGTCTGATGTATTTAATAGATATAATATGAAAAAAATATCAACAAAAATGTATGGCAGAGGGGTAAAAAAAAAGATAATTTCTAGATTCAATTTCACACATTGCACAGTACATCAAAGATATTGTGTTGATTATTATTTTGTATTAAATGTTATTATACTGTGTAAGGTGTTTTTTTTTTTCTTTTTCAGGATCTCATTTTGGAATCTATCTTGCATTCATTCATTCAAACTGGGCAAATCGCACTGTTCCCAATCAGCCTGTTTTCCCAATCCAGCTGCTTGAACATTTTTCTCACCTGGAAGTTTTGAGGTATCCCCACCTGTTGGCTCATCTGTGATCTGCACAGCTCCACCACCTAGCCAAGGAATAGGAACTGGGTTAGATATCTGCTGGACAACTGCAACATAGGCATGGTTACCAACAAAAGTTACTGCATGTTTTATAAAGCTTTTAACTTCAGCATCAAATGTGTCCAACTAAAACTAAAAGGGGTTAGTTGGTTTCAAGTAGTCCTTTTTATTTTTACACAAAATCTTCCACATTCCACATTATTTAAAGGGATAAGCTGTAAATAGAGCGGCATTCAATGGAAACTAAACAAAAAAGCTAGATACCCCTTGACCATGTATTTTAGCATGGTATTTTTTCAGCTTTACCATGCTTTCCCCATGATTATAATATGCATCTACCATTGTTTACCCTGCTTTGCCAGTATGGTAATATGCTTACCATACCTCGCTATTCTTTACATAGCTTACCAATGCTTTGCCATGCTTTCACGATGTTTTATTATACTTTGCTATGCTTTTTCTATGGGAAACTTTTAGAAGGGGTGTCCATTGAATGGTATTGAAAGAGACTGGCATGGGTGGAAAGCTGGCAATGGAATGAGGGTGGTGTTAGCACCTGGCAAGTCGTAGTCATCACCTGTGCCACTGTGACAGTTTGCCTGGTCGTCATCACACTCGTCCGTCAGGCTTATCGCCGTGGTGGTGGGAACCGAAGTGGGAGCTGGGAAAAACAAACACACAGCTTCAGACACGTACCACCCTACAGTCGAGCACCACCAAAGAGTTCCACCCAAAACCAAAAAGTGTAATTACACTGAGGAAAAAACACTGGGTTTGAGTATGCATTCGGTATGAGACCGCTTTCACTGAGAACGAAGCAAGTTATCTTTTAGTGCAGAGCATGAAACGAGTGCATGTTTGTGGTGAGTTATTGAAAATACAATGTACAGCACATATTGACATGGTGAAGCTAATGTAACTAAAACTCCCTGTGAAACATACCATACCGAGATAGGCTATAGTGAAATACCTGTGATCATAGGCCATATTCACAAACATGGACTAGGGTTTTATGAAGCACTTGGCTTTTGGCAAGAACACTGCACATTGATCAGGCAAGAAGTTAGAGCCAAGGCATATGATTGCCACACTACTACATTGGATTTCCATGGAATGAGTTTGTTTGAATACTGATACTGTCCGAGCCATGTTAACAGATATAGATCTGAAGCCTGGCAGCAAAACTGAATCCGTTCCAGCAATGTGACTTCAGCTCTAATCTTCCATTAAGTGGCCTTTTCAGAAAAACAGTTTTTATTTTACTAACTATTTAATTTGATTAAATATCCTTAATAGTAAAGAATAATAGCACATCAAATAAAAATCCTGATATTGAACACTGGTGAAGCTGACATCATAAAGTACAACACAGAGTTAAAGCATGGAAGAACCCAATTCTGTAGTCATGGGTAATGTCCATCTTCATGAGGGCAACTGGTAGGAGATGTCTTGTTTAATTAGTGTAAACTGAGAATTTGTTTTGGCTTCATAAAGACAACATTCAAAAGCACACTTTAGGATTTGGAATGGCATAATATTCTAGACATTCTCATTGATTGATCTTTATTATGTTAAAAAACACATGATCTAACTGGGGAATACTGGGGACCTGAGGTTACCACCCATTAGTTCTACCAAAATAACCCTTATATATACACACACATATATATTTATATTCTGTCATTCTTTCAGTGACTAAATAATTACCATTTCAGCACTGAAGAAATGAGTAGGCCTAATGGAAAATGAAATACCTTCAATCTCGCAACCAAGGAGCTCCATTCTCAGTCCCAGCCCCGAGGATGCAGCCCGTTCTGGGTAAACCCGGATGAACCTTGTCAACAGTGGCTCAAACGTTCTCAGCTCGGGGGTGTCGTAGTTGGTATTACCTTCAAATGTCTTGAGGAACATCGGTGGAAAGAAGAAAGGAAAGACATATTGGCGAGAATCCTAGCAGTGATAGATGCTAATAGTTTTACAGTGCAGAGGGCTCTTGGGGTTGAAAGTGGGTTAAGATAATCCATATTGTTTCGAAATGGCTTCTTCCTTCATTTAAAATAGATTAAAACACACTCAAACAGGTGTAGCATGACTAGATTAATGGCGGTTACTGACACTGGATTGGCATTCGTCAGTATAGAGTTTCAAACAGCATTCCTGGTAAAGAAACCTAGTAAACAATGTATAAAGTGACCAAACCGAAATGCTTTGAACACAGCTTCTGAAGAAGTCAGTTGTGAAGACTTATCAAAGGATACTCTCATTGGCAAATTTGCACCACACATCATTATCTAACTGATATGAGCAGAATGAATGCAAGAAACAGCAATCTGTTCCCACATCGCTCTGAAGACTGTTAAAAGGGCTTTATGAAAGAGGACACAGGAAACAAGACCATGGAAATTTGGATTTCATTTGTTCAAAAATCACATATTAAGACATCTGGAAGAGATTTTGTATTGTTGTACCTGTCCCTTGTAACCAGGCACAGAGTTTAACAGTATTTCTTGGGAAGTGCGCTCCACACTCAAAGCATAACACTGCTGACAGATACATCTGAGGCCTGCATTGATGTTGCATGCTTCTTTCAACTCCTATAACGATTCTTAAAGCTCAAAAGTGAAATTTGACTTTCAGGTCACAGAGCTTCATAAAAGGAATACGAAACGTGATTTGTAACCAGAACAAATGAATAGGGACATGTCAATTGAAGGGGGGGGGGGTTAAAGAATTTAACCCCCATAATGCAGGTAATATATTACCTGCTTGTAATATATATTACAATGTAAATTGTTGTAATAGGTTTGTGCTAATACTTGGAAGCACACGGTATATAATGTATGATAATGGCAGAAAACTCTTTCAATTCATAATGAATGTACTTCTAGCATGTAATACAATATGTCTACAGAATGCTGTCCATATGGGGTATCGGTTCAGTGCTTCTTGAGTCAGAGATTAGCTCTTAAAACTTTGAAATAGATACAGTACCCAAGAATACAAGCATCACTTGCAAGGTATGACAATAACTAGATCCACATTTGAAAGTACTCCATATAAACACACGACCCCTAGGCAGTTGAGAAATAAAGAAATGGTTGGGTGACTAGATCATCCTAACTCACCTTGGGCTTATTTCCACTAGCATCCATGATCATCTTCCAGTCTGAGCCGTTGTTGCTGTAGCCGATCCTGAACTTCCTCATGAAGACCTTGTTCTCCCTGTGCTTGCCTCCCTGGATGATGAGCCCCCGCACCAGCTTCTCCTTGGCCAGGTCCATCTGCAGCCACTCCTTGGTGTACGGTAAAGCCTGCGGCTGCAGCACCCAGCCAGACCGGCTGGTCAGGAGACGGGCGTTCTCGGGGACCCAGTTCCGGTCAGCAAAGTTGGAGGCTGTGATGTGGCCATCTGTGATGAGACCCGACACCATTCCCAGCATTCCAGAGCAGGGGTACTCTAGAAGAGGGGTAAGAGGGTTTGATTATGAGTTTGCTCATACTGTATGCAGTAATCAGAGTTTAACACCACATGCAGGTACTGCTGGATATTTTAAAAAGACCAAACACATCAATATTTCCAAACTAACATCTTAACCACTGTGCAAAAAAGAGTCAGTCCCCTTTTGCAGAGGTAGTTTACCTTGCTGATATCCCTTGTCTCACTCATTATCTTTAGATTTCTCTTTCTTTACTCCAAATCTCAGATCCCTCAGAAAATAAAACAACAAAAACAATCTCAAAGGTCTCTAGTAATGCTGCGTGCAAATCAAGTCAGGGCACTTCAGCACAACACAAGAGCCAACACAACACGTGATGATTTCATGATTTTATAATAGGGGATTTGCAGAGAGCTGTTACTCAAGGCCAAGCTGGTAGTCGGATCCAGATTCTTTTTTCATAATCCTTGTACCAAAGTTCTGAATTCTAGTTGCTCCAACCTGCTCAGAATCAACTGCTTATAAACAATCCACTTTGGATGCCTAAATTAACCCCGGTAGCATAAAAAAGCACAAGGTAAACTAGCAGGCCTACCACTGACAAGCCACACTGATGAGTATGCTCGTAGTTATTTGGTGAGACGATGGGTTATTGGGAAACGGTTCAGTATGAAAATCTATAAAATTGCCTGTTTTGATTCTTTACCATTATGAAGCAGTATACTACTTCTCAACTCAATCCACCAAGCTTCAGAAGATAGAAACATCTAAACAAGGAAGCATGTAAAACGCTATGTGCTGTGTGCAGGCAGCCTGTGCACACAATAACATGTACTGTATGATCATTCAGATCAAGGTGTTGCAGTTTCTTTAAGCATGATTAAATAGAAATCCATTCTCAGACACTACAATGAACAACCACATAAACCTTGAAGAATAGCTTGCAGTTTTCATTTGCGTGTGGGTAATGTTTAAATATTTTTCTAACTATGAAATGAATTGAATCCGGGGGCTCTAATCCATCTCTTGTGATTGCTATCGAAGTTTCTGTTGCAAGCTTTACAAAGGAAGGAACTTTCTGGAGAGCAACCACAAATTAAAAAAGCTGCAGAGGTAGAAATGAAGATTAAAACCACTATTACTGTAGCAAGGACCTCTACATGAAGCTTATTGCATCGAAAGACTGGAGGAAATCAGAGGGTCAGATTTGACTGAGAGCATCAAGACCAAATCATCAACACTGCATCAAAAAAACAAGATGTAATCAACGAAAGAGGTGGAGTTTACTTGGCTAGGCTAACCATTTTAGTTGTTCCCATGAGGTCTTCTTCAGGGAGTCTTCTTTTGATTGTTACCCGCTAACTGAATCTCAGTGCTTTTAACTGAGCTTTTCCTTTATTCGTGCTGAACCAGCAACATCACAATTTCTCCAACAAAACAAACACCAGAAAACATGACCTACAACAACTCAGATACAAGTTCTTTCAAAATGAAAAACTTAAATGACCCCGGTTTCTTCTTTGTCTATTCTGCTGTCCTACATACAGTATGTCCTAACAACGAATCACTGTTGAGGCTTCCTTATATTAATTGCACATCTCTAGGCCCCTTTGTGCCTCAAATCAGGCCAACTATTTCTACCATCACACGCTTTAATTCTCCAGTACGAAAAATGACAGTCCCTTCTGCCAGCTACTGCTCTAGGCTATGCAACTCCCATCAATAAGCTAACCACTGCTGCTTGGAACCACAAGGAAAAGCTAAGTGCAAACCAGCATAATAAACCACAATAGACAACCTGTGGTGTTTCATCATGACAGTGTACAGATGGGCAGGGTGGTTCGATAGTCAACCAAAGACTTAACATCAGAAATGTAAGATTACCTTTCAACATTTGAACCCGATAAGTGTAGAAGAAAGTACAGCATTCATATGCATCTGAAGGCAGCAGGCTGTTATACTGCCATGTATTTTGCATCCTAACACCAGGCAGCATACATATGGAATAGGATTTAGTGCATTTATATTTTATAATTCAGTTCAAAGCAGAGTGAAAATACAGTTGGATTGACTTGCACTGACCAGAGATTTTACAGCCGTACACCTCGAAACGCAGTGCTATCCCGTTCTCCCACGTTGTCGGCCGAATGCGGATGAAGCGAGTCAGGGTGGGTTTTGGAAGAGGAGTCTTGACAACATCTACATGATTTGTGTTCCCCTGGAAAATCTGTATTTAAAACAAAGGTGATGAATTATATACAGTGTTTTTTTTTTAAAGGATGTACATGAAGAAAACCACAGAGACATGACATGACCTTCAGTATATTTTATGAAGTCTTTTGTGAAATGTGTCCTAGAAACATAAACTAAAATTTAATATGTAGGCCACTGTTCTCAATAGAGATAAGAATTCATATCTCACTATATTCATATTATATATTTGTATAAACAGTTTGCCTTCAGTATGTTTTGTGAAGTCTTTTGTGAAATGATTTGTTCCTCTGAAAACAGTTCCTTTATATTTCATGGACACTGTAAGTCTATGTGGCAAAGTGCCCGCCCATGTGTGTATTTTGTGTTGTGTGTTAATGTTGGTGTATAGTCATTGGTACACGGGATATAAACGGGTCTGTGTAACATGAGTGTTTAAAATGTATATTGGTATTTAGGCACGAGGATTGCACAGAACTTCACGTGCAAGTAAAAAGTAATAATATATGAGCATGGGGAATTGCACTTTATTAGTTCACTTGCAGTTGTAAAGCTACTCCAATTGAATGATTGATTAGCAATCGAGTCTCGGTACAGCTGCATAAAAGCTGCATGTTTTCACTCACTCGGGGTTGTGTGTTCGGTGAGTGGAGAACAGGATTGGAGACAGAGGTAATTGTAATAATAATAGTTAAGAATAGAAGCTCACCGTGTTTTGTCTGTATAGTCTGTTTTATTTGTCTGTTTAATTTTGGCTACCAGTGCCGTGTCCTGTGTTTTTGTTTGTCTTACAACAGTTTATTTTCTGTCTGTCTGTGCACTATTAAATGCTGAGTGAGACCATTCGCTCAGCTCCACCAAACTCCACCTCTCTGTCGTTTATTTCCTGGTTCTTGTTTCTGGTCTGACGTCCCCCACTCCGGTCGTCTTTGTGACAGTCTATTACTGTGATCTATAACTGCTGAGGACCTTTAGAGCTGATAAGAGCCTGCTATCAGACATACACCTTGTGCACCTGCCACATTAGGATGCTGTTTTATTTTTCAATGTTACTGTAACTAAAACTGACACCTAAAAAGGAAGACAATTCTGCAGCAACTAATTTGTTATATATTTTAACACAAACCTGAAGCCATGCTACTTATGCTCGAAGATTTCCTGCCGTTACTGAGACACCGTTAAATGGGGAAAGTCCATTTATGCTGTTATTACAGTCCAGTCCATTTATTACAGTCCAGTAATATCTCTGTATTATCACCTCAGCTAACAGCATTACCAAGACAAACCCAATTATCCCCCTACCTTTTGCTTAGAGCCTTCCTTCAGAGTAATCCAGTCTTCCCCATTGGAGCTCACATCCACTTTGTAGCTTTTCACGTAGTAAACTTTTGACGTTACTTTTGAGACGGCCCCTTGAGTTCCAATGGCAGAGACGAAACGCAGAAACCCCAGGTCCACCTGAGCGAACAAAATGGAAATCAAACAAGGTATTAGGAGACTATATGAGATCCCTCTGATTCTCTACCTGGAAATGAACTGATAGTGCAGCCAATAAAAAAAAAACCAGAAGATGATTACAATGCTGGTGTGTAAACGGGCCACTGGGGAGCCACATCTAAACTGTGAGTGGATAATCTGGGAGAGACCTTTTGAAGCATGCTTTATTTACATTGTCACCGAAAAATAATGCATTATCACTCTTCATTACAGTACGCTAAAGTATAATTCAAGCTGTTTTGCCTAGTAGCCACTGTGGCAATAATGTGCAGTGATGCAAGGAAACAAAGGTCAGCAAACAAGCAGCATTACGAATTTAAAATATATTTCTTTTGTGGATTTAGGACTGGAGGCAAAGTCTCAGCTGGCAGCTTCACTTCTATAAATACAGAAGATTAAATCGGAGGGCAGATGTGAAATGTACACCTGGTTTCAGTACCTCTCCGGTACAAACTCCCATCTAACTTGATAAATGCAGGTCAAGGCAGATGATATAATCGAACGTCCAAGATTGTGGAATTGATGATTTAAAGATAGCGTAGAGGAGGATGCTTTGAAGAGGAAAGTATTTGCTGTTAATTAGTGGAACAGTAAAAAAAATCAATCCTGCATTGCTTTCGACAGAGGTGACTCTGACATTGCACCCGGTTGCTAATGTAATATTTCAAAGATTCCACTTCATTTTCTGACATGTGCAGAGCTCTGTGCAGAGCTATGATCACAGCACTTAGTGAACTTTTAGCATAGCCCAACAACACAATTCATCAAACAGCTCCCACTGTCAGAGGCCTTAAACCCGCAAGTATTTAGGTTTGAAAGCATTCTGCTTTGCTGCTGTTTGCATTGCAAGTTAGAAATGTAATAGTAATTTATTTTTCCACAGGAATATTTATATGGCTTCTTGCCTTTGTTTTCTTTTTAGTTCTGTTTCCACACGTTCGTGTGTGCCGTATATCACTTTTAATACACAGTTCAATTAAATGTGAATCCTTCTCGGTTTATCCTGATAAGAATGACTAAGCACGGAAAAAAAAGAATAGTCTTTATATTTCTTTGGGTAATGTGAATTCTTATAAGCCTGCTGATTTAAAGCCAGTATTAAAGACAGGCCAGGAAAGAAAATTACTGACAGCATTCAAATTACACAATCTCATATCAACATTTCAGTCACATGGAGGAAAAAAGTGAAAGTCTAGATTCACAACAGATTTTACTTTACAATTAAGAAAGTCCCAGGAGATTTTTTTTTGTATCTTATTTTGAACAACTGTAGCAATAACAGCATTGCCTGTCTTTAAATAAACACAAATACAAAGAAACAGCTTCAGCATTTCTGCCAAAAGTTTTGAATCCACCGAACATAAAATCCATACTGCTGGATTTTGGCAGACCTATATTTCCCCAAATGGAATAAAATCCTTGATATTAAAATATCATATATATATATATATATATATATATATATATATATATATATATATATATATATATATATATATATATTTTTTCTTTCCCTATTTTCCCTTTCATATCACTTTGGTATAATATATGGACTCATTTAGATTTACTGCACTCGTTCATCATAACCCAATGTAATGCAAGAAACTAAAAACAAAAAACGATCCTGGTTCTGTTCCAGGAGCTTCTCCCAGATAAAGTTGCGTAACTTTGAAAATGTCTTTTAGTTCATTTTTGAGTTACTGTATCCAGTTTTCAATTGCTACATTAGCCTACTGTACCGTTGGGAGATAACCTAATTCTTCCACAGGACGTGCTTAAATATTTTAAAATGTTGTTTCCTTTTTAAGGTTGAGTCTATCCTGTATAAACATCTCCAAATATATATATATATAATATATATATATATATATATATATATATATATATATATGATATATATATATATATATATATATATATATATATATATTTTTGAGACACAAACTGTATTTTCTTTGTCTCAGGGCACCTTTGGGACTGTCATTCAGAGGGATTTGAAAACAGACACAGCTGTAGGGAACTGTGCGCTGTGAATCTGCATCTTGTGAACAAGCCATGCACCAACGTTCAATTCCAATGCAACCTCTTACTCTCAGACCTGATATATACCATTGATATGAATGGCAATTTAACCATGTTTGTCTCTCAACAGTGATTTAATTCTGACATTGAGGAGAAAAAAACTGGTTAAGAAATCCCATTGAATTCTGAGTGCTTATTGAAAAGGGATTCTCCCTTCAGTTGTGTATTGACAAGGAGTCTTGGTTTAATGGGAAGTGTAAGGAGGATTCTGTGTACATTTGCTTTAATTGTTTTAATGAGTACTCTGTGGTTTGAAAGATATGCCATCCAGCACCAATTCTATTGCTAAGTAAATATTTTTTCTTCAATTTTGCCATTTCCCTCTCTTTACATAAAACATACAGCTTAAGGGCCAATTGCATATCAATTTACATCAATTTGCATAATGAAGCAGAACGAATCATTTAAATATCTGTCTAATTTGCCAAAGTAATGTTTCTTTTATAGTTAATAGCATGCTGGATTGTGTCATATCCATGAATATTTTTGAAAAACTGTATATTGCAGAAAAAAAAAAGTTTTTTCTTTTAAACAAACAGCTATATCAAATATGTTTTTATTCTGGCAGATCTTTCATTTTCAATTTTATATAGAAGTGTTTCTAAAAAAAATATTTCACAAAATGCAAAACAACATAAATGACTTATGTGATGCACATTGGATCTTTCTGGTGAAACTTGATAAAAGCTTCCCTGCATTGTGTTCCTAATTTTTGACTACACTGCGTTAGTCCGTTCTGTCAGCAGGTAATGTGTGTACATGAGTCAGCTTCATGGGCAGAGGCTGTCAGCATCTGTGACGAGACACTAGATGGCCCTCAAGACTTTGCTCTGTTCATTTATAGAGGTCTTGGCAGACTGAAGTTAACATGAAGGGAGTCACAGAAGGTAAAATAATATTAATCCACCCAAAAACCTTAAATAAAAATGGAAAAAAAGAAACACACAACAATACGATAACCAGATTAACCAAAGTGGCAGTCCAATAAACATCAAGGTTACAGAAGTGTGTCGTGTAATTGGACGATTTCCTTTTCACTCGTTTAGTTATCTTCATTATATAAAAAAGAAAGCTCAACCCAAGCACAAGAAAACACATTCGATGTGTTCTTTGGATTTGTTAATTCTTCCCTCTCAGCTGTATGATCAGTTTAAAAAAAAAGCCTTCCTGTGTGGGCTATAGGAATTTGGAATTGGTACCCAAGGGACCTAACTGAAATGTTCTGTAGATTCTACATAAACAAAAACTTGACGATAAAATAAAACCAAA
This sequence comes from Polyodon spathula, assembly GCF_017654505.1. Classification (NCBI taxonomy): domain Eukaryota; kingdom Metazoa; phylum Chordata; class Actinopteri; order Acipenseriformes; family Polyodontidae; genus Polyodon; species Polyodon spathula. The sequence goes on along the minus strand of NC_054537.1, from coordinate 6,489,904 downwards.
CTCTGATATACGACTATATACGAAATTAAATACCATCTGGTTCTGGTTAACTATGGAAATGCTGACATAAAAGACAAATTCAAAATAGACCTATTGAAGTAAAGACAATGGGAGGAACTTTATGGTTTAGAGGCATCTTACAAACCTATGAATGAAACAGCTTTTTTAGTATAGACTAATTAAGCAATTCTATCTAACAGGTTTAATGAGAGAAGAAGGTTTGCTATAATAATTATTATTGCTTTTTTTAACAATCTGTTCTTTGTCATTGAATTTATTATGTTTTCTTTTGTATTTCTCAACTTCCCAACTCTTGCAAAGATGCAATATTTCTCACAGTATCCAAGATGCTGGGCAACTTGATAGGGCAAGGTAAATCCAATTGTGTTGAACCTTAATGTTATTTGCATTGAAATTGAGCTAGAATTGCTTTTATTATATTATTATGTATTATGATACCCCCATCGTCTTGCTTAATGAGCAGGGGTTGTCTTAAAAACCTCTTAGATACATATTTTGTTTTTATCATAGGAATTCAGTATTGACAATAACAGTTGTCATGTACTGTATATATAAGAAGATTCACATCATTTGATGAAAACCTACAGTTCTACATTGCGGGGTGTTGCAGTGTTAGTTTGTGTTCGTGTGAAAGGGTGACTGGTTCCCCCTGTCTCGTACTGCGGTGGTGTGGAGACAGTGGTAATTCATGTGATTAAGCAGAGCATGCCGTAAGCACCAGGAGATGAATTAACTGACCCCCAGCTGACAAACTAGGGACTGGAAGCAGCAAGACTGGGACACCCATTCCAGGTGGCAGGTTTAGTTTGTGAAGTAAGCTGTTTCAGCACTGATTTCTACAAGCAGCGTACATTAAAATAATAGACAAGCTCTGCATCTGGAGAGCTTATAGGAGCCGGAGTCTGTATCACAGGAAGCAGCCCCATTGAAAATCTTTTTGTTTTGTTTTGAGCTGGTAAACAACAAAAGTGCATATCTGCACATAAATCAGTCTCTTGTTTTGTGTGCTAACGTGGCAGACTCAGCAGCTACCATATAACAAAAAGCCTTTCTCTCTGAAAATGTTTTAAAGTAAAATACTCATGAATAGCTAAATTGTTTCTTTCACTGTAAGGCACAAGAATGATCCTGACGGAGCTTTGTTTTTTTATTTGTTTTTTTTTTTAGCATGGCAGGATTAACGTGTCTTACAGGCTGCCATACACGTGATCTGCATATACAATGTAAAGCTTTATTCCAGCACAGTAAACTGTTATGCTCATTTGGCCAAGCAGCTGCTTTTATAATAATTCAATCAGAGCATAATTCCGACTTCTTATTTCAGGCAGCTTTTTTATATCCTGCTTTTTATTTGCTTGTTCACGTTGGAAAAGCAGCTAAAGCACATTGGCTGAGTCAGCTTTCTTCCAGGACACTCTCTTACAAGACAAGAACTTTAATTACTATTCCAGATTTTAATTACTTATCGCGTGGGCCAAGGGGCCCATGGGCTGAAAATATCTCTCACAGGTTACTAGCACCAGTCACCAGTAACAATGGAAAACGGACACAGTTGCATTTAAGCACCCAGAGCTAATTGAAAACACATTTGTGCTTCCTGCAAAAACAGGATATCGTAACGCTAATTATTTTAGTTCCAGACATTAGTTATGTGTTTTTTCCTAACTAGAGAAAGGGTTAAGAAAACGGATCTCTTCCTTACATCTTGTACACGTCGGGGAAAGTCCATAATTAGCAACTTGCTTATATCGGCTAGATTAAATTGTATAGAATTTACCATGATATGCCAATGACTGACAGCTAGAAAAACAGCGAGCAAGCCAAGTGGGAATTCAATCAGCCATGGGAATGTCAGACTGGCTCCATCGACAATATTTACCAACCTTAACCTGCCATTTATCTTTGTCAAAAAAATGAATGTGTTCTCGTGGGCTCAGGACTTGAACCTAAAGACTTTACAGTAAAAATCTTTCTTTAACCTTTAATCTACTGTACTGTCCTAGATAACACTTTCAAGACAAGACTAAGCTTGCACTACCTCACTTTTAAACACATTTTCATTGTTTCCTGATCATGCTTAACACAGTTTTGATTATAAAATCCCTAATGAAATCTATATTCTTAAAGTAATAGCTAGCTGGAGAAGCACCAATCTATTGGTAGATTGCAATCTTAATTCTCAGTGACTGCCAATATACTTATTTAAACTGGACAAAGCCTCCACACATGGCTCGATTCAATGCATGTTACTGGGCAAACAATACCGCTGCTTCTTAATGAATGATTTATCATCTCAAGAGGCAAAAAATGTAAAGAAAATAAAAATACATATTTCATGTCATGGGTGTGATTAGTATCGGCTGTCTCAGATTATAATCTTATTTTAAGATTGCTTCTTGCTGCATTCCAAAAGCCAACCAGTTAACACCTAAAATAATATAAGCCACAGATCACTTCTTAAACCTAAAACTCAAGAGTTTAGTTTCAAAAATACTTTCCTATTTTGAAGAGCAGACTCGGTTGTGTGAGGTGATCGTCCCTGCGTGCTTGATTCTGATTATATGGAGACTGAGCTCCATCCATCCTCCTTTCATTTCCCTGACAGTACACTAAGTATTCATTCAGAGGACCTGTTCATATTTCTGTGTGGAATTGTTCTCAACACATTCTGGCAGAGTGTTTGCCTATTTGTAGTCACTGCATTTTCTAAAACATGCTTGCTCTGGAAAGTAAATTGAAAAATGAAAAAAGCACAGCGTTGATGTATTTCTGGTACGAAACAGACATTGTTTTGGGTGCTTATAATGCAGTGCTCAGACACCCCACAAAAAGGCCACTAAGTCTCGAAAACCCTTCAGTCAAATGCCCCTCTCAATGTTGTAACAGCCAATTTCATTTGAACCTTTTTGAATGGCTTGATGGGCTAGTGAATGAATCAGTCTCAAAAACAATAATAATAAGAGGCGCCGATTCATGGTGCATCATCTAACGATGAGTGAAACGCTCTGCCTAACGCCTTCACCAGTGAATGCATGTTTACGAGCGAGACCAGCTTTCCTCCAGCAACAAACAGGGTGGATCAGCTGTCGATTTCTGTAAATATGTCTTTGGATGACGGAATAAAGACGTGGCAAGAAAACATCTGCAGTTCTGTGGTAATATGAACAATACTGGGACTTACAAGACACTGTCTCTTGAGTACAGACGTCAAACTGGACGCTGTATAAGGACCAGTAAAATCAGCACAGGGGTGCATGAGAGAGACAGGAAAGCTGCACAAACAAGAAAACGTACTGTACACACAAGGAAATCAACACTACTGGCCAGGCAATTTAACAATGCTGCTGATACACACATTTACTGCACATTCAATTAAAAATGAATATATTCATAACTAAATTCAACATGCTAGCTAACCTCCTGCAGCACATGTCCTCATGTTAACTATCTCTTGAGCTACAGTATGTAGAATATGTTGTACTTATATTTCTGCATTTTAATGATATTATATTAAAATCCACAAGAAATTGGTTTTAAATGCAACATAACAAATCTCCTTAATGAACTGACCGTTGTAGTTAATAATATAAATTGGTTTGGCACAAAATATGTTGTTCGATAATCAGCCAGTTAACGAATCCCTTAACTTATATAAATATGATGGATTTGTTAATAAAATAGAAGATAATGACAGTCTGTATTCTGGTCATATCAAAGCTATCTTCTGTGGGAGTTTGAAATTAGAACTTCCCCTGCATAGCATCTCTTAATCAAGTTGGAATTACCCATTTTACTCTTCTAATGATTCATTAAACTCCTTTAGGATGCATGGCTATGCAACAGAAGAATGCATTTAAACTATACATTAAACACCAATAGCAGGAATCTTTATTTCACTGGAAACAAATGTATATTTTTAAACTTTGGCATTGGATTGGTTCAGGGAATATCTCTGCCTGGTAATTCAGTGTTTTGTTGTTTTGATCATGAAAATCATCAATTTTCCCATAAAAAGATAGATTGGAAAAAAAAAAAAAAAAAAAAAGCTGTCATATTTTTATTGCAATTGTCGGGGGGGGGGGGTTCTCCTCATTTTAATGTTGCTTGTGATCCACAATCTCATTCATTTTAATGTTGTTTGTGATCCACAATCTCATTCATTTTAATGTTGCTTGTGATCCACAATCTCATTCATTTTAATGTTACTTGTGATCCACAATCTTTCATTTTAATGTTGCTTGTGATCCACAATCTCATTTATTTTAATATTGCTTGTGATCCACAATCTCATTCATTTTAATGTTGCTTGTGATCCACAATCTCTTTCATTTTAATATTGTTTGTGATCCACAATCTCATTCATTTTAATGCTGCTTGTGATCCGCAATCTCATTCATTTTAATGTTGCTTGTGATCCACAATCTCATTCATTTTAATGTTGCTTGTGATCCACAATCTCTTTCATTTTAATGTTGTTTGTGATCCACAATCTCTTTCATTTTAATGTTGCTTGTGATCCACAATCTCTTTCATTTTAATGTTGCTTGTGATCCACAATCTCTTTCATTTTAATATTGTTTGTGATCCACAATCTCATTCAATTTAATGCTGCTTGTGATCCACAATCTCTTTCATTTTAATGTTGCTTGTGATCCACAATCTCTTTCATTTTAATGTTGCTTGTGATCCACAATCTCTTTCATTTTAATGTTGCTTGTGATCCACAATCTCTTTCATTTTAATGTTGCTTGTGATCCACAATCTCATTCAATTTAATGCTGCTTGTGATCCACAATCTCTTTCATTTTAATGTTGCTTGTGATCCACAATCTCTTTCATTTTAATGTTGCTTGTGATCCACAATCTCTTTCATTTTAATGTTGCTTGTGATCCACAATCTATTTCATTTTAATGTTGCTTGTGATCCACAATCTCTTTCATTTTAATGCTGTTTGCGATCCACAATCTCATTAATTTTAATGTTGCTTGTGATCCACAATCTCTTTCATTTTAATGTTGCTTGTGATCCACAATCTCTTTCATTTTAATGTTGCTTGTGATCCACAATCTCATTCATTTTAATGTTGCTTGTGATCCACAATCTCTTTCATTTTAATGTTGTTTGTGATCCACAATCTCATTCATTTTAATGTTGCTTGTGATCCACAATCTCATTCATTTTAATGTTGCTTGTGATCCACAATCTTTCATTTTAATGTTGCTTGTGATCCACAATCTCATTTATTTTAATATTGCTTGTGATCCACAATCTCATTCATTTTAATGTTGCTTGTGATCCACAATCTCTTTCATTTTAATATTGTTTGTGATCCACAATCTCATTCAATTTAATGCTGCTTGTGATCCGCAATCTCATTCATTTTAATGTTGCTTGTGATCCACAATCTCATTCATTTTAATGTTGCTTGTGATCCACAATCTCTTTCATTTTAATGTTGTTTGTGATCCACAATCTCTTTCATTTTAATGTTGTTTGTGATCCACAATCTCTTTCATTTTAATGTTGCTTGTGATCCACAATCTCTTTCATTTTAATGTTGCTTGTGATCCACAATCTCATTCATTTTAATGTTGCTTGTGATCCACAATCTCTTTCATTTTAATGTTGCTTGTGATCCACAATCTCTTTCATTTTAATGTTGCTTGTGATCCACAATCTCTTTCATTTTAATGTTGCTTGTGATCCACAATCTCTTTCATTTTAATGTTGCTTGTGATCCACAATCTCATTCATTTTAATGTTGCTTGTGATCCACAATCTCTTTCATTTTAATGCTGTTTGCGATCCACAATCTCTTTCATTTTAATGTTGCTTGTGATCCACAATCTCTTTCATTTTAATGTTGCTTGTGATCCACAATCTCATTAATTTTAATGTTGCTTGTGATCCACAATTTCTTTCATTTTAATGTTGTTTGCGATCCACAATCTCATTCATTTTAATGTTGCTTGTGATCCACAATCTCTTTCATTTTAATGTTGTTTGTGATCCACAATCTCATTCATTTTAATGTTGCTTGTGATCCACAATCTCATTCATTTTAATGTTGCTTGTGATCCACAATCTCATTCATTTTAATGTTGCTTGTGATCCACAATCTTTCATTTTAATGTTGCTTGTGATCCACAATCTCATTTATTTTAATATTGCTTGTGATCCACAATCTCATTCATTTTAATGTTGCTTGTGATCCACAATCTCTTTCATTTTAATATTGTTTGTGATCCACAATCTCATTCAATTTAATGCTGCTTGTGATCCGCAATCTCATTCATTTTAATGTAGCTTGTGATCCACAATCTCATTCATTTTCGAAAAAGAAATAAACACTCTTGGCATTACTGGAAGGCACGTATTAATAACATATTCAATATGAATTGACCTATTTTAATAATAAATAAAGGTTTAATTTACTTAACCAAAGAAGTCTTTATATATGATAATCACATACTTCATTCTGAGCACTGCACTTCAGCTAAAACTAAATGTGGGATGCAAGATAATGTAACCCCGTACGCTAGAAGTACAGAAGGTATCGATTATTAACTAAACCACACTTTGGCTCAATGCTCCAAGGTGCTTTGCTTAAGACTGAACACATTCACATTCACAAGACTACTGAATAATGGGGGTTGCTCAATCCTTTCTTCACTGGTTTGTAAGACTTCCTTTAGATTTAAAAGATACCCCACAGGAAATAGCTGAGAGCATGTTTTTCAGTCAATGGCTCAGTTATGTAGTGTTGTTTTGCACTAGCTTTTCCTATGCCAAACAATAGAAATAGCACTGCCCTTGTCTTAACCGGGAACACAGAGGCCATTTCAATGATTACATTTGTCTGGAGGAAAGAGCTGGCGAAATGATTTTGATTGGAGTAAGGAAACACATCACTTAGAGGGTACCTTGGGCAAATATTTCATTTTGGTGTGAGAAACGGCCCCATTATTAGGCCCCAAGGAATACAACAACAATTTCTTTAGCATGAGAAGCCTGGGAAGAGAAAACATATAGATGCTTGTTGTTTTATCACACCTGTGGGGTTTAAGTTAATAGATTATATTTATTGCCCCCTTCAGGGTTTATTTGCTGGATATGGATGCTGTTAGACTCCAGTTTTGGCTCATGTCCGCCCATCTAATATCACAGCAGCTCTACTACATAACATAGATTGCAGAAAAATGACCAAGGGTTGTAGCTTTTCTGAAAGGCTCTACATAAAATGTGAATTACATTGACATAGTGGTTTTAATCCGTAAGTGGACAGACTTCGATATAAAGGTACGCTGAGTGCACTGCAGGTAAACAATACTTACACCTTCATTATTTAATATGTATACTTTCAACAAAAAAGATACGATCAAGACAGTAACTACATGTTGTTAATGTATGGAGTTCCATCTTCACAATCGTGCATGTATCAAATATTAGTATATCATAAATACAATGTGGCTGTCTAGTTAATGCATTTGTATGTTAAAGCATATGCAGGAATTTATAAACTTCCGTGTTGAAACAGTATTGGGACACAAGCAGGGTGCTGTATTGTATATTCACAACTTCTCACCTGTATAAATTCTTTACTGGAGTCTTCTGCAGGGGTCCATGCGTTTTCAATGTAGTTCAGTCTGGATTTCTCTGCGGACCAGTTTGCGTTGTACTGGGAGGAGCACATGATCTGATCTGAGGTAATCTCACCAGATTCCATCCCCAGTGGTTCCAGACAATCGAAATCTAGGTTTTATGGAAAACGAAAACCCGTAAGTGGGTTCTAGAGCGGTGAGTCCAGAGGCTGTCAGTCTTACCATATAACCATCCAGCCTTTTTAAAAGTCAACAAACAAGTAATTTTAAAAAGCTACCCTTGCAGGGGTCCTGCCGCTCTCATCTGTTTAATCAAAGTGACATGTCTACAGCTAAATTCAGCATTATTCCATTTTATTTTTCATTTATTTTTTAGCATTATACAAATTTGTCACACATTCTGGAATTTCCTCTGTTTACAAATTTACTAACAATGACGATGCTAAGAATTAACTGCATAGATGTTGACATCTGCTACCACCACATTGGTGTTTTTATTTGTATTTAACAGGAAAACCCCCAAATGGTGTTGCAGTCAGTAGACCCCATTGGGTTCAGAGGTCACGGGTTCAGTCTCTGGCCAGAGTGCAGTCAGCCTGGGCTCCAGCGAGACAGACTGGGTGGCTATCTGTCTGCACAGTGGGCAATAACAATGGCCACTGGAGACCAGAGTTTACTGCTTCACACCACACAAAGCTTCCTGGAGAGGAGATGGGTATCTGCAGCAGTATAAGCCCACTGAATCTCACAAGCTCAATAAAGAATTTCAGTTTCTTAGCTCACCATATAGTGCCACTTAGTAAGTCAGTTTCTAACTCCTCATTCACCGAACACCACAACATGCAGAAATACACAATGTAAAAAATCAAAACAGGAGTTTCAAGACTTCAACCAGAATGAAAAGATGTGAAGACTAACCTTCTGGTACAGTCTTCTCAATGACGGTGAAGTTTGCAGAGAAGCCTTCCTTTGCTATGGCATTGTCGGTCATCAGGGTCATGGCAAGGATTCCAGTAGAGGTTCGGAATCGACCAGGTGTGTTCTGTCCACAGAACCGTCCTACGTGGGGACCAACTAAATAAAGAGGGAATAGACATGTGTTAACAGAGTAACACTGCATAATAAGCTTCATAATAACTCTAATTCACATTACACTCAGATCCTAGCATTAGGGTTAATTAAACTGCGACACATTTCCCAAAGTGTATATGCATTACACAGGACGTTTGAGGGATTCTTTATAAACACGAGAGCACAAAATTTGCCACCTTGAAAATTAAATACACTAGAGTAAGGAAATTGCTAGGGGCTGTGGTTGGCTTAAGAAATGTGATGGTTTGAGTTACCAACAATAGTATGCCTCCTCTTTGCTAAATAAAACCCCACAGCATTTCTATAAACCTATATTCTTGACATAACTTTACTATGAAAAGAAACAGCTCTTTTGCAATTTTAAAAAGCTCTTTGCAATTCTGTATTGTGCTCTTCTTTTAGCAGGACAGTGCCTCTGATCCCAGAGTGCCATTCTCAGTGCCAGCGATAAATTAATTAATATTAATTAATTAATAATAAATTATTACACGTTAAGATTACATTTCAGACATCTTTTCTTGACTGGATTATAAAAAATGTCACTTTAAAAAAAAAAAAAAGTATGTTAGTTTTCTTTTTTCAGTTTTACTAGAACCCCCACCCCCCCCAAAAAAAAGAAACCCTTGAAAAAAAGGAAGATAAACCACCCCATTCAAAGTTTTTAATTTAGATAACTTGTATGTTCCTGAATGAATCACACATAGAAAAGCTTTGCTTGGGAAGTAAGAGCTACTATGGGTTTGTTTTTAAAATAAGGTTCTAATTTGACAAACCAAAATTCTACTGGGTTAAGCCTAGGATCGATTTCTGTTAATGCATTCTACAATACCAGCTTATCCCTCTGGATTCCACTTATTTTAGAGTTAACATTGGGTAAACCATGAATAGAAGGCTGATGCAACCCAGGGGTAATTCCCTAGTGCTGTAAAATGCTCTAAAAAAATCCAGCTCTGGCTTGAACATGTGGGGTATTGATGATCAAATCATCCCTTGGTTCTATTTAAAAATTCTCTAGAAAGCTTCCAAAACACAAAAGCTTGTGGATCATCAATAATATAGACATGAGCTACTCTGCACCACTACTGTGGTCTCTTTAGCTTTATGCATAAACTTAATGTGACAGAACAAAGCAGACCCATTAAAGGACTTGTATGCCTGTTGGCCTTGCTCTATTTAAATTCATTGTAAAAGGAATATAAAAAAAAATCCCTTCAAAACCTTCGTGGCACATTAGCAGCTACTGTTTCAAAGGAATGTCGAACTGCATTTGGCACCAAACAACAGGATCTTTCTTTTAGCACAGCAAAGAAAAAACATGGGAGAAAACAGTTCATTATTGTCTGCAAGCTGAGGTCAGCTAAACATCTCTTTGAATACACAAGCAACTTTATCAGACACCACAACCCTGCTCGCAAAAGAAAACACAGCAGCCGAACCTCGCCTCAGACACCATAGCTGAAAGGGAAGGCAATGCATTGCTGTGGCTGAAGCTTTGTCCTGACTGCTTTACGCTGCTGTTCCAGATTGTTACATTGGGAAGAGGAAGCTTTAAGGAGTTCAGATAAGGCCTCCCTGAAAGTTAAAGAGGTGCTTGTCAACATCAACTTCCTTTAATTCTCATTCTTATTCTTTAAAGTGATAAAATCAGAGGTGGGTTTCAATGGTGCCATTTAGAGTGTGGTATAGTATAAGCCACGCTGGTCACACCAGGATAATTTTTGATCTCAGCTTTTGTGTACTATTTTGTATAAATATTCACACCCATGATTGTTGGCTCGACACAAGATGAATAATGCAAGCCTAAGCAGCATCCGCTTTTGGCATGATACAAGATACAACCATATAAACCTGAACAAGCTGATTACTGTAGGTAATTCTTTTTTTGCTTGTTTGTAATGAAGCCTTCTACAATTAGGTTTGGTGGTGCTTTTCCTTCTATACCAGCACAGCACTGGCAAAGCCCACGGAAGGACCGTTGCATTTCCATGACATACCTCCAGGGAAGCCATCCCAGATTTCCAGTCGATCGTAACGGCAGAACACTCCGGTGGGAGGGGTGGTGTCAGGCTCCAGCTCAAAGCTCTCAAACTCAACAATGATCTCTGCCATCTTGGGTGCAAAGATCATGTAAGTGCAATCCAGATTGTTGGGGTACTTCTCAGGGAATCCTGGGGATTTGATCACTCCGCTTGTTGTTGTGAAGTTTCTGGAACATTCAGGTCCTGAAAGACAAACATACAGTAGAATCCCGTTATTCCGTGTTTCAATACTTATTGTTTCGATATTCCACGTGGTTTAATACAGTACATTATCAGAGTATATGAGTGCAGAAATCACCTGATCTATGTGGAAATGGGCATTCACACTCTTTATTAGTACAGAAATTAGTGTATGTTTGCGGAAGCGGACCGATATTTAATTTAATTCAATTAATTTGAGTACAGTATATCGCAAGTCAACAGACAGTACTGTAATGCAGTTACTGAAACCAGTGACAAGCGAGCAAAAAGCAGATTTAAGACTCTCTTAGCCTGGCAATCTGAATATGAAGAGCAGTTATGACAATTAAAGACTCAGAGCGAGATCAGTGACTTTTTTAAACCAACTTTCTCTGCCTCAGAACAATGCTGATTATGTACAGTATATGTTTTGACCTTTGTTGGGATATTATATTTTATTTGTATGATTGCTTTTTTAGAATGAATAGCACAGGGATTTCTCATACAGTAAACTCAACCTTGTGCTTTTATCATTAATTCGGACTCAAATGACCCTATCTGCATTAATTAACAGGTCTACTGTGTGTTTATATATATATAAAAATAGAGTGCCATGCTATGTGTACACCCTATAAATACAACTATGCAATTGAGTCTCTGAAAGTAGCCCAGGAATGCCCGTCCACTCTTATATGCGTATAGCACTTTTAAACAACACCTCTTGTTGGTTATGTTAATATGTTTTGCTTTAAACCAAAAACCAGCTGTTGCTAGCTGGTGTCAGTGTTAAATTCTTGGGGAGTGTGAAAATGATCTTGCGGTATTTTAAAGGGTTTTTTTGAACAGGAAGAAACTGCCCTGAAAAGTGCATTGTACAGCAGTAAAAAAGAAAGAAAAAAAAGAAAAGCAACCCAGATATTTTACGCTGTTTACTGTAACTATTCAAATACTTCAGCTTGCTGCTTTCCCATGGCCCTATTATTTTAACACTACTAGGACAGACAGGCAGGTTATTTTGTGTCAAGGTTTTTAGGTTAATAATTAGACAAATGCTTGCTGTGGAAGTGAAAGAAAAGTTAATAAGAACTGAAGAGTTAATCGTTTGCTTTTGTGCAAACAAGGTAAAATCCCTGTGTTAACGCCCCCCCCCCCCAAAAAAAAAAAAAAAAAAAAAAAAAAAACCTGCTCCACTTTCAGGAAAAAAAGAAACTGACGTTCAAACAGAACAATTGCGGGGCCCAGATCTGGCATGGAACTTAAACAACAGTTACATAGCCGTCATTCTTAAACCCACAGTCTGAGCACTGAACACTCCCGCTCCTACCCCCTACCTTTTTAAAAACACCATGTAGAAAATGAGTGAAGTTTTTTGACACACTCTAGGGTTGAGTTACCTAGAGGAGTGACAGATACTCCACCAGATGTGACCTATGCTGGCAAACTGAATGTGAAAGTCAACTTGCAGCACACGCGCCAAGGCTGCCCCCCTCTGGTGTTGACACAGGTGCAGACATGAAGTGCTCTGGGAAGCAGGGGCATGATAAGCTGCTGCTAACTTTCCTTCCAGGTAATACAAGCAGCCTGTCTCTGGACTGGGCTGCTCCTGACATATCAACACAGGTTCCAAAAAAGTGTTCCCACTGCAGCAACATCAAGAGCTAATTTGGAAGGTCCCTTTCCTGTGGCTCTGAAAAAGTTCAAGATCTTAAATGAATGCGTAAGTGAGACATTGAGAATAAAGTAGGATGTAATGATACAATAAATATATTCCTTTCCCAAGGATGGGGAGGAGAGTGTATAGGCAGTTTGTCATGAAACAGTCTGCCAGAAACATTCAATAACTGTTTATTTGCAAACAGAGGCTTTAACTAAAACATGAACTAAATCTGCATGAACTTGCTTTTACTTTTGTCACTTGTCAGTCATACCTCAGTTCAGGCCACTCAACAGGAGGACACCTACCTATGAAATGAAGCTTATCTAAATATGCTCTCAGTAACTCCTGACTACTGAAGCTAAGCAAACAGTTAGCTGATGCATTTTTCAATAGCAATTCTAGAAGAGTCAACCCCTCCCAAAATCCACCCGTACCTTCATTTTCCCTTTACATACATCACACCACAGCAGCTTTGTGCTTTACCAGCAGGCCAGCACTCACCAGTTTTGAAGACTTCATAGCGGATAGAGAAGCCAGCCCCATGTGTTTCATAGTCGGACACAAACTTGATGAAGAGCAATGAGGTTGTGGACAGCACTGGAGAGGGGGCGATCTTCCCACAGTGCTTCCCCACCAGTGGGGCATTCTCATCACCCCCATCCCGGACCTCTACATAATCATACCTGCAGAAAAGAGATGTCGTTATCAACCCGGTTCATACATGCCTGTGATGTACATTGAAGTCCTGTTTGACAGTAACATTGACCAGACACGATTCTTTGTTATGTTTAAACCCTCTCACAGTGTCCATTTTTATTTCAGACAGAAACATGCTGGCTAAATATGTCAGACAGTTAATCCCATTCTAAAAAAAAATAAAATAAATAATATTCAGTAGTGTTTTTTTCTTGTTTTGTTTTGTTTTGTTTTTTTGGTTAGCTACAAATATGAAGACATCTATGGAAAGACATAATAAACAAATTAACATAAAAGAAAAACTCATGGGAGTATTAAACCTGAAAGAAAATGTAACATAAAGCTGCAGTATTCCTTGTCATTATTTTAGTTTAGAAAGTCAATCCTTCCATAAACTTAATTTATTTAACTGTTCCACAATGTAAGTAGCCTTGTTTGTGATTCAGTGTTCTAGAAATTGTGTGGTTGATGATCGACTATTGCAGTAAAAGTTAATTTTACATCACATAAAATTGTGGTGAACAAAACAAACAAAAAAAAAGATACTGTAAAGAAGCTAATGTTAAAGTGTTAATTTAATGTACCTAATTACCTTTGTAATTTCGGTTTGTTTCAACACTGATTGCTTTGAAGCACTGCGGTACCTGAGGGTTCAGCCCTTTACTGCCCAGGGTATGTTCCCTTCCCTTCCCATACCTATTTAACACATATGTTCTCAATGTCAAATATACTGGACACTGGAAGCAAAGGGCTATATTATAGATTATTTACATTTCTGTTGCCTGCAACCGATTTTCCATGTGCTTTCTGGGAAACAAAAACTATTTCACACTGTGCTTGCTCATTTCACTTGCTATTTACTACATACAGCAAGACTAAGAGCAAAACCAGGGATTTTAGAAAGAAAGACCCACAGTGGAGATTGCCTTCGCCAACCCTCATCATGGGTCTAACCCCAAAAATTATCCTGAATCTGCAACCAATTAAATTTAAGATTTGGAAAATGTTAATACCGTATAACCTCTCACAGCAATGCTAAAGTTAGGAAACACGCTGGGTTTACAAGATTATTGTACTTCTACAACATATTTATATATATATAAAAAAAATGCAAAGTGCTTCTTTTTCATTGGCAAATGGCATCCCTTGAGAAGGCTGTAATGCAAGGGTGACTTCACCCAGCTCTTTAGCTCCTTTTACTGGAAATGATATGACCTCATCACTGAGACCCTGGTTCACTGTGTTTCCGCTGATGGAGATTTGTGGCTGGGAAAGGCATGGCTCTATCAGGTGCTGTATTTTATGTCGTGCATCTCTCTTGCCTGCTATTAAAGAGGCAATGTTACGTTGCAACTGTTTCAATTTGGAAAATTACAAAAGGTTACATAGAGTATGACCCATATTGATGCTGGCCATTATCTTATTGTAAATGTACACTGGTAATGGACTCATCCTATTTGCTGGGCTTGTTTTGGCATTGACACCTATCCCTTCAGAAACAGCTGTGAAAATATTGACCCCCTTTTAACAAATAACAGCTGCAGCAACTGCTTAAATCGGCAGATTGATATGCCATAACCTACTTTATTATAGAGGGAGTGTATTTCTCAACACCAGTAAAGCAACCAAGGAGCCCAGACAAAAGGACACTAAAACCTGTCAAGCCACTCCCATCTAGCCCTGCAACAAAAGCCCTCTTCTTCTGCACACAAGACTGCATTTTAAACACTTCTTCCACTGCACATTGCTCTTCACTCACTTTGTATTGCTTGTGCCCAGAAAGGTCAACATGGGTATGTCAACAGCATAGTAAAACATTTCTGTACAACCCAAAAGAAAAATATTGTTTTCTTGTTTATTTATGTTGTCATAGTATCACAATAGAGTTCATATACATTTTAATTAGTGTTTATGCCGTATTAATTATAATATTTAAGCCCCTTGTTTCCTGTGATTACACAGCGCTGAGCATTACAAACCCATCTCATTAACCCACGCGTTCAGTCGTTTTAATCCAACATGGAAGACGAGATGATTCACTTTCAAAATGTCACAGTGTAAAATGATGGCCGCTGTAACATCACTGTGTTCTAATGAGTCTGAATAATTCATTTGAATATGCCTCAGACTCAGACGGTACTCAATTTCATTTGCGGGGGATGAAAATAAACTACACAGAACAAGAGCAATGAGCCACGACACCTTTACTGCTCGAGGACAAATCCCTTTTGATATCTGCATGCACATCTTCACGCTGCTATAAATGCCCTTGCCACCTCATTTGTACCTGTGCCAAGGCTTAGAGGCATTGGTTTTAACAAGTCATCTGGAAGCCATTCTATGATCATCTACAGCTTGTTCACCTCCTTGTTCAGCATTTAAATTAGTGAGGCTGCCAAGCACTGCTCTGCTCTTAGTCACTTTATAAATGTTTTTTTTTAAATCTGTGTCAGTAACCACCTGCAGGTTAATATCCCAGCCCTAACAAAGTCAAATCCTATTAACAAACTCTGAGCAGGCTTTTACGTCTCTTCCAGGGCTTTGGAAAACTCTAGGGATCATTCCACGCTCATCTCATTTGTTTAAATTTTGAATTGAAGACGGACAGTCAAACAGTGTGATCAGTACAAGTGCTGGTAGAAACATTACTCCCAGAGCTTGCAGCCAGCTGAGCCTCAAGCAGGGCAGAGGGAGGGGAGGAGGTTAGGTATCTGTCCTAAATCTTTGTGATGGCATCTCCTCACCCCAATAACAGTAATGGAATAAGTCAAAATGACCAGTCTTCCCTAAATTAATTATTAAAAAAAAAAAAAACACTAGCTTCTTTTCTAGAGAGGGAATATGTCTGCAGGGAAACTGGATGAATTGCTAGGCCTCAAGTGATGCCCACAGTGAGTCTAGCATGCATTCACCCTGAACTAATGGACAGCTCAATTGCTTTCTGTTTTGATGCGTTCTTCATTTGGCTTTCTGTTTGATTAGCCGTGTAACAGAATATTGAAATGCTTGTGATATTCCAGTGCCTGTCTACCTGTTTTGATGTCAAATGCAATGAAATTGGGCAAACATTACCTAAAATCATCTTTAACTGGTATATTTATTTATTCTCAAACATGTACTCAAAGCGGTTTGGGTGTTCATTTTTGCACATAAAAAAACCCCAAGTAGTATGTATGAATGGCTCGATATTTCATCAACCTAAAAGTATTTTAAGTACACCTAATACATTAAAAAGGATTATAAAGTGTTCTGCAAAAATATAGGAATAGTAATGCCCCAACAGAATGCAAAACTGCATGCCTTTACAAAAGAGGCAAAGTCAACCTAAAGCTGTGTGTTAGTGCTCAGGTGAAGCTTTGTTAACATTTGCAGGGCTCTGAGACATTTAAAACATTTGTTTATCCTCTTTCTAGAAAGCCAAATTGATTTTTTTTTTTTTTACTGGAAACATACACAGATTCAAATGTACTGATGATATGAATTAATCCGAACAAACTAACTTTCAAGCAGTAGCCTCTTCAGGTTGGTAATCACATCTTCTCAACTTCTGACAGAAAAATTCAGAAAGAGATTTCATTCACTTACACCCAAGTATGAGCCTTATTAAACCCCAGTTATACATTAGACCTGATATTTTTTAACATGAACAATAAAAAGAACACTTGTAAAAGCTACTTTTAAAACCACAGAGAACACTGAATGTTTCTTGCAGTGGGTGATTATCGTCAGCATTGATGGCACTGCTAGATTTTTATCCGTTAGGCTTTTAGTTTCGTCGTTGCTTAATCTGAACAATCAGATTGAATGAATTAAAGTTTTCACCTCCAACGACTGTTTTATTTCTTTGTCACACAATTAGTCCTTATTAGAAAACGTGGCTTTAAAAGCTAGAATGAGTAACCCAGTGACCTAAAAATTGCCCAGAGGCTTGCTGTTAATTTATTCCAGGCCTAGACTGCATTTCTCCATGACATCTTTCAAGAAAGCTAGCATTTATAAAAATAATGACTCCTATTGTATACAGCATACCACTGACCTTAAAATAAATACATCTTCTGTGTTGCTAATGTTTGGATACTGCATATTTCCCATTTAAGTTTGGCTGACCATGTAACAAATGATATAATCACTGTCTATAAAACTTATTAGAACATTGTATTATTAATAACAGCCATCAGCAAGTAAATAAACTTGGGAATGTAGAACTAAATTATTTTAGAGTAATAATAAAGTTCCTTTAATATTGATATTTGCAGGTCACCAAAAGATCATTTGTTATAATAATATCCAGCAATAGCACAATAGTCTTGTTTATCTGTATTAAATCTCTCAAGTGCAGATTTCAATAGATTTGATTTCCTTCTTCCAGTGATCCAAAGAAAAGAATATGTTCTAAAAAATGTGCATTGTTTGCATATTTATTAATGTAGCTTGTAAATGCAAATGTTATTCTATTTTTTTTGTTTATAGACAACAAAAAACATTTATTTTGGATAAAGTAACCCTGCTGTTATAAATAACATTATGGTTGAGGCAGGAAACAGTTCATCAAGCAAGGAACAATCTAAAAGAAAAACACTTTGCTGCTGTTGAAGGTTAAAGAATGCCTCAACCTATAACTGAAACCTCCCCAAATTATTCCAGTCTCAGTAGTCCCTCAGTAGGGTGCTGGTCACCACAGTAAACCTAGAGCTGTACTTTATGTAAAAAAACAAAACAAAAAAACTGGTCTTAAAAAACGAACTGCCAAGTCCAACTTTCCAGCTATTATCAAGACAACAACTGTCATATGTCCAGCTACACATTGTCATGACCTTTGAGAGAGCTATAATTATAGGCATGAAGGGTGTGTAAAGACGTGTGCTTTGTGCAAGAAAGAAAGAAAGAAAGAAAGATTGTATATTGGTAGTCTAACTAACCCTACTTGAGAGAAGAAAAATGATCAATTAAAAAGAACCATTAACTGTACTTATTCAACCTTAATCTGTCTTTTGCAACCTTGCACTCAGGATCTGTATACAGAATCCATACAACTTAAAAGGGTTCATACAAAAGGTAAAGGCTTTGGGTGAAGTTTCAAAATTGTACCCATCTGCAATGCTGACCTCTTGGACAGCAAGACCACTCTAATGGGCTAGACCATTAACCCAGAGGTCTTCCTTGGGGGTCCCAGGCAGGCAACTGGAACAATGATTTTGTTCCTTTACGCCCTCCCCCTTTATCCTGGGAGCTGTATGGAGTGCCAGGGGGCAATAACTACTTTAATACGAATTATTCAATTAAAAGCTCCAGCTCTCCCTTGTAGAAGGCAAGTCAGCCTTGCTCTCTGCTAAATGTAACGATACACTGCCTGCTGACAGGGCAGCACAAGCACTTGGCAGGGGGTTGGAGGATCAGAGAACAGAACAAGAGCTGGCAGACCAAAACCGCAAGAAATAACAATAAAAAAGATAAAGGCCTTCATAAACCTTAATTACTCAGAACACATGTATTGTGCCATGCGATCAGGCACCAATACAAGTGCACTGAACATTACTGAAATTCTAATAATTATCCAATTAGTGTCCTGACAAAAAGGCTCCTTCTTGTACTCTCAGTCACACATTCCTTTCTAGCCGTGCTCTCCTTCCTGTTTTGTGTTACTCTGTAGACACTGAATGCATCAGGTGTCAAGGAGGGTCCCTACTTCTTAAGGGACTAACGCCTTGCCAGAGTGAAGAGGCAGACGGGATTGTCTCTGATCAAAGTCAAGGCAGGATTTGAGACGGCACTCCTGCCAATTTCTGGAGGACAAGCTGACCTCTAAATCCAACAGTTCCCTTTCACTGCCAAAGTCGATGGCCATGGTCACGTAATTAGAAGTGGGATGTGTGCCAGTCGCATTCGTTTTGTCTGGAATGGTTGAGCTGCTAAAATCTCATACAACACAACCTATGTCATCAGTGTGGTCCATCGCCAGAAACTGAAAATTGCTCACGTACCCAGACATGGCGTAACAAAACCAGAATACAGCACGTCAAGTAAGAATATGTTTTGGTTTATCCAACTGGGTGGGAGTGAAGCTAGGCTTTTTAACAGCTGCTTTGCTTATCATTGAGTTTAATTTAAACTTGTTTTTAGAAATACAAAATGTGATTATCTATGAATATGACGTATTCTGTACATAATCCCCCCCCCCCCAAAAAAAGAAAAAGAACAATCATTACAAAAATAAAAACAGTTTCAGTTAAGTGGACCAAATTATATTGGTATTTTTATTTTCTTTTGCTATTATATCCATCATGAGTCATTAGAATAATACAGTGAAAAAGTTGTACTTTGGCTTTCATTATTCTCCGAGTGTGTGCTGTGCTGGGCATACCAGATAGAATCATATAACAGGGTCCTGTGACTCAGCTTCTTTTTGTAGGAACACTCCGCACTTCTAACTGGAACTCAGGAATGTTCTTAGTTCTAAGTTGAATATGAGAAAGAATCCAGCTTACAAAAATACCTGTACTGGTGGATTTGCATGTTGTAGCCCCATGGCTACAGAATATTTAAGTCTGTGGAAAATAGGAAGTAAGTGCTACTGAATATACCTGTAGTTCTGCTTTGTAATTGTCACAGTGAGTATTTTGAATCTATTTGAATGTCCAATTTGGCAGTTTCTAAATAAGAGGTTGGCAATTCACAAATGTTGTGCAGGAATCAAGTCGTTCATTCAAATGTTGTTCTGTATATACAAATTAGAAAAAAAGAAAGCTTTTTTTTTTTTACAAGGACATGCATGGCATGATGTGGTGACCTTTATGCGATTTATGGTTCAAATTCAATGTCTCACCAGATTACTACATCCGGATATCTACCGTATTAAATCAAGAAGAAATATTGTTGATGGAATATTGATCTATATTCAAGTAGTTTACAACCAAATTATTAACTCATACTTTCTGGTCACAATTCAATACATTATTTGACTGTGTTGCATTAAGATCAGGCTTTGATTTCTCTTATTTTGCAATATCTCTTCTTAATTAAAGGTTTAGAAAAAAAATCGATGTACAAAATTCCTAAATTAAATTAAAATGAATTTGTGAAATATGATTGTGGCAGGCTGGTGAGTGGATAGAGGCCCAGAGACAGTCTGCAGTTTAAAAAAAAAAACAACAATTTTATTATAAATAACACAAAATAAAAGTGCACAAGGGCAAAATAAAGGGATTTAAACACAAAAAAAAAAAAAACAGTACAAAAAACAAACTTACAAAAATAAAGGTTTCCAGGCTGGGCAATGCCTTCACTGGATTCACAAATCTCAAAAATACACACAAACCAACAACTACCAACCTGCTTCCTCAACTCCCTCCTCCCAAATGAGAAGCAGAGGCCTCCTTTTATGTCAGGTGGCTGGGCGCTGATTGATTGTTAATTAACCTAATCAACTAATCAACCCCAGCCACCTGAACATAATAAACCCAGGCAGGTAGGGGAAATTAACCCCATCCCTTCCAATTTAAAAAGGGCAGAGCTTTGCTCTGCCACAATGATGAATTTAGTACTACTGAATACCTTTAAATAAACCTGGAGTTTGTTCCTACACAACAGTGAATGCTCATATTTTACAAACATTCACCTACGTAATGGAGAATAAAACACAATGATTCACAACAAACAATGAAACAATCATTTATTAGCTCTTTTCATTTCTATTATTATTCTAATTCCTGCATCGCGTTAAAGATCAGTTAAGTACACACATGCTTGTCTGTAATTGGTTCATGCCGTGAGAACATTATGAGAAATAAGTACAGACTTTGTTTCTACGGTACATTGGATTTTATAGCTCATTCACTTGGCCCAACAATCCTTTTTGACAGGATGAGACTCTAGAGGGCAGAGCACCCTTGTATATCAGGATATCTAATTTCTATAGGGCCGAAGGAAAAGTAAAAGGTCTTTCACAAGACCCCCCACCCCCCCCCCCCCCCCCATCCCCACCAATCCCCCGGCGGTACACCGTTTGCTGCTTTTGCAGGAATCACAAATAAACAGAATAAAACTGGTTGATTTAAAACATCAGTCATAGGTTATGGATTTTTCTTCAAGCGGCTAAAGAGGCAAAAATAAATTTTAGTAGGGTAATAAAAACGACTGTTGTTTTCGAAGGTGGATTTCCAAGCTAGTTGTCTAGATGCTAAACAGTCAACATCAGCCATGGATTACATGGGTCTATGTATTGGACTCATTTGTCCCAAACTACTGAAGTGAAAAGGCTAAAGATTACATTTTACTTGGGTAATAAAAAGTACTGCTGCTTTTAAATGAAAGGTCAGCTTACCAAAGTGGGTGTTAAACTACTGGTGTTGTTAGCAGCATTATACTGCACTACACGTGCGGACCACAGGAACATTCTCAAGTCTAAGCAGTGTTTTTTCCTTGAATGAGATATTTCACTTTAGGGGTAAGATATTTATGAACCTGCAATCCATCCCCCTACGGCTCTTTGAAACCCCCAAACCCAATTTGCTGAACACTCCACAAATCTTGATTTCCTGGAAACCAGGCTGTAATGCAAACACAAACACAACTCAGCTGCTTGTACTTGTAAATAATAGAACATATACTGTACTTAATTCATGGTAAAACGTATGCATGCTAATGCAAACTGAAAAGCTGTTTTAATGTACCAAGGTGGATTATCAGATCAAAATGGCTAAAGAAAAAATGTACAGTATAAAAGTTATTAATGTTTTATCGTTTGCCTCATGGGCAACAATACATTTAAACACAGGATTTTCAAAATATATTGATTTTAAATATCAGACTCTGGCATTTTATAAATGTGTTATCTCGCTGTTGTTGGCACTGTTTGATTTGGGGGTTTGACATAGAAAATCTTGTAACTCAACCAATTTTGTTATTGACAGAAAAGTACAAGGTTTCAGCTGCTTCTAACCTTGAATCTTAGTAAATGTTTTCTAGCATTGGGTGCTTAACAACAACATACTGTATGTTGCAATGTATATACAGTACAATGTGTGGTTTATGTTCCCTGTTCACTGAGCTATGACAGTTTGCTGTGACTTTGAACACAAGTGCACTTTATTAGGGAACATGATAAGCCCAACAATGAAAACTTCATTAGTAGTTAAAATGAGCCTGTTTCAGTCTGCTTTTTTGAATCCTGTTGCTTAGCAGCTGAAAATATTTTGTATGTGCTGATAAGACAATGTGTAGTGAGCAGAAGATCTCACCTTAATAAAAGTACTTGAGCAATGTGTGTTGGTGTCTTACTTATACAGAGGCACACACAGTGCAACACACATTTTAGTTTGCTGGCATGGCATTCTTCCCTGAAAATGTCTTACCGGCACATATTTCTCTGGGTTGTTTTATTAGTTTGTGTTGTAAACCCGCTGTCTACCACCCAGAGCTGTAGGACTGGCATGCTAGCATTTTTGAGTTTCTGCCAGCCATAGTAAATGAATAGTGGCATGCAAGGTAAAGCCACACAGGCATGCTAATCTTTAGCCCTCAGCATTAATAGAATTCCAAAACCAAATGTTTTCAACAGGTACATTTACAGTGGGAATATTTTAGGAGATTTACGCTTCAATGGAGAACTACAAATAACAAACAAGAATTGGAATCCCTGTATTATTGTTCATACTAAGAACTAGGGAGTACATACCTCACATGTTTTTAAACACAGGCCCTCACAAAATATTTGTCTTTACACTGATAATACAAACCCTTCGAAATTCTTAAAAAAACATAGTATCCTTCCCATGTCCATCCGCTCCACAATATCTTTCAGTATCCTTTAGTCCGTGAAAACTTTATTGGTCCCCAGATGACGACATTCTATCCAAATGTAGTCATGCATCCCATCTGCTAGACAGCACCGGTCACCAGGGTCTTAAATTACTGATAGTTTACACAGCCATAAAAAAGTAAAGAGTACAATAAAAAGTACAATTTACAGAAGGAGTTTGGAGGCCAGATTGGGTTTTATGGGGGTAAAATAAGGTGGTAACATGGACGGATATTTAAGCGCTGACGGCAGATATGAGTCCCCAAACACACTGACCAAAATGAATTCTGTTCATTAGTGTAGAGTGTAAAAAGGGCCAGCCTTAAACTGCCAATGAACTTTTGCAAATGAGACAAATAACCTCAGCGATGAAATGAAACAAGACATAATGAGGATTTCTAAAGGGAGTTAGTCAAGAGCAAAAGCTGGGGTCGAAGCAAAGACAGTAAAAGGGTGACTAAAATGCCATTACAGAAATGTTGTGTAATGCAATGTTCAGTTGATAATGTTGTGTAAAGCAATGCTGTGTTGATAATGTTGTGTAATGCAATGTTGTGTAATGTAATGTTGAGTTGATAATGTTGTGTAATGTAATTCTGAGTTAATTAATGTTGTGTTGTGTAATGTAATGTTAAGTTGATAATGTTGTGTAATGCAATGTTGAGTTGATAATGTTGTATAATGCAATGTTGAGTTGATAATGTTGTGCAATGTAATGCTGTGTTGATAATGTTGTGTTGATAATGTTGTGTAATGCAATGTTGAGTTGATAATGTTGAGTTGATAATGTTGTGTAATGCAATGTTGAGTTGATAATGTTGTGTAATGTAATGTTGAGTTGATAATGTTGTGTAATGTAATGTTGATAATGTTGATAATGTTGTGTAATGTAATGCTGTTGTAATGTAATGTAATGATGTTGACAATGTTGTGTAATGCAATGTTGAGTTGATAATGTTGTGTAATGCAATGTTGAGTTGATAATGTTGTGTAATGCAATGTTGAGTTGATAATGTTGTGTAATGCAATGTTGAGTTGATAATGTTGTGTAATGCAATGTTGAGTTGATAATGTTGTGTAATGCAATGTTGAGTTGATAATGTTGTGTAATGTAATGTTGAGTTGATAATGTTGTGTAATGCAATGTTGAGTTGATAATGTTGTGTAATGTAATGTTGAGTTGATAATGTTGTGTAATGCAATGCTGAGTTGATAATGTTGTGTAATGCAATGTTGAGTTGATAATGTTGTGTAATGCAATGCTGAGTTGATAATGTTGTGTAATGTAATGTTGAGTTGATAGTTGATAATGTTGTGTAATGTAATGTTGAGCTGATAATGATGTGTTGATAATGTTGTGCAATGCAATGTGAGTTGATAATGTTGTGGAATGTAATGTTGACAATGTTGTGTAATGCAATGTTGAGTTGACAATGTTGTGTAATGCAATGTTGAGTTGATAAAAACAGCTTTTTGTAGCTCATTACATCTCTACCTGGTGGTTTCACAGACCCTGATTACCACTTCTTCGACTACCTCATAATAATATAGGTAATGATCAGCACTGATTCATATTCTTATAGAACAAAAATTTGTTTTTTGTATTGCTAATTCTACAGTCCTTACATAACCAGCACAAAATGCCAAAACATTTTGAAAAAATGTGTTTAAATGTTAAGGCTATTACAGTAAACTGTTTCTTGAAGTGTGAACATCTGCTTCACCACCCTGGAACTCAAGAGACTTGATTTTAACATACCAACCGCCAGCAGGTGGCGGCAAACGTCAGAACATTGCTTAGTAAGACTTACTTGCATTCCCTGTCCTCCAGATCAAAATGAGGGTTGAAGTTGATCAAAATCCTGTGGTATGGTTCTGGAGCCTGTATTACCCACACACAGTTCTGATAGGGAAAATACGAGTTTGGGTATCCAGGGGAAGTTAGATAATCAGGGTTTGAAATGTGTATATTGCCGCCACACTTATCTGTAAAGAGAAAAAAAAAAAAAAACATGACTTGAGTAACACAAAAAACAAGTAACACTAATTGAACTGGTTTTACAGACCCTGATTAGCACTAATCTTGGGCTACCTTTACCTAAGTTAACAGTTAAGTATAACTGTGCAAGAACACTTTCCCTCAAATTAAATAAACATCAGTTACAGACCAAAGTTTAAGGTACTGCACACTTCAATAAAGCATATGCATGCTATGTGCGATTTCATATGCTTATGTGATGTTTGCACAGTTTTATTCTATACCATTAACACGAAAGGATTTGAATTTGAGAGACTACAGTTTTATTCTATACCGTTAACACGAAAGGATTTCAGTTTGAGAGACCACAGTTTTATTCGATACCTTTAACACGAAAGGATTTGAATTTGAGAGACTACAGTTTTAAGAGAGCTGTTGTTTGCTTGCATGTGCCCAGTGTGTCTAAGGACAAAATCAAACCACTTGAATCAGCATAAGGAGTAAAAAAACAAAACAAAAAAAACAGCAACTATTCATTATATATTTTCTCATGAGGACAGTTAGATTAAAAATAAATACATACATACATACAGACTTTTAAAGCTCATTTGCACCCTAACCCATTTCAGGCATGCTTTGTGATATATTTATTTATAAATACACAATTTAGCTTCTATAAGGAAAACATTAATTGACCAGTTTGCAGGAACATCAGGGAATTGTTGACCTTAAAAGCAGTCGGGCTGATAAGAATTTCCCCTGGAAAAGCTTCCATTTACTAAAGTTTCAACATGCCGATATGTGTTTATGTGTCTGGTCTAAGGTAATAAACTGACAGCGGTCTCTTTTCATCTAATGGTTTAAGGGGATTTAGTCTAAAGAGCGCAATGACCTTTCCTGACCATGCTACCGGGTTTAAGGGTGAAAGGAGAGTTTTTATGTGTCTATTTTTAGCGCTAAACCTCTTTTCTTTATGTCTTTTCAATCATAAGCCTTCAAGCCCTTTTCTGCATTGTTCAGACCTGTGCTCTAAGAACCCGAAGCAAATCCCCGTCATGATTTCGGGGTTCGGAAACACGCGCAGGAGCCGGCGCCGTCTCTTAATCGCTTGCTTATTCGATGTTGCATCTGTGCAAAGCGTCTTTTTGGGATCAAGGTGACTTAATGAAGCAGAAATCATCCCTTAAGATGACTTTAAGTGAGGCTAATCAGGAATGTGCACACAAAGGGGGTAATGAAGCAAAAATGTATCTAGGAGCTGAAGAACAGATGTAGTCTATAACACAGATTAAGCATTTCCACTGCGATGGATGAAAATCGCATGTATAATACTGCATTTCATTCAGACAGATGCATAACTTGGGACAAGTACAAAAATAGGACCAGGGCTGCTGTTGGTACAGTTTTTGTAAATGCATATGTGGTAAGCCTGGCTGTGTTTATTATGCAATATAGCACGATTAAAGCAAAGTATGGTACAAACAGCATTCCTTGGGAATATCCAACCAGAACAGTTGAATTAGAAAGCAGATGCGAATTAATGCATGGCTAAAACAAAGCAAAGAAAGTAAAACGCGTGGATACAACCTTCATTTTTTAAAGCATCACCATTTTGCAAAACTTTTATCAACCTATCAGGGTTTATTTTGATTTTACTGAGAAGTTCAAACATGTTTTGTTTTTTCAAAAAAGAACTAAGTAGCAACATATTCTACCTAACTGGCTGCAAATCAACAGTGCCTGTTCTTTGTGCTTAGTACGCTTTGCCCTGTCACTTTAATCTGGGGGATTGTGAAAGTGACAGCGCAGAGAAGTGCGTGTTTTCCCAGTTCTGCTGAATCTCACTAACAGTTGATTAGGAAGAACAGCGCCTGATGACTAAGCCCCATTAGCCTTGGGCTGGGTTAATGAATTCGTGTAACAGGCAGCAAGCAGCATCGAGTCGGGGCTGGAACTTGGCGTTCGGGAGACTACGAAGCACAAGACAAGGCTATTGCGCTTGAAGGACCCGCCTCATCTTGATTTACAATCAACTGCAAATCCGTGTTTTTTGAGATAATGAATATTAAAGTGTTAATACCCAAGCCGTCAATGAGTCTGAGTTTTTAAGGGAAACGTTGTTTTAGGGTGCCCTGCTTTGCTGTTTGTGATTCAGGTTTTATGGCTACATGGCTAAAGAAAATGTGAAGAGAATAATACAAAAAAAAAAAAAATTAAAAAAAGTTTATACAGTAATCCCGTCATACAACCTCAGCAGTGAAACACGTATAATGCAATCACGGTGAACCACTTGAATAATTTAACAAAGATTATTATACTTAAATTGTTTCAAAATGCAACATAAAAACGAAACGACTCGTTATTGTGTTGCCAACAGCACCGCGAATACGATAGCTTGCATCTGTGATTAAACTAAAGTTTAAGTAACTGTGCATTTGTTTGCAGAATGTCGGGGTGGTGTGTGTGTGTGTGTGTGTGTGTCTATATATATATATATATATATATATATATATATATATATATATATATATATATATATATATATATATATATATATATATATATATATATTATATTTACAATGTGTGTGTCAAAAACACTAAAAATTATATATACATCTGTAATAATATATGCATAAGTGTAGCTTCTATTATTAAAATATGCCATCATATCTTAATAATAATAATAATAATAATAATAATAATAATAATAATAATAATAATAATAATAATAATAATAATAATAAAAGTAAACCATTAACGAAAATAGAAATAATAGAAAAGTATACAAAATCTAGATTTTAGCTGCCACTTACCGTTTTTTGAAGCTTTGGCTATGATGATCCCAGCTAAAAAGTGCAACACTAATCCACAATGCATCCTCATGGTGTTATACTAAAAAAAAAAGAAAAATAAACTCCGCAGGATCTTTGATTTATATTCTCCCTGCTTGGCTCGAGCAAGGAAAGGAGCAAAATTGTCTCAGCGTTACAGATATTCTTCTTTTTGTGCCTCAGGTCGCCTGCATCCTGTCAGTTAGTTCTCATTTCCTCGCCCTTTTCCCAGACTTGTTCCTCTCCCAGCTGCTGGCGCTGACATTTCCCACTAAACAAGTCCAAGGCAATACAAAAAAGAAGACACAAATACAACTCCTGTTTTCGAAACTCCTTGTTAATGACGTTCAAGCAGACGTAATCCCTTCTGTTAAAAGTAAGAAGAAAAACCATGCAAGATTACGCGACCCTTCTCTTATATAACAGGTTCACCGTACTGCCTCAGTTTTATGCTGTGCATATCCTTAAACCTGGCAAGACACACACGAGCAGTACTAGCATCTGTAGAACAGCATTGGCATTACAAGGATTTAAAGCAAGCGATACTCTCCTAAATCATGACGACTTTTTTTTTTCTCCTGCTGTGCCCTGGCTGGCTGTTAAAGTGGATTCTTCGGAGGGATTACTGATTGGTTTGATTGCGATATATGCAAAACTGACCAGAGAAGCCCTCCTCGTTAAAAGTGAGAGTACTCGCTCTATTTAGTGGCAGCTGCATGAAGAGGAGACACGTAGTATCTCTCTCTCTCTCTCTCTCTCCTCTCTCTCTCTCTCTCTCTCTCTCTCTCTCTCTTCTACTGATCATAAACAGACATGAGTTACAAGAGCCAGGCACTTTCATCGTGCCCTCAGTTATAAACTATAGCATTGGAAACGCTGCATGATAATCAGAAAGTCTACCATATTGTATAGTATCGTACTGTTAACAATTTCTGTAAAGTAGACTAACCTGCCGAGTTCGTTACACCGGTACCACCCTACAACTATGGCCAACTGTTTTGCATCACCTTGAAATGTATGATTGAGACAAAAACAAACAAACAAACCAAAAAATGGTGCAAATACATGGGCATAATTTAGATATTGCATTTAACATCATGTAATTAAAGAAACCACTAAATTATATTGCAAAGGTCTACCGGGAGTCATAATAGTTGTACATACTTTATGCTGGATTTTGAAATGTCCATTTTTTTTTTCAATTTTTATCAGTTTTTTGTTAAGTATATGGAAAACTACAAAGCGGTGTGCAATTCAATATGTTAACGTAACATTATTCAACAGGTTGCATGCGACTTTATGAAGCAAATTGTATTCATTCTGCAGGGTGATGCAAAACGTGTGGCCATATACAGTTGGTTTTAACTTGCGTCAAACAAAGTAATACGAAGTGTATAGTTGCCCTTTCGATTTCAACTCAATCTTTACTCAACACGTCATGTTTTGATGTTCAAATACCAAGGAACTGGAAAGGTATTGACGGACAAAGAGCTTCCTTGATATTTAATTATACACTAAAGCCAGTTTCCACTCTCTTGCATAAGTGAAGTCTACGCGAAAATGAAATTGACAAGCCATGACCTGCACATCTGCATCGGGTATCAGACTTTTAATTAAATAGGTCTATAGCCGCCGAATCTTTATTTATTTTTAAGCGAATCAGTAATTTTGTGATGGTTACTCTGTAAACGTAGATTAACAAAGTTTTAATCATTTTTCAGAGTAAAAAGATCTGCATCTTACAAAAGAATATCATTATACAGCCAAAGCGCGTCCCTTTAATCAAGATAGTGTTATCTATCAGCAAACAAACAGCAGGAGCCGAGGTTTACACCGATCAGACAAATGAAGGGCTGTGATCCGAACAAAACAAAGAAGAGGAACATTTCATAGAAACTAAGTAACGACGTCATATATTGGACTATGCAGTGATACAATGTTACCAATAAAAACACAATCGATACCTTAAAAACACCTTTTTAAAGAAGCCCAGTTTCATAATTACTATATGTAACCAATATATCCGACCATATCCACCATGTAAGCAAACAAACTGCATAGATGCATACAGTACATACATACATACATACATACATACATACATACATACATACATGTTACTATACCTTTACAGCTCCAATCAATGACTGCATCCAGAGTTGTTCTATACGGAATTGCGTATTAATCGATATCTGTGGACGGGACGTCTAATGAAGCAATCCTTCACAGCGAAGCAGCTATAATAAAACTACAAAGGCAGACACAGTCAAACTGGGGAGGGTGTTTGCTGATGACGGCGCATGCAGTCACCTTTCTTCTTATTTGCTTTCTCCCAGGATCAGATAGTACACAGTGTAATTGCTCCAGTCACACGACAACAGCTGTCGTCGATGCTGCTGTGGCTCACCAAGATTTAGTAAAGAAGTTAGAGACGCTGCGGTATCGGATTGTACACAGGTTGAGTTGTCCTGTGAAAGATTTCTGAACCGCGGTAAATTATATATATATATATATATATATATATATATATATATATATATATATATATATATATATATATATATATATATATATTTTTTTAAATAACCAGAGAGACAAAGAAGAAAGCCTTCTTCATGCAGTCAGTTACAATGAGATGCGCTCGCAGTGACAGACGCACTAGGAGTTCGTTGACTCCCTCTGGTTTCGCTATCCTGAGTCTGACACACCCTCGGCAGTAAAGTGACTGACCAAACTGACAGTTCAGCGGCTGGGGGCTGGTTTCTCTTCTGGAAAACCAAAAATGATAAAGCTTACTGAAGTCTTTTTTTTAATTTTAAGGGAAACTTTATCTGTTTAAGCAAAGCTTGTAAATCCAACCCTCACCGACTACCGAATTAAACACAGTAGCAGGCTATAGTGTTGTTTCTTGGTCAGGTTGTATCAATTTAATTTCTTGTTGTCTCTCTGTTGTTAGCTATGCTATTATTGTTATGCACAGACCTAGTCTACCGAGTATGGTAAGCGGAACCTTATACAATCTGTAAGGCTACCATCCTGGTTTCTCAATGTATCTATTATTCTTTATCATTTTTCCGTCCACGCCCACGTTTTATTCATTTTTAACCGTAGCTCTTTTTTCGTCAGTTTAATTTCAGTGTCGTCCAAAGCTTGATGAATGCATGTGTGGAAGGTATACGGCTCGTGTCCACCTTCATTAGACGAGACAGACTTTTCACACCTGGTATGTGCCGATGTGGCGCTGTCATTTTTTGCAGTGACACTGAGTCCTGTGGGAATAAGGAGAACGGGGTTTCAGTCATTAAAAAAAAAGAAAGAAAAACACTTGTGTTGTTCTTAGGGTCTAGTTACCAGCAAAAAAACAAAAAAAAAAACTGTGTTTTGCTAAGCTACAGGAAATCTATTGTCAAGCTACCAGAGCTAATGCGTAGCCCTATACCGCCAGTTTCACTGGCCTACAGTAGACAGGACAATAAATAATTGATACTATGACGGTCGGTAAGTGATGTTGGTAAGGTAGTCTTAGCAAAATAACGAATTCATTATTGTAAAATAATTATTTTACATGTCCCGTTCTATGTTTATATACATGTTTGTGGCTTTCCAGGTGTCTAAATTGAGTTATTAACTACAGCAGAACAAGCATTGCTTAGGCAATGTGGGGTCGTGCTCAATTGCGTAACAGCCTATATATAGTATGCTGTTGTAATTGGGACCATTTCTTTCCATTCGTGATATCTAATTTTAACATGTTAATACTATTATTAAGGGAAGTTTTACTTTATGAGCAACATTAACAATGCATATTGATCATTTAATAACATTTTTAATAAAGTGCAGTCAACTTCGGTTCACTCGACTGATGGGCCATCGACACCTTTGCTTAATTCCAGTCTTCGTCCCGAATTTTCTCCATATATAGGCTAATATATGGCTCATGCATGCAGTTCTTCCAACAGTTTTCACAAGGACATTTAACTAAAAATAAACGTGTAAATACTGTAATACTGTAAAAGTGTGAGCTATGTTACTTATATGCATGTTAATGTCATGGCTCTGTGGTTAACTCGACACCTTGGATAAGTCAACACTAAATGGCACCCCCGTGGGGTGTCGAGTTAACGGAGGTTGATTGTATTTTCATACCCCGAAAACAAACACAAACGTAAACTGTAGCTATTGTGGACTGTAAACACTAAATACAGAATTTTAAAGACAAATCAATACCAGTTTTATTCATTAATTTAATAGATCTATTTATTATTTACCAGAAATTATGGTGTATATATATGTGTGTGTGTGTGTGTGTAAGTGTGTGTGTGTGTTGGGATGCGCTTGCCTTTGAAATTCTTCACTTATGTATTATCTACAACTACTAAGTTTCTTTTAGTATTTCTAAACACTTAGTTTGCAGTTGTTGAAAAAAATGTAAGGGGGTCTACCTATGTTGAAGACTTAAGAAAAAAGGTTCAGTTTGTTGCCAGTGCCTTTACTAATATAGTCCTAATTTAATTTTGTTATTGAGACTAAATACAGGCAGACCAAATAAACAAAAACAAACCAGATATCCTAAACCATAAAATATGCATGCATTTATTTACAGCATTCTCCGCACACCAGGGTAGACTGCGGAGATGAAAGGTGCCCTGGAAACAGACAGACACCAGCAGAGAGGACAGCGTCTCTAGCACTAGATTGAGATCCACTAACCAGACATGTCCTGATAACAGAATGTGGAGGTGTTTTACGATCTTGTAAGCAAGCTTCACAAAGTCTCTTACTTTAATTGTGCTTCAGCAGAGTGGTTTTTATTCAAGCAGAAATCTTCATAGCATTACAATACCATTGCATTCAGTGGATTGGGTAGCCCTCCATGGTACAGAGAACTACAAAGGAGCCCACTTTTCATTTGATATTTATAACCACCAGCACAGAGCCTCACCCAGACTCCTCCAGTGGTTACAATGCTTCTTATCTGATATCACGGGATGTACCCAACGCAATGTTCAAGAACACTCTGCTATGCAGGGCCAGCTCCTGGACCTGAGCAAACAAAACCAATTTCAACTGTCCGTGGAATTTTACCCAATGTATTAATACATTTTCACATGCATTCCCCCTTTTGCTGTTCCTTATATAAGACTTACAAGCTACAGTAGTTAATACACCACCCACATTTCCTGCAACAGAACCATACAACTCGTTCCATCATCTTAATGCTTTTCTTATATGTGGCAAGGCCATTCTTATCTTTATCAACACACTGTGCCTGCATCTGGATCAGGGTCAATGCCAAGAACATTTAGTTACACCAGCTAACCACAATTTGTATCAGCATTTTAAGCATAAAATTAATACAGTCAGTAAGTACGATTTCCAATAAATCATATCATTATAGCTGTGTTTTATTGGCTCAATTGAATAAAAGCACTCAAAATTAGTTTGGTTAATAGTATTCTTCCATCCACATCCAAGATTTTAATCTATCATCCTGGCACATAATTTCAGTTACGCCTCCTGACAACAGATTCTCTTCGTAGTATATTATATATATATATATATATATATATATATATATATATATATATATATATATATATATATATATACAGATATAATAATATAGATATATATATTGCCTATATATAGCAATGAATATGCCTAGATATAGCATGGAATGTTTGAGAACTTTAAGTACCCCTC
Source organism: Polyodon spathula (assembly GCF_017654505.1). Taxonomy (NCBI): domain Eukaryota; kingdom Metazoa; phylum Chordata; class Actinopteri; order Acipenseriformes; family Polyodontidae; genus Polyodon; species Polyodon spathula. Next base: position 6,456,307 of record NC_054537.1, on the reverse strand, counting down.
CGCATGCCTCGCCCTGAATCCTGTCTGCACACTGACACGTAGACTCTTAAACTTTATTGGTGAGTGAAAAAGTTCATGGAAAGTTAATTTTAACAATCACAAAACAAGACCTGTTTGTTACTTTACAATATTAAATAAACATTTTATTTTAATTTAACAGTAACACATTCGCCCATGTTCACTATTAGTTACTACTGTTACTATCGACAGTACCAAATATATATTTTATAGGCAATTCATGAGATCCTGTAATAATATAATGTATTTTCCTTATTCAAATGTATGCAATCAATTTGAATAATAACTACAAAACACCTCCATCTTTTCAAGTTTTTTTGTTTTTTTGCTTAGCCTTGTTTTACTTATTTAGTTATTTTTTTTATTTATATTTCATGCATAATTGAGTTGTCTCATCACTTTATCTTTACAATGGCAGAGCAGGTCTCCCTTTCACACGTCTCCTGATTGTGATCAGCACACACTTCCCTAACTCAGGGGGACGACCCTGCAGAGAACAGGCCAGCCAGCATTATCCACACATCTCTCTGTGAAAATTACCTCCATGCAGAGGAGTATATGATGTCATCTATTTTTTCTTTTTTATATTATAAAAACAAGCTGATTTAATTTCTCATTATAGTCTAAAGTCTCAGTTTAAATAAAGTTATTCTCTACAATACTTTTTTTTTTGCATTTCTAGATAGGTACTCAGAATAAAGAGATTACAGTTAATGGCTTTACAGCAAAGTCATTTAACAGGCCTTATGACATTTGACTAATAACAACGGTATAATAGTGAGATTAGAAAAATGGCATTGGCTATATTTGGACAGGCTCTACTATCTGAAAGAAAGAAAATGGGAAAGGCTTTATAAAATAGTTACTTAAATCTGATTTGTCTTAACATATTGACAATAACCTTTAATAATACACATGTAGAATAATTAGCACCACACAAAGTAGGCTAATTTTGGCAAAGTACATAATGTGTTTAATTTCTTTTGATTTATTTTTTCATGTGAATTTCCTTTCACAATACTGACATGACTTTTACAATACTGTACAGTTGGATGCGTTCAGTTGATCTGAATAGAGTAAGCTACCACTGAAATCATTCAAACATGACTTTAAAGACAACTAACTATGCTGACAGTGCAAGTCAGCTTATTTAGTGTAGTTCTGTCTGTTACAACACAAGAGTCAGGTAGTAGTTCGAATTGATTTGAAATGTTACCCTCGTAGTTCGGGGGGCGTGCAGCTGGGGGCTTCCAATTTCCTGCCAATTAGTACCTATTTTCTATTTAAGCCCTGATTACTTGCACCTTCGCTGTCTAGTGTTTCGTTTTTGTAGCAAACGCTCAAACGCCGTCATTTCGTCTTTCACTGGTAATCTAAACTTCGTTGCCTTTCATGGGAGGTCAATTTTCTGCACAACGCTCCCTAGATATTATCAATTATTTTCCTACCTGCTCCGGTGATTCTTCTCATCATTCAGCTTCTCCATTTAGCTGCAGGAGCTCCAACATTAGTCTTTCCTGCTCCATCCAGCCTCCTGCCCAGCAACTGCACCGTCCAAAAAGCAGCTTCATCACTCAACTTGTCCACGTCTTTATTAGAAAGACTGACCCTCCGCTAAAATTTTCAAAGCTCCTTCAACAAGACATCGACATTCCCGTCATCTCTGATTGCCTTGCCATAGCTCCTCTATATAAATCCACCACAAAGCTCTATCAGCTGAATCTTTCTTTACTCCTCCTTGCAATCAAGCACCCCTCCCCCACTCCCAGAGCCAGCACAATTTACCGTTCCTCCAGAAGAGCCTGTCCTGGATTTCCATCAGCTACGTTCAACATTTTAAAGACCTATCCAGACCATTTCATATGCCCATTCCAGTCTGTGGTGGCTTGTGCTTTTGACTGGTCTAAACATGCTCCAACGACACTGCTGTACTGCAACTTTTCCACTGACGCCTCTCAGACCATGGCTACCACGGCAACACCCTCATTGAGTGACTGTGGGGGGTGGTAAGTTGCCATGGTGACCAGGCAGCTTCATCAGGCACTGCGAGCTCTGTGCCTCAGTACTGCAATCTTCTGGCTTCTTGTTGCTGTGCTTTCACAACCTGCGAGGGCTCGTACAATTCACTGAATTGTGACATCTACATACTGTTTTAACATATTTATATACATGACTAACTGTCCAAAAACATGTATTGAATATATTTATTCAAATCTAAAAGCACACGCAATTGTTCTACATAGACAAGGATTTTAATCACAATAACCAAATATATTCTATCCTGCTCGGAGCAACACAATCTTCATCCTCTCGGGTTCTGCAGCGGTCTCAGATCTCTGCATTCTTCATCTCTCCCAAAAGCAGCCTCATCTCTGGCTCAATTTAAATCTGCCTTAACACTCAAAGACCAATATCTACCACACTCTACCGATGGTAGTCCTCCGTTCACTATTACAGACCTCTGCTTCAGCAGATCTCTACTACAATACTGACAGCACTCCATCATTTTCTTTCTCAGACCTCTGCTCTGTTCAGCAAATCCTGCCCTCTACTATTAATCACTCCTCACTACAGCAGATCTCCTCTCCCTCTTCAGGTTTGCTCACTACTGCAGCATGCAAAAGTTGCTTTAGTTTAATGTTTACATCTGCAACTCCAGAGTCTCCAATGCTCCAGCTTTCCTCCAATACGTAGATTGTGGCAACATTCCCACAATCAAGGCTAACACTAATCCCCATCTAATCAAAATACGGGACACTTCCTAACCAATCTATTCATATATCCGCTCATTCTCTCAAAGGTTACAGCATTAATACATGGTGAGAGACATGGTACGAGACTGGAAATCTGTCTTGATTATGAGTTAAGGAGATCGACTATTAGAAGAATAACTGGAGTTACAAAACCCAAATCTCTGAATGTGAGTTCACCTTTTCCATTTCAAGCAGACATGATAGTAGCAAACCGCTGAGTGATCCAGTATTAATTAGCACAAAGAATGGCTGCATCTCATCTCTCTGCCCTCGTTTCTAGAATATGGGGCACAAAGGCGCAGAGCTTCCCAAGCAGCCAATTAATATGTTCGTTCCGCTGCCACCTCAGTTCCAGCTCTCTTTCTGCCTCTGCTTTTGGTATCCAAGTTCTGTCAGCTGTTCCCATTGGCCTCCACAACTCCCCAGCTACTATTCGACTGAATCATACTCAGTAACTTTCAAACTGCTCGGCATCACATGTCTGCAGCCCTCGCCCCGTCTTCAAGGGCTTCTTATTCTACAGCCTTTTCAGCATTCTGCACCCAGAATCTAATAATCATATCCCTTCAATCAAAACCAGATCCTGGCTCTCATCGTCCATGCTAGGGATTCTCTCCATCTCCCTCCATTCTCTCCATACCAGTAATTCGCCCCCTGCCTCACCTTCCCGCCTGTCTATATCAATGGACATTTTCCATTTGCTCATTTCCATTCTTCAGAAAGGCCGCTTTTCCCCCTGTAAGGATTTACCTATGGAGATCATCTGCCTCTCGGCCACCTTCAATGCTTACTTCGTCATTTAGCTGCATATGTCCAAGACGGATCCATTTCAGCATGGTCAGTTCATTCAGCTGTCAAGTATGAAGTCCCCTAACCCCCCTTTCCTTTCAACGTCAAGGTATCTCCCCAGCAGGAACCCCTCCCAGACCCTCTGTTCATTGACTCCTGTCACTACTATCATCACTTGTCAATGGTTCTCAACACACCTCTCCACCCTCACCTCCAGAGCAGGCCTCCCTGCTCGACTCCACCTTGGTCTCAGGAGCAGGCCTCCCTCCTCGACTACTCCCTCGCCTCCAGAGCAGGCCTCCCTCCTCGACTCCACCCTCGCCTCCAGAGCAGGCCTCCCTCCTCGACTCCACCCTCGCCTCCAGAGCAGGCCTCCATCCTCTCCACCTTCGCCTCCAGAGCAGGCCTCCCTCCTCGACTCCACCCTCGACTCCAGAGCAGGCCTCCCTCCTCGACTCCACCCTCGCCTCCAGAGCAGGCCTCCCTCCTCGACTCCACCCTCGCCTCCAGAGCAGGCCTCCCTCCTCGACTCCACCTTCGCCTCCAGGAGCAGGCCTCCCTCCTCGACTCCACCCTCGCCTCCAGAGCAGGCCTCCCTCCTCGACTCCACCTTCGTCTAGGAGCAGGCCTCCCTCCTCGACTCCACCCTCGCCTCCAGAGCAGGCCTCCCTCCTCGACTCCACCCTCGCCTCCAGAGCAGGCCTCCCTCCTCGACTCCACCCTCGCCTCTGGAGCAGGCCTCCCTCCTCGACTCCACCCTCACCTCCAGAGCAGGCCTCCCTCCTCGACTCCACCTTCGTCTCCGGAGCAGGCCTCCCTCCTCGACTCCACCCTCGCCTCCAGAGCAGGCCTCCCTCCTCTCCACCCTCGCCTCCAGAGCAGGCCTCCCTCCTCGACTCCACCCTCGCCTCCAGAGCAGGCCTCCCTCCTCGACTCCACCCTCGCCTCCAGAGCAGGCCTCCCTTCTCGACTCCACCCTCTCCTCCAGAGCAGGCCTCCCTCCTCGACTCCACCCTCGCCTCCAGAGCAGGCCTCCCTCCTCCAGAGACTCCACCCTCTCCTCCAGAGCAGGCCTCCCTCCTCGACTCCACCCTCACCTCCAGAGCAGGCCTCCCTCCTCGACTCCACCCTCACCTCCAGAGCAGGCCTCCCTCCTCGACTCCACCCTCTCCTCCAGAGCAGGCCTCCCTCCTCGACTCCACCCTCGCCTCCAGAGCAGGCCTCCCTCCTCGACTCCACCCTCGCCTCCAGAGCAGGCCTCCCTCCTCGACTCCACCCTCGCCTCCAGAGCAGGCCTCCCTCCTCGACTCCACCCTCGCCTCCAGAGCAGGCCTCCCTCCTCGACTCCACCCTCGCCTCCGGAGCAGGCCTCCCTCCGACTCCACCCTCGCCTCCGGAGCAGGCCTCCCTCCTCTCTCCACCCTCGCCTCCAGAGCAGGCCTCCCTCCTCGACTCCACCCTCGCCTCCGGAGCAGGCCTCCCTCCTTGACTCCACCCTCGCCTCCGGAGCAGGCCTCCCTCCTCGACTCCACCTTCGCCTCCGGTGCAACCTCCTCCTCCACAAGGGCCAACATCAATCACAGCCTGATTAAGAATCTGGGGAGCTGGTTCTCCTCTGCGGTGGATTCTTACATTCATTCATCCTCCTCTGATATAGTTGATTTTAAAATTGCTGATATGCCCGGAGTGGGGACTTCCTCTCTGCCGGGGCCACCAGAGGTTTTCCCCTAACCAGCCTCAAGTGGTTTTTTCCTCTCCACTGAGCAGCAGGTATACACAGTCACATCCTACTAAATTACTAACCATCCCTCTGTTTGTCCCGTTTTGTCCTTCTGGTCTTTTGTATGTTATGCGCTGGCATGTGCTGTCTTTTGTTTGTCTCACAGTGTGGGAGTTTTTTTCGAGGAGCCGCGGGTCCATCCTTTTGGGGGGCAAGTGAATCTCACTTCCCCGACCTGAGGGCTAGGCATCCGCCTCCCTTACCTACAGGGGGGTTCTCACCATGTGAGTCAGAGCGGACTCCTGACCACACTGTGTCCTTTCGCAGCTTCTGCGCTTATCTTACCTCTATGCCTTGTCCTTATTTCAGGTCCCAGGCAGTGTGAAGTCTCAGCCAATTGGGGGTCTAACGACCACCCCTTTACAGAAGTCTGAGATACTGGGTACCTCTCTATCTCCTTTCCGGTCCCAATCTGTCAGGATCGACTTCCTCCCGAGGGGTGGCTCCCCGAGTCATAACCCTCGTATGTGTGTTCCTTTGACCCTGGGTTGTGTCGGCACCGTCACCCTCAGTCAGTGATCACTTTTTGTATCCTGTCTTCAGTTGCTGGGTCCTTTGTCCGAGTCGTAGCAGATTGAGGCAGTCACGGGTAATTTCCCTGTTTTGGTTGCTGGGTTGTATTGGCATCATCGCCCTCAGTCAGTGACCATTTTTCTATCCTGTTTTGGTTGCTAGGTCTTCTGCTCCTTCGATGTATTGGCATCATCGCCCTCAGTCAGTGACCATCTTTCTATCCTGTTTTGGTTGCTAGGTCTTCTGCTCCTTCGATGTATTGGCATCATCGCCCTCAGTCAGTGACCATTTTCTATCTGCTGGCCTGCTACTAGAGTAGGGCCTCGCCCACTCTTCTATCCTAAGTCCGGTCCTTTCTAGCCAGCAATCTGTCCTCATGATGGCTAACATAAATGGAACCAGTAACTTTGAAGAATAAAAGGAGACATAAAAAATATAAACAGTAAACACAGTGTGTGTGTGTGTGTGTGTGTGTGTGTAATATTCTATATGACGAAGGAAAATGAAAAACAGCAAGTGGCATACACTTACACTAGGTCTCACTTTGAGACAATATACATGCTTGGTGCAGTGCACAGTATATAGAATTGAGTAAACAAAATAAACAGCGGGGAGAATAACCCTATGGATCATGCAGATCATATTGTTAACTGCAGTATTTAATGATTATATTTTAGCCACTTGAATAAATGTATTTATTTTCATTAGAATTTTAACCTGTGTGGTCCACTTGCCCAAAAGACCTGCTTATCCCATTCCAGCCTTTTAATTTTTAATGTATTTCTATTGTTTCATTCTTTCGATTTCCTTTTTTCTTGTGTCTGCATAAGTGATGCACCAAAATGCTCTCTTATCTCAAGTTGAAACATTAATATCCAGGCAGGCTTATATAGTTTAGAAGCACCCAGACTGCACTGATCTAGACTCAAGCCAAAAAAAGAAAAAGAAAAACACAAATATAAAAAAATAAAGACTTAATTAAGAAATGAATCAGTTACCGTGACATTTAGCGCAAGCGGTTAGGAAATGAACATAAATATGCATATCATAGCAAAAAACATGAAGGGTCCTCCAGGGACACTGAGGGAGACTGGTGGGTCTTGCATTAATAATGAGAGGAGGATGCTGTGAGCGTGTTTGCTTTGTTCTAATTAGGACTGGAATTTACACATTGCAAAAAACTAGAACACAACACTTTGCATCTCAAGCATTTTGCATTAAAAACAAGTTACAGAAATCTGTATGCCTAATCAGGCTACATTAACTCTTACGTGGCTTATTATTTATACTTATACAGTGTTTCTTAATGTAGACCTTTGGGACATGCTGTTCTGTATTTTCTTAGTCTGTGGACAGATTTCTTGAGCCAGCACCTCATCGGTCTGTGTCACATACATGACTATAACCAGTCAGTCAAGATCAGTCTTTGCGAGTGACAATCAAGAAAGAAGAAAAAAAAAAAAAAACACACTAAGAATTTTACTGGAAAGTGTTGTTGTGCCTCCACTTGAAAGGCGGTACAAACTGTTTTAGGATGCATTGCACATTATATTTCTTAGCAATGATCATTCAAGCAGTGTCATAATTATTATAGCAATGCCCCCTTGTCAAGAAACACACTGGGAGAATCTGGGACAGCAAGAACACAAAAAAACAAAACAAAGCAAAAATCTGACTTGCAAATAATAACCCCTTTAATTATTCAAAGACAATGTTTTCATGTTTAATGACTGGTCAATTCCCTCATTTTTCAGCTGAGAAGCATGAAGCATTTATCATGCTCGCCAGAAACTAACCACAGTATCCAAAGGTAGATTTCCTTCCATTTCACTGGGAATGCTTACCTGCAGCCTTGCATTTCATTACCAAGCAGATACGAGGACTGAGAGTTTGCAAACAATGGGCAAGGAATAATAAAAGTTTCACACAGATGCACAGCTTTGGAATGTACGTGCAATATTGGAAACAGAACAACGAAGACTTGACACGAGGACTTTACACTTGTAACTGTGTTGCTTTAATATATAGACAGGGCCCAATTTTGTGAAAAAGCATTTGGGGCAAAAATATACTGTACTGGTATGCACTTAGCATTGCTAAAGAAATTGCTGAATTTATTAAATACAAGGATTACATTTTTTCTCTATTGTTATAAAGTCAATTGAATTGCAGCCTGGGTCACTTTACCTGTAACTTCTGGAAACTGAAATTCAGTATTGGCAATGCAGCCGTCACTACAGAATTCATATTTTATAACTAATGCAGTTTAGGTTGATTTTTATATTTGTAAAATTACAATATTAATTTTTTTTCCTGTTTATTAAATCCAATTTGTCTTTCTCACTGATGCAATCTTCTTTCCGATCAGCAGATTGAAAATCAGTCAAGAAGCAACTCTCCTGTTAGCGAGATTCGCGGCCTGCACTCCAAGCAGCAGTGTTTCAAAAGCTGAGGGAACACAAATCCAATTTTTCAGGAACAGTGGCTTGAAACTTGGTTCCAGGAGACAGGGAGACCTAGTTTGAGCCAACTTTGCTGTATCAAACTTAAAACTGTAGTCTTGTCCTTATCATTCACTTTTCATGTTGCCAGGTAGCACCTAATCTTAAGATAACCTTAAATAAAGGTAATTCAAACAGATACTTTTCAGCTGTACAAATGTGCTTGCCATGATATACGTTTGCTGTTACGCAACTGTGAAGCGTGATATATACAAAGAAAAAATGGGACTAGTGCCTGATGAGGTCAATAGCATTTTTGTTTTGCTCCACAGCCAGAAATGACATATATGTCCAGCGGAGCTGATTAGATCAGAGAAATGCAGAGCTACCTCAGGCCCTGAGTATGGTGTGTTAAAGCTCATATTAATGTAGCTGTCAATATCTGGTATTGTAATTGCAGCTCCATCTCAGAATGACAAAGTGCACACTTCAGACACATATGTGTCTCCAGCAAGACAAATGAAAAGAGGCAGGGCTCCATATGAGACTTTGAATTTGTTAAGATTGCCTGGTACACCGAATATAAATATATGTATATGTGTAAATATTATCAGTGGGTTGTGTGTGGCTTTTTTCTTGTGCCCCGCATTTGTGCCTCTGTTTCTCTGGGAATAAATTATTTTCTCTTGTAAAAGTGTATGTCTTGTAATAGTATATATATATATATATATATATATATATATATATATATATATATATATATATATATATATATATATGATGTATTTTATTAGGCGTATTTAGGAACTGCACTGTATGTATCTACCCTGTTATAGGCCTTGGGCGGACAGCTGTCTCGTTAAGACATTAAAAAAGTCTTATCCATACATTTATAGCTTGTGAATGTTTAGAAACTAATAGTATCTGAAGCTGAATCCCTCCGCTGTGTGTCTCCAGGCAATATAAGCAGAGTCTCGTAGTGGGACGTCAGACGACCGAGCCCACTGGCTTCATCATGTCTCAATCCTAACATGCAGGGACAACCTTACTTAAGCTAGGCCGTAAGATAAGCAAATATGTCACATTGCTGAGTTAACAGAAAAACAGGATGGCTTTGTGATTAAAAAAAAAAAAAAAAAAAAAAACATAGGGCCATATTTTCAAAGCATTTCCTCCAGTCTTTAATTTGAAAGGAGAAAGGAACAAAAACAAAACAAAAAAACGCCCCATTAGATAGAAATCGCCTTGAGTGTGCTTATAGAGAACTTGAAATATAAAACTTAGTTAAGTGTGGTTTTTACTTTTGTAAAAATGAACATTTTTGTAATATAATAATATAATAATAAATAATAATAATAATAATAAATATAATAATAATAATAATAATAATAATAATAATAATAAAAAAAACAGGGGTTCATTAAAGACCGGAGTAAACCCTTTTGGAAATATGGCCCACAGTACCTTGTAAAACAAGTTGAATTGGGAACCCATTCCTATGAGATCTACAGGATCATTTGGATCCAAACCCAGCAGTATGGGCACTCAGCCCAATTTAGCACCCTGATGGAACTAGAATTAGTTTTGGATACAATTTGTTTTCATTGTGTGTGTTTTTTTTTTCCAACCAGAAAAGCATATTAAGATATCACAGTTAAATGACATTAAAGGCTAACTGGTGGCTGGACCAAATCAAAGTTAGCACCTAGCGAACGAGGACGCAAAAGCATTTGCAGTAACAAAACACAAGAAAAATTACAAGCGAAATCTCGCAGAACCAAAACAAACCCTTTTCGCCATTCAAAGTTAAAAAAGCAGTTATCGCGTGTTGACAGCAAGTGGGTTGAGAAAGGGGCATGGTTTGCTATCGCCCGACAAAATCTGATCAATTCCAGCTATAAATCACTTAGCAAGACTTTCGCAGGGCCAGATAATATAATCAAGTTCAAACTTGTGGAAAGCTATTGCATGTTAAGCGAATAGTAAAATAAATAAATAATAAGACTAAACATCCTGATATTTGCAAAAAAAAAGTAAAACCAGTACATGCCAGTTGTGGCGGATTGATATGTCTGTCTAGGTTTTCAGTGAAGAGGTTGCCGGTACTAGATCCGTGATGTTATGCAGGGGTAACATCACAGGGCTAGTACAAGACTGACCAATCAGAGCTCTTTTTTCTTGCCATTGTATAATGTTTGTTTTAATCAGTAATGAAGTTTAAACAGTCTGTGCATTTGCTCCAAACACCATGACCCACTTTGAAGGAAGAATAAATCAGGCAGAAGATTTAGATCACGGTCTTGTAAGAGGTGGAATGAATTTGAAGTGAAGAAAGTGCTTCTAACACCTTTCTGTATGCTTCATGTGACAGGGTTAAGGGATTTAAAATATGCAATACAGTGATAAAAAATGAACTGTGAAATTACAAACAATGAAACACCCTGGTGTGTAGGATGAAACAACATTACCTGGGGCAATTTTTCTTCCCGAATCTCTCAAAAGGAATGTGCCTCATGCATTCATTTGTATTATAAACTATAAATACCAGCTGTATAATAGGGGCTCCATAAACATGGAATAATTTGAAAAGCAATCATGTATTCATTTATTATGAACAGCTATATCAAGGATGGGGTTGACTGCCTGTCTTCTGTGCCAAAGAAAGTAGCCAAAACTGAACAAAAGTTTGTCTGGGACTTGAGGGGTTCAATGAAGCACAGTGTTTGAAGAGCCAGTGATTCAATTCCAAGTCCAGGAACACACTGCTCTAAATTATGCAATTATAGAGTATAAACTCTGGTCTTACTGGAATTCTCCTGTGCTGACCGGTATGCATGGGCTTCGGTTTTCGGTGTTCAGGACCTGGATGTCTCTGGAGAAGTGCAGTGTACAGTGGAATGTAGTCAAGATCCATGAGACCAGCTATTGTATTTAACAACAATTTAAAAAGAAGAGTAATATAAGAGTCATTAATCAGCACCCAGTGCTGGAGCTAGGGTTTACTGGGCCCTGGTGAAAGACTCTGAATTAGACCTATCCCGCAAAAAGAAACAAACATGCAGTGCTGCTGTGGCACAACCTAAAGAAAACCTTGAGAAAATTAACAAATTCATATCCCCAAAGCATGTCTTTTTTTTAAACACTGAATTTTGACCGTCCATTAGTTATTAAACTATAACATTAATATTAAGGGTCAAATATATTTAAAAAAATGTCGCAATACAGTACAGGCCATAGTAACTCGAGGCTACAACTGTACAGTACAACTCTGGCCAAAGGTTTCGCATTTCCGTATGGAATTAAATAATTTGCTTCATAGTCGAACGAAGCTTGTGGAATAATGCTATGTTAACATATTCTAGTGATCTCGGTTCCCACAGACAGGTGCATCACACAGGGCGAGGCAATCCACACACAGGCAGAGGGCGGGCGCGAGCCCGGGACCTCTCGCACTGAAGCATAGCGCCGATACCGCTGTACAAAAGAGCTGGCTCCTTTGCAAGGAGCTTAGATCATAGGTAGAGGTAAACATAAGTTTTTTTTCTTACAGTAACTAAGCCACAACAGGGGCCCCTTGCTGCCCTGGGCCCCATGCAATTGCATGGGCTGCATGTGCTTGAAACCGCTAATGCTTCAAGGACAGCTTGGTAAATCATTGTTGACCCTTACCATGGAAAATGGCACAGCTGTGATGATGCTTGAAGGAACTGATCACATTAAGCAGTTTCCCTACTCAGAAACAGTCAGAGTGAAAGATTAGCCCACTACAGCACTGAATCGAAAAATAGCCAGAAACTGGCGCAATGAGTGATAGGCTGGGCATTGATTTGTGCCCAGGCCAGAGAAAGCACTTGTGATATTAGAAATTCTGATAGATTTATAGACTTGGACATATTTTGGACATATTAATGTTTAAACGGTGTTTGGAAATGGTGTTGATTTATTACTAGTTTTGGATGGCATGTTGAAATAGTTTGGGAGAAATGTATTGTGTCTGCAATGATTTAGATAGCTGCCAATCTACAATGCCTAATTGGAATATCTTCCTGGAAATTTCAGTACTTTTAGGTTATTGCCTCAGTCCTTCCCAGGGAGAGAGATTCGATGTCTTAATCAAGCTGTCCAAACATGCAGAAGTCAAGCAAAGGACACTAAACTCTATTTTATATAAACTCAGATACTTATTTTTCTGGTAACATTTCAGTTTAAGGATCTGTTGTAAAAGGTTAATAATGCCTCAATCAGTGTGATATATAAAGAGTGCTGTAAACAGAATTAGATTTTTTTATACAGTTATTTAGCATTATTACAAGCCCTTGTAATTGCTTGATAAGATATAGTTTTATTAGTAATGACTCATTAAAATGGTATTGTAATAAACTGTTATTCCTCGTTAATACTGTGATCGTCAAAACCCTTAATAACATATCTATTGATAACAAACAAAAAAAAGTCTATAGAAAAACTAACTGTATGGCGATAAATAATAATGTGGTAATGCAATAAATGGGGCTACCACTGTAAGCAAGCAAACAAGCAAGCAAACAAACAAACAAACAAACAAACAATGTTTCCTTAACCGTTTTCTCTATTACTTTCTTTTTTGATTTTCAGCATGAAATAAAACAACAATGCTTTATGCTAACTGGACAATATTTATCAGTTGCAATTGTAATAGAGTTTTCCCATGTTTGTATTTATTTAATTTCTTACCGCGATCTTCACCTTAACCTAACAAACTTTTACAGTTAAAACAGGTAATTGCCTAATTAAGTATTATTCTCTTTAATATAATGTGTGACTAATTAACTTGTCCTTTATGATTTTAGATAATTTCACAGCACTTTGTTTTGATTTAAAAAAAAAGAAAAAGAAAAAAAGATTATTAGCACCTGAATGGTTTAGGGTTCTTGTTGCAGAGAGTGGGACTACTGCTTCCTGTAACTATGTGGTTTCTTTGCTAGATTTATATCCTAACAATTGTTTTATTGCTGTCAGAAAATGTGTCTTTAAAAAGTAGCTTTAAATCTGTACGCAGCTGAAGGAGTGCATCTACTGTGCCATTGCTAATCAGTGTCAGGCACCTCTGCTAACCTGATTATATTTCCTTTTGTGTTTTGGAGATTTTATTAGTAAAAAATAAATAAAACATGACTATGTCAAACATAAATGTAACACTTCAACACTGCAATCTTTCAGTGTCAGAAACTCCTGAGGCAAGATCAAGGCATTGAAGGCTGAAACCTCCAGTCTCCAGTATATAGGAAGCCTGTCTCTGAGGAGGGCTGGAGTAGCCAACTAAAACATTGTAATTAAACCATTTTAATAGGGTTTTTATTCTGTCTGACTCATAGCTAACGATTCATTCGTTTTCAACAGAATTTAAATGAATTTAATTAATAGAAGATTACGGCAGTACTTGATGTTTTTCAACATCAGAGGGTTTACTACAGTATGTCAACATAAATATTAATTTATTTATTTAGGATGACCCCTTGAGATAGGTTTGCCGAAACACTGGGATGCTGGCTCTTCAAAGAAAAGAGAATACATAAATGTAGAAATGAATATTGATACAATAAATAAATAAACAAGCAAACAAACATATACAATAAAGGGAGACTGTCTTAGATATAGTAGTTATACATCAAACGCTCTCATATATTTTGGTCAGTTTATATGAAAGCAGTAACCCTCCCAAAGTGAACTGGTTACCAAGTGAACCAGGCAGAGTGGTTTTGAAAGTTCCAAGTTGTGCTGTTAAGGTGACACGCCTGAGCAGTCTGGAACACTTATTAGCCAATGAGACTGTTCCCTCTATTGTATTACAAAATATTTAAACTTAAATAGTGGCCCATCTACAATAATGATCCATCTTATGGTGTCACCAGTCTTGAAACAGAATGGACATTTATTTCCCATTGTATCCCACTCAGACACCTTGCAGTATTAAATATCTTGGCATCTCTGAATGTTAGCTCTGCATTATGGCACTGTGAGCAGAGATTGTTCATCAGACTGCATTCTGCATTATACTGTATAACAAAGGAATCGCTCTGCTACATGTTAGCACAGCACTGAAGCATCAACTTTGATAAACAATAGCTGTAGGTGTACAGGGATAATCACACCCTGTGTTTAACTTTGTTAGTAGAATACCTCTTAGAATTGGGGAATACATAACTGACAGTTGTGGGATTTAAGATGAGCCCCATGTGTGATGGGAAAGTGAGTAATAGAAGTGTTCCTGTGGGATGCATCACATGTCTAAGGACACTATTAAGCTTTCCACTGATTCCTCACCTTGATTTCAGAATAGAGGCAGTGTTTAAGGAATTCTTTCATCTTTTTAGTGCGTGTGTGTGTTTTTTTTTTTTTGTTGAGAATTGTGTTTGATTGTGTCTGCAGTGTTAAAGTATGCTCAGGCAGTTACCTCCATTGCACCAGATGATTATCTCTACCCTACAACTCTGCGGAGAGAGACGTCTTGTAAACATACAACATTTGAAACGCTTCACGCTAATTTCCGCTATATCATGCTTCACTAGGCGTAGCTTTGTTGGATTTCTGGAACTTGTGTCAAAGAAGGTATGTCTGACAATGGAAAAAATAGGTCATATTAATGGGACACTTTCCATCATCTACATTTTCAGAATATTTCATGTAGCCTTTGTATGTGTATTACTGGAGCAGTAAACTACCAAGCCACCAAAACATACTCAAATGGCAGTCTAATGATAGATACACATGTGCATGGCATGCCTATTGACTGTGCGTTAACATGGAACTAAACTTCAGCAAATTGTTAATTGTTAATTGTTAATTGTTTTTTTTTTTTTTACTACAGTTTTAACATCTGGTCAAGTTGTGATAAGCCCCCCCACCCCCCCAAAAAAAAGATTTATTTTGTATCTGGACTCAGTTCCAATTTCCCTTATCTTCACAATGCTGTATCCTGCATAAAGACTGAAGTCAACTTCAAACGTTATAATAAACTGATAACATTTTCATACCATTTTTTCCATTATAATAAAATGGCAATGTTTAATATACCCCTATACCCGGACTATACATATTGTATAATTGAACAGGAAATAAATCATACATGGAACTGATGTTATCTGAATTTTCACTGACTATATTTTATTATTTCAAAATGGAAATGCACAACACAAAGCCCCATCGCGAGTGGTTGGAGGAACACAATAACGCTAAATATGAATATTAAAAGTATAATGTTTGAATAAATGCTTTATAGATTTTGACAGAATTCATTTCAGCTGACATTACGTTCACTAAAAGTCTAGGCAACAGAAGAAGGAAGGACAAAAATAGCTGGAATTTAATTTAATCTGAATGGAATATTTTTCAAAATTTGAGCTGCCACATAGAGACAGTGAAAAATAACATGTATTGAAGATGCTATGTATATTTCTACAAACATTTTGCTAACATATCAAAATATTGCTTTACATCAAGTGTCTCTAATTACTGTGCATTTACATAGTAGTTACATGGTAAATGCTTATGTACTTACACATAATTACAATGTTATTATACATATTTACAATGTACTTAGCGTGTAAAGCTTTTTGCACGATATATGTAAGTTCACAATTGTGTCAGAAAAGGGTTTGGGTTAGGGTTAGGATTAGGGTTATAGCATGCAAGTACATTGTAACTATGCATAATAACATTGTTTTTATCACACAACAGTTTTACAATAAAGCCACACATTGGGAGGGCCTTGAGTTTCTCTGTAGCATTTTATTTAGTTTGTACACTGGTTAGTTTACCTGTTGTAATAGCTAAACAAGATATAGCAAGACTTTTCCCAATGATAAAAGGCACATGTTAAACTTGTGACCTTTGATAACCCTGAGCAACATAAGATGAGCTACAGTAGCGATAAACTGTCCACAGGAGCTGGTGTTGGGATGGATTGGGATTAGGATATTTACACAGGTCAGTCCTGGGAGCACATATGTTTGCATAAGCTTGCTGTGGTGGAGTAAAGCTTCTGTGGGAATCCAGACAGGTTGCTGGGGTAACAACACCTATCTCTTCTCAAACACGCCCACAGATGTTTTTAAGGAAAATGACTAATGCATATAGTTCTTGCTTGCACTTTTAATCTGTAAGGTTAATATGAGGTCATCTCGACACTAGTATATTCCTTTAAATGTTTACACTATTTTTAGACATTTACAAAAGGGTGTAAAAAAATAAATACAAAAAAAATTAAAAGACAACTGGAATTGTTTTAGAGAAAGTTGTATTAAAGGGTGATTAGAAAGTAAGTTTACCACATCAATGCACCACACCCTTGAAGTGGTAAACTTACTATCTAATCACCCTGTATATCTCATCAATATAGTATTCAATTTAAATTACCAGAAATCAAAACAACCAACAAATTTGAGTCACTTCAGAATTTTGATGAGCAGAACCAACAACAAGAGAACAAAAGGAACAACTTCCAGGACCCTATTGACAGTGGTGACCAGACAACAAAAAGAAGGGAGGTTATGATTGTTGGGGACTCCATATTGAGAAACACAGCAAGTTCAATTCGCAGTTTGGACCCCCTTACTACAACAGTGTGCTGCCTTCCGGGAGCCTTGGTCAAGCACATCATTGAGAAGGTGAACAGGCTCCTAGAACGAACAGGAGAAGACCCGGTAGTAGTCGTCCACATCGGTACAAACAACATTGGAAGAGACAGACCAAAATCCCTGCAAAACAAATTCAGAGAGCTAGGAAGGAAATTATAAGAGAAAACCAAAACTGTGGTATTTTCTGGTATACCACCAGCACCTTGCAAAGGACCATATGGACAGCTGGAAATAATTAATCAAAACGTATGGCTGAAGACATGATGCACACGGGAAGGCTTCACCTATCTTGATCATTGGACCACATTCTACAACGAGGACTATCTGTATAGACGGGACAGACTGCACTTAAATAACAAGGGAACCAGTCTACTTGGAGAAAAAATCCTTGAGCAGGTTCAGAAGCATTTAAACTAGAAAGGAAGGGGGGAGAAATCAACAAAAAAAACAGAAGGGAGACCGCATCAAAACAAGAACAACAACTCAGGTAAGACAACCATTAAATGTATTTATCTAAATGCTGGAAGTATCAAAAACAAAATTATAGAACTTGAAGCTACTGCACTAACAAGTAACTATGATGTGATAGGTGTTACAGAAACTTGGTTGTCTGAGAGTGATGGGGACGAATATAATATTTGTGGGTATACACTGTATAGGAAAGACAGGCAGGACAGAAGGAGGAGGAGGGGTAGTGCTATACATAAGAAACAGTCTTGAAGCCCAGGTGTTAAACCTGGACAAAGAAAATAAAGCCGAATCAATATGGGTCAGAATAACGGACAAAAATTCAAAGGGCATAATAATAGGAGCATGCTATAGACTGCCAGATTCAGACGGTGAGCAAAATAATCTGTTATACAATGACATTAGAAATGCGTGTAGCAAAGGAGAAGCCATACTAATGGGGGATTTCAACTTCCCCCATATAAAATGGGAAAACCCGGTGGGTAGCACGAAGGATGAAATTGAAATGGTGGAAATGACAAATGACTGCTTCCTAACACAATTTGTCAAGGCACCGACTAGAGGGGAGGCATGCCTTGATTTAGTCTTTTCAAATAACGAAGACAGAATAACTAAAACAGAGGTCAGAGAACCATTGGCAAACTCAGACCACAACATGGTCTCATTTGAAGTGTTTTTTAAAACCCCAAAAGTAATGACTAAAGCTAAGGTTTAAAATTTTAGAAAAGCAAACTATGAAGGTATGAAACAGAGACTAACAGAAGTAGATTGGAGTAAAATAGAGAAAACACCCACAGAAGAAGGATGGTTGTTCTTCAAAAATGTAGTACTAGAGGCGCAAAACAATTACATCCCTAAAGTAGACAAATCTAAATGTAAAACTAAATTGCCAAAATGGTTTAATAGATCAATTAAAAAAAATATTCAGCGAAAAAAGGCACTTTACAGAGCATTAAAAAAGGACCAAAAAGAAAGTACGCAGAAAGAGTACACGGAACTGCAAACGCAAGTCAAAAAGGAAGTTAGAAAGGCCAAGAGAGAAATAGAAATGAACATTGCTAAGGGAGCTAAAACCAATTCCAAAATGTTTTTCCAATATTACAACAGCAAGAGAACATTCAAAGAGGAGATTAAATGTTTAAGAGATACAAATGGCAAAATCGTAGATGAAGAAAAAAAAATAGCAAATATATTAAATGATTACTTTTCACAAGTTTTTACAAAGGAAGATACGGACAACATGCCCCACATGTCATCCAGTTCCTATCCAGTTTTAAATAACTTTAGCATAACTGAGGCAGAAGTGTTAAAGGGACTAGGAGCTCTTAAAATAAACAAATCCCCTGGGCCGGATGAGATCCTCCCAGTAGTACTCAAAGAAATGAAAGAAGTAATTTACAAACCGCTAACCAAGATCATGCAGCAGTCTCTTGACACAGGGGTGGTACCGACAGACTGGAAAATTGCAAAAGTAATACCGATCCACAAAAAGGGAAACAAAACTGAACCAGGTAACTACAGACCAGTAAGCCTGACTTCTATTATATGCAAACTTATGGAAACTATAATAAGATCCAAAATGGAAAATTACCTATATGGTAACAGGGTCCTGGGAGACAGTCAACATGGTTTTAGGAAAGGGAGATCGTGTCTAACTAACTTGCTTGATTTTTTTGAGGATGCAACATCGATAATGGATAATTGCAAAGCATATGACATGGTTTATTTAGATTTCCAGAAAGCTTTTGACAAAGTCCCGCACAAAAGATTAATTCTCAAACTGAACGCAGTTGGAATTCAAGGAAACACATGTACATGGATTAGGGAGTGGTTAACATGTAGAAAACAGAAAGTACTGATTAGAGGAAAAACCTCAGAATGGAGTGTGGTAACCAGTGGTGTACCACAGGGATCAGTATTAGGTCCTCTGCTATTCCTAATCTACATTAATGATTTAGATTCTGGTATAGTAAGCAAACTTGTTAAATTTGCAGATGACACAAAAGTAGGAGGAGTGGCAAACACTGTTGTAGCAGCAAAGGTCATTCAAAATGATCTAGACAAGATTCAGAACTGGGCAGACACATGGCAAATGACATTTAATAGAGAAAAGTGTAAGGTACTGCACGCAGGAAATAAAAATGTACATTATAAATATCATATGGGAGATATTGAAATTGGAGAAGGAATCTATGAAAAAGACCTAGGAGTTTTTGTTGACTCAGAAATGTCTTCATCTAGACAATGTGGGGAAGCTATAAAAAAGGCTAACAAGATGCTCGGATCCATTGTGAAAAGTGTCGAATTTAAATCAAGGGAAGTAATGTTAAAACTGTACAATGCACTAGTAAGACCTCATCTTGAATATTGTGTGCAGTTCTGGTCACCTCGCTATAAAAAAGATATTGCTGCTCTAGAAAGAGTGCAAAGAAGAGCGACCAGAATTATTCCGGGCTTAAAAGGCATGTCATATGCAGACAGGCTAAAAGAATTGAATCTGTTCAGTCTTGAACAAAGAAGACTACGTGGCGACCTAATTCAAGCATTCAAAATTCTAAAAGGTATTGACAGTATCGACCCAAGGGACTTTTTCAGCCTGAAAAAAGAAACAAGGACCAGGGGTCACAAATGGAGTTTAGACAAAGGGGCATTCAGAACCGAAAATAGGAGGCACTTTTTTACACAGAGAATTGTGAGGGTCTGGAATCAACTCCCCAGTAATGTTGTTGAAGCTGACACCCTGGGATCCTTCAAGAAGCTGCTTGATGAGATTCTGGGATCAATAAGCTACTAACAACCAAACGAGCAAGATGGGCCGAATTATCATAGAAGATGGATTTGTTTTTTTTTTTAAATGTACTAAACAAAGTGTTAATGTTTCCATTTAATGTGCTACCTCATAACTCTAATTGTTATTTTAATAAAACATGACATTCTGGAAACAAAAACGTTAATATTGTCAATGTCACTATGAGTTTTAAGCAGAGTAATTATTGTGCATATCATATACAAATCCCTATGCAGAAATCTGACAGACGATATTCACAGGGTATTTTGATGCAGACGAACCTTACATGCAGCTCCAGAACCAGTGTGCAGAGTATCACTGCTCAATGAGGATACGTTTGATAGTTAGTCTAAATTTCCAGCTGAAAATATGTCTAATCTCTTGCCGGTTATTTAAAAGCTCCTTCTCAAGGATTCTCTGATGCGTTTTGATGGAGATAATTTCAGACTCCTCTGGTGAATACAATTGTTTTGTTGTACCATTAAGCATGCAATTCAGCACTCCTAGGTAGATTATTACGAATTTTAATCTTCTCTTCCTCCACTGCCTCTAAATTGAACTCCTTTGTTGGTCCTTCTGAAATGTACAAAACAATAAGCTGAGATGCTTGCTCCTGCTTGCTTTCATTGCTGATATTTGAGTAATTTTAAAATATTATTGTCCTTCATGCTAAGTAGCATTGGTAAGATTTTATTGTA
Source organism: Polyodon spathula (assembly GCF_017654505.1). Lineage (NCBI taxonomy): Eukaryota > Metazoa > Chordata > Actinopteri > Acipenseriformes > Polyodontidae > Polyodon > Polyodon spathula. The sequence goes on along the minus strand of NC_054537.1, from coordinate 6,435,444 downwards.
GTATATACTATTTTCTTCCACGGGTTTTTTTTGTAATGTTTTCATAATAAAAGTCTTTTATTTATGGGCATGTTGATTTTTTAAGTAGTAGGACAGTAAGCACCAGCTAGAATACAGCATGCTAACTCTCCCCAGTAGAGCACTGGGAGTCACTAATGTTACAGCTAGTAGGGCTTTAGCGTGCTCCTGAAGGCCAGTGCTGTATGAGCCTGAAAGTAAAGGAATGCTGTTCCGAGACTATTTTCTATAGGCAGCTGTGCTTTAGTCACATAACTGGCAAGCTAAGTCACATAACTCACATCTCCCGCACAACAAGTCTGATTCAGTCAGTAGTGCTCTTGATGCAATGAAAAAAGCATTTGGAACTTCTATTACGAAATACTTCTTCAAGGAGGCTAAATATACTGACGACATGTGGACACAAACAAAACCACTGACGCCCACACAAGTATAGCAAGGCACTCTGAGAAGATTTAGAAAGACACTGTGGAAATGCATGTAGAAATGCGAAAAACATATTACCTATTATATGTGTTTCTAGAAGGGCAATATAAATGTGAATTTGTATAGTAATTCTTGTTTGAGAAAATCAATAGCTTATTGGCATTCCAGTACCTTCAGATTCAGGGCTACACCACTGCTGAAGACCCAGGTGTGAAATAAAATGAGTGGCAAAATGATGACAAGATTTATATACATTAAGTCCAGCTCTACACAAAAGAGTAGGTAGGGTAGTAATGATGGTACAAAAGCTTAGGTAGGGACATATTTTTAAATCTTGAACCTGTGCTGTCTGTCTCAGAGAACTTACAGTAGCATCAAACATCAAGGAGTTTTTTTCTGAATGCATCTCTTATCTGTACTGTAGCATCTGAATTCAGTTTCAAGGAAAGCACTGAAAACAGTGCAGCTTTGCTCTCCTTGGTGACTAGGGCATGTGATGTATTCACAGACAGCTGTGGAACTAGCGTTTACTACTATAAACTACACACACAAGTTGACAGAGGATGAAACTGATGCATTTGTTAATAGCTTCTGGATTAGATTTAATGATCTCGTGCCACAACAGCTGCTGTCAAACTTTATGTTTGATCTAGTTCTTCACTTTCTCTCAGTGTTCACAAGCATTGCATTATTCTACCTTAACTCTTATTTTAAATTTCCAGCCTTATTCAAACTTGCTCTCTTACAGTTCTGAGTTCATGTGAAATGGTAGCTTGAAACCATAGGTTTGTTTTTTCTGTTCCTCAACAGAATGTTTCATTGAGTATTGCAAACAGCAACATTTCAATTTAATGAAAGCTCTTGAAGTAAAGAGCCTTTTTTAATTACACCAGTACCTTGCATATTTGATCTCACAGAAACGGGAGACTTGCCCCCTTTTTCTCAAGAACACCGTCCAGGAAGTTAACTGATATGATTTTAGCTGGGCACTGTTATGGGGAACTTTTTTCTAAACTTGTTTGATTGAAAAATATATCATCCTTGTGACATGAAGAGAACAGAATAGAACTGTAATAAACATACATAAACTACATATTGCATTATCTTTTTATGGGTTACTCATCTGCTATATATATATATATATATATATATATATATATATATATATATATATATATTGTGAGCCAGCTCACAAGTTTACCACCAGGAGTCATTCATGGCAGGTTTGGTGTGAGCCCACAGAGGTTGCCAGAAATGATCAGATGGACCTGTGGGCAGCATACATGCCTGCCATGATGTCAAGGAGTTAACGGACCGACAGGCTGCAGGTGTGGTTAGGTAGGCAATTAGGGTTTGACTATTGTTAGACTATCATTGGCCTTAATTGGCCCACACCTGTAGCCTGTAACGGCCAAATGCCTGGCTGGTAAAAGGGAGCATGTGCCGCTAGTCTGTTGGGTTGTTTGTTTGGTTTGCCTGCCTGAGAACTTCTGAGGACTATCTACAATAAGATCGGAACGGGATAACGTGGTGGTCTTTTGCATCTGCAATTCCCTGTTCTCTGCAGGGGCTATGAGGAACGGCCTGTCCGCTGCTGAGATTCGCAAAGGGACTGGACTGCGGAATAAGGGTAGGAGAAGGGTTCCTAAAGAAGAAACCTAAAACCCAGGTGGAATTACCTATTCACCAACTGGACGGGGTTATTGGTCCGGTTGGTTTACATCAGCAATTTTGCTTTGGTGATTTGGTTTTTTTTGTTTGAAACCTTGTTTGAACTGTTTATTTTCTTTTGGTCATTGCAATATAAGAGCCAGCTGTATAGAATACTGGAATAAAGACTTGCTTTGTTTTGGAAACTACTGCCTGTTTTCTTCGTGTGCACCTACCCGCCCACAATATATATATATATATATATATACCGACTGTACAAAACATTAGGCACACCTTCCTAATATTGAGTTACACCCCCTTTTGCCCTCAGAACAGCCTCAATTCGTCGAGGCATTGGCTGGTAGTGGAGCTCTACTCTGAATAGCTCATTCCATCTCATCCCACAGATGCTCAATTGGATTGAGATCTGGTGACTGGGCAGGCCACTGCAGTAAGATGAATTCACTGTCATGTTCGTGGAACTATTCCTGGACAATCCTAGCCTTGTGGCATGGGGCATTATCCTGCTGAAAAAATCCATTAGCAGATGGACACACTGCTGCCATGAAGGGATGTGCCTGATTGGCAATGATGTTCACATATCCTGTGGCATTCAAACGTTGCTCCACCTTTACCAAGGGGCCCAATGTGTGCCATGAAAACACACACCCACATCATCACACCACCACCACCAGCCTGCAATGTTGACACGCGGCATGATAGATACATGTACTCATGTGGTTTTCTCCATACCCTAGTCCTCCCATCAGCGTGAAACAGCAGGAACCGGGATTCATCAGACCAGGCAATGTTTTTCAATCCTCCAGTGTCCAGTGTTTTCGTTCACCCACTGCAACCGCAGTTTCTCGTGTTTTGCTGAAAGAAGTGGAATTCTGTTAGGTCATCAGCTGCCATACCCCATTCGTGTCAAGGTACGATGAGTTGTGCATTATTTTATGGGTCTTTCGGCACCAATGTTGTACTGGACTGTCAGTTGACTAACTGTAGCCCATCTGTTGCTCTGCACAATTTATGTCAGCCTCCTTTGGCCTCTTTCATCAATGAGCCATTTTTGACCACTGGCACACATACACAATCCATGTCTCAATTGTGTCAAGGCTTAAAAATCCTTCTTTAACCTGTCTCCCCTTCATCTACACTGATTGAAGTGGATTTAACAGGTTACGTGAATAAGGGATCATAGCTTTCACCTGGTGTGACGGGGAACTCCCCGTCTATATGAACATGCTTGGAACTGGCAGGGAGGGGGTTAAATTTCTCCCTGCCAGAAAAACATGTGAGAATGTGGCTGGAGCCCTAATTGAATAATTATTGATTAATTGGGCTCTAGCCACAGGGGATAAAAGCCAGGGGAGAGGCCCTGGCTGGCAGTAGAGTAGAATAGTGAGTGAGTGAGTGAGTGAGTGAGTGAGTGAGTGAGTGAGTGAGTGAGTGAGTGAGTGAGTGAGTGAGTGAGTGAGTGAGTGAGTGAGTGAGTGAGTGAGTGAGTGAGTGAGTGGAGAGTGAGTGAGTGAGTTTTCTGTTTGGGGTGTGTTCTTTTGTTTGGAGTTTGCTTTATGTTGGAGAGTTTTTTATTTAAAATTAAAGGAAGACCTGGAACCTGACTGTTTGTTTTGTAAGTTCATTTTGATTATTTCTGTTTGAACCTCTTTTTGTTGGCCCTTGTGCCTGTTTATTTGATTATTTTATTTAATAAAATACTTTATTTTTGCCTTTAATCTGTCTCTGAGACTCAATCCACTCGCCAGCATGTCACACCTGGATTCACCTCTTCTGTCTATTTCATGGAAAGAGCAAGTGTTCCTAATATTTTGTACACTTTGTGTGTATGTATGTATGTATGTGCGTATATATATTATATATATATATATATATATATATATATATATATATATATATATATATATATATATATATATATATATATATATAATATATATATAATATAGTTTGCTATCTTTACGATTAAAATAATTCATTGTGATTAATCGCATGTTTTTCTGTAGTTAATCACGATTATTTGCAATTTTTGAATGTGCTCAAATTTGGCCCTAAATAAATAATTTTCTGTTTAAAAAGCAGTGCATTATGTTATACTGTGTTTTATTGTAAGGGAAAGAAACACAAAAATTTGTATCAGAAATTTTTCAAGCATTTATTTTAGTAATTTACAGCGAAGTTAGAACACACATGTGCTTGCACACTCTCTCTTTTACACACACCCACCCACCCACATCTCTCTCGCTCTCACACACACCCACCCTCACACACCTCTCTTTCCCTCACTCTCACTCACACACACCCCTCTCACTCTCTCACTCACGCACACACACCTCTCTCTCTCTCTCTCCCTCTCTCTCTCACTCACACCCCCCTCTCTCACTCACACACACACACACTTAGCATAACTGTATGATAAAAACTATTATCTGTAGTGCTCCAGTAGTGCCTCCAGCGTCAGCAGTTTCTCCAGTTCAGCTGTGGTTGGCATGGCGATGTTTTTTTGTTGTGCCAGAGCATCCCTCAGTGGCTGCTGGTTTCTTTGCACACGGTTGATCATTTCCAGAGTGGAATTCCTTCTTGTTACATCCTGTGAAAGTGACTCCTTCTTTTGCCCATTTGCAACTTGCTGCTGTTCTAGCTCTGCAGCATTTGGTGGACTGTGTTTGAAATGCCAAACTACTTTTCGGCATTTGGCTAGGACATTGTCAAACCCGTTGTTCTGTAGGGACACTGACTGACCTTTGCAGACTATACGCGGTGCAAGGCAGGTGTTCAAAAGACAGGTGTCTCGCAGCTGCAATCATGTTCCGTGCACTGTCTGTTCCAAGTGTGGTAACCTTCCGTTTAATGTTCCACTGCTTTGCTACAACCATGTAATGCTCAGCGCACTTTTCAGCATCGTGCCTCTCTTCTGTTTTCATGAAGGTCAAAGGGTGTGAATGCAATTTCAAATTGTCATCGATGTAGTGTGCTGTAACCCCAAGGAAGTTGTGGTTACTCATCGATGTCCAGTGGTCTCCAGTGAGGGCAACAGCCTGTGTATTTTTCAACTCCTCCACTTTCTTAGCCCTCTCATTTTCGTACTGCTCGTGTATCCTTGTAACAATGGTGGCTCTTGATGGTAATTCATATGTTGAGTCGTTGCTAGCCTTCTCACTACTGCTGCCGGCGTCAACTCTGTGTTTTGCTTGTAAATGATACTTCATAGTCTATGTACTTCGGCGATACACAAGTAGGAGTAGCTGCAAATAACTCTGCTTTTATCCAGAGAGCCATCTGTAAGGGTTTTGTAATAAAACTGGCCGTTTAAAAGCCCTTTAACAGCTTTCTCCATCATTCAAGCTTGCTTAGTCAGCAAAGCTATATCTACATTCAAGCAGTCGATTGACAAACAAGCTCGAGAGTGTGGAGTTGTATTTGAACTATGGATGGTTCTAAGGCTCTGTGGCAGAGCAAAGCTCTGCCCTTTTTAAATCGGCAGCGATGGGGTTAATTTCCCCTACCTGCCTGGGTTTATTATGTTCAGGTGGCTGGGGTTGGTTAGTTGATTAGGTTAATTAACGATCAATCAGCACCCAGCCACCTGACATAAAAGGAGGCCTCTGCTTCTCATTTGAGAGGAGGGAGCTGAGGAAGCAGGTTGGTGGGTTTTTGTGTGTGATTTTTAAATTTTGATAAATCCAGTGAAGGCATTGCCCAGCCTGGAAATTGTTTTTTTTGTTAGTTTTGCTTTTTGTTTTTCTTTTGTGTTTAAATCGCTTTGTTTTGGCCCTTGTGCCCTTTCATTTTTGTGTTTATTTATAATAAAATAGTTATTTTTTTGAACTACAGACTGTCTCTGGGCCTCTATCCACTCACCAGCCTTCCACAGGCTCAAAAAAGAAAATGTGTTAATTGCGACAAAAAAATTAACAGCGTTAAGCATTTTAAATTAATCGCACACGTTAACTTGTTAACTCTGATAGCCCTAATATAGATAGATAGATAGATAGATAGATAGATAGATAGATAGATTGACTGTTAAAACATATCAGACTGCTCTACATAAGCCGTGTGGGAAACAGAAGTATGCATTTTTTTCTATGTCTTGAGGGTGAGCTCGGCTCCCATGAGCAGTTCCAGCTTTGTGGCAGTCTTAGTGGTCCTATACATTTCAGGGCTCTTGGAGCTTCTTTCAGTCGCTGCACCTGCTTCCACTTGAGGGTACTCAACATTCTTTCAATACTTTTATCAGGGAAAGCATTCACATACCCCCTGCAACTTCTGCAGCCATCATGTGCTCAAGGAATTTAACACCTCAGTCCAAATATTTCTGGTCTCACCACTTATCCTGGAAACATCCAAGGAACTCATAAAGCACCTGCAGCTTTGATACTCATAGAACCCCCCCAAGCTCTGTTTCCTTGTGGATTCCAGAATGGCCTTTACACACGTTGGTGTGCTGGGCTGCATTCAAGTATCTCAACTCTTGACAAATATGTTTGCTGTAAACTAACATTCAAGTACGCTAGGCTATAGCCATTGAAAGAAAGAAAAAAGGTTGCCAATGTTGAGGAACATTAGCAAACATTTGTACAGTTGAACTCTATCCTGGTATACAGTGGGTGGTACAGGGGTTTGTAAATTAGTTAAGCTGTTACATCTGTGATGGCTCCAAAGATTATTCAACCACCCCTGTTGGATTGCGATGCTTGGGGTTGGGATATTTGTTGCTCATTCCACCCAGCTCAGACCACTTGTTTACTCTATATATAATGCTATCTCTGAATAGTAATCCATTTACTACTATCTATTTCGTAGCCAATGAGAAAGGCTCATGGGCAATAAATGTCCTACTTACCAGTTATTCCTTTCCCAGAAAATGTGTAACATTTTGTGAGTAGCAATTGTGAAAAATGTCAAAAAGACTGCAGCCAAAAGTAGAACCATATCACCAAGCATCGGGATAGAAAGTGATCCAAGAAGCTAGGAAACAGCACAGCAAGTTCCAATACAATTACTGTTATAATGTATATAGATGTGATACAGGCTCTTTAATATGGTTCACTCACTGGAAATCTCCCTTGACATGTAACACCTAATTTCAAAGGAGGTCCCAGGAGACAGTGAACAAATGCCCACTGCATTCGGGCATTCAGTTGCATTTCAGTCCAGGAGGCGAATACTATCGCACAGTGGGGACATAGCGAATTGAGGTAAGATATAAATCCTTTCCTTGCTGATCACGGGACATATTGTTTACCGAGGGACTCTGGCAAAGTGGCTGCTGATTATGAACAGGTGCAGAGGTGATGCAGTGCAGGAATAATCACACAGAAGGAAACTGTAATTTGTTTTAGAAAAGGGGTGCTTTATTTTTTATTCCTGGTCTGACGACCAAATAATAAGCTCTGGTAATACACAAAAATATGTAAAACACAGAGTACAGAAAACAACAATTGCAGCTCTAAATAATAAAGACAAGTTATCTGCTCCACAATAATACTTCTAGGTGCGTGCAGTAGAGCTCGTAGTGGGTGATAACAATTCATTATAGTTTGTGACAGTTTTAGTACAATGGTGATCCAGTTTTGTGCTGGCCCAAGGCGACAGCTCCGGATTCGTATTAGCCATCTGGTGGTTCAAAAACACAGACAGTTACTAACAATTACAAACAAAACAAACAGTCATGAATATCTCTCTTTTTTAACTCACAACTCTCTCTGTCTCTCATAGTCCTTCCAGTCTCTCAATAAAAACCAAGCGAAGGAAAAGATTAACAATTCTCCAGCCCCTTTATGCTATCACGCATGACCCCTTGGTAAACTATTGCAGCTGCATTTATTGCTTGCAGCTGCTACCTCGTTTACTTTCCAGATCAATAAGTTCCTGCAACGGAGTCTCGCCTTCTTCCAGGCTGACCGACTTCCTGACCCTGGAAATGAACTGTTAGGCCAGCCCGCCCAAAGACTTTCCCTTTCGCTACTTCGTGCCCTCACAGGTTGGGAGGGAGATTTCCAACCAGAACTCATTATATTTCTGTCACAGGGACACATTGGAAACTAGCTATTCGATTGACGATTTAGGGTGGTATTGGAAGTGCCTACACTATGCTTGCTATTTACATGATTTGATGTAAGGTTCAAGTGAGTTCAATGGGAGAATCATCGCTTACCTTAATTTTGTGTGATTATTTTAAGAAAAGTGTCAATAGGATGTGGTTAAAATAAATATTAAGATAGACAATAGTAAAGAAGAAATACAAATATGCAGAAATAAAATTAGTCAATTAAAGTTAATTAGAAGAAAAGTCATTTCCCAATCCTGCACAGTATGAACATTAGGCTCAATAAAAATATGATTTCCTTTTTTACTGCCCATAATAACACTCTGCTTTATTAGTTAATTTGTTTTATTGGCAGCAGTTGGATATTCTTACATGTTTGTAATACAGGTGTGTTCTAATACAGGTAAATTACCTTAACAACCAATTTGGTAAATTAAAAACAGTATTGGCAAAAGTATTATGACAAACAATTCCAGGTTTAAATATTATTTATTACACCTGTTGCCAAGTTTTGCAGATTTAAAAGAAATGTTACTACACATGCACTGTGTTAATGGCAATGTGAATTTTGGATGATGGAATGTAGTCAGACAGAAAATGTCCAAATTCACTTAAACATATTATCCCTGTTGGAAGACTGAAGTTACATATGCTATAGGATGAGTAACTCCACCTTAAATCAAATCCTGATGCTGCTAAGTTAAAATAAATAATATCGTTAGAAAACCTGTTTCTTTTTACAGGCCCGTTTTGTAAATTTGCCCGCTGGAGCTAATTTTCTGAAGATATTTTCAAGACATTTTGAAGCTTTCCTTTCCAGCCACATGTTTTGTCAGCCAAAAAGCCAAACAGATTTAGCCTTCATTTTCCTTTCTCCCAGAGACAAAACATATTATTCTAACCTTTTCTGAGAAAACAAAATGAACAACTGGAATTATCAGCTAACAAAAAAAAGATGTTCTTCAGCCTGGCACAGTAAGACTGATAGCATGCATATTACATGTTTGGTTGAATTCCCAATTGCACTTATATGGCAGTAGTAAACGACCAGTTTATGCTGCCACTGTATTTACATTAGTGTTATAAATTGCAGCTGCTGAGCTACACTGTTTATTTATCACATAGTGTGCTGTACCTTGGTTAATGACAATGTCTTCAATCCAACATGCCTTTGACTCCTCTTTCATCTGCTTTCCATATTTCTCATATCCATGAAAAAAGAGATAATGGCTTGCAAGCTGATCAGTTTACTAAAGTATTAACTTTTAAATTGGTAAGTGCAACTCCAAAGTCTAAATAAGGTATTAATTTAGCCAGTGTTTTTCTCTGGAGCTTTAGTCTACTTTTTCTAAACAGGAAAATTAACTGGTACAGTACTCCTTGAATGTGAATTGCAAAAAGGAATTCGAAGGTCTCCAATGGAGACACAAAATCCATACTGTGTATTTTCAATTGCTCCTTGGCTTGGCTTTACATTCATTACATTCTGCTTGTTCCGATGGCCTTGATATTACAACAATTTCTTTAGTTGAGTGACTCAGGCAATGTTAGATGTAATTATTTTTTTAAATGATTTGATTTACAGTAAACAATCTTGTAATTATAGTAAGGAAATATTATACACACTAAGCTAAGTTTCTTAAATGGAAACCATCCCTTATTTCACTCCAAGAAGAAACCAAGCAATATACTATTGTAACCTTCAGAATGGTTCAGGGGGCTGGAGCTGGGGCTTCTCCCCCATTCTGTCCTGCCAGATATATCTGCCAATCTCCCTATTTAAACCCCAAGTCGTGTCCCTGTTCTCTGTCTTTCTTTTCGGTTTCCTCCATCCTCCCTTCCTCCTTGACTATGCTGATCCACCTCTGCAACGGTCTCCCTCTGTGGGCAAGTGAAGCTCACTTCCCAACCTTAGAGGCCCAGCCACACTGGTCTTGTCCTCAATGAGTCATTGGGGACCCTTGGCTAAACCTGACCCAACTCTCTTTCATTTTCTTGTTTTGTACCCTCTAGGTTCCCCTTGGGGGATGTAATGGTTGCTTCCCAACCTTGGAGGCCGATCGGTTCACTCACCTATGTGAGAGTGGCTCTCCACGACCCAAGGTGAAACCCTACACTCTTTCCTAAGTCTCAAAACACTTTTCTCTTATTTCAATTCCTGAGGTTCTTCCTCCACGCAGCCCGCACTCCTGTCCCCTAAAATGTAAAAAAAAAAAAAAAAAAAAAAAAAAAAAAAAAGCACAGATACGATAATTGGATTATTATTATATACACACACACACAATCAGAGGAATGTTGTGTGGCCTTAGTTTGAGACGTTTGACCAATAATTATAGTTTAGTGCTTCTTAAGAATTTACAAACTACTGTTTCCTGTTACTGTTTCCAGTGCACCAATCTGACAAACTGCACAGAGCGGACTGGGGGACCTTTTCATTTAAAAAAGTATGTAGGGGGTAGCATATGCTTTATGAATAAGTTTAAAGTGTATTAATTGCTGAGCTGGGTTCTTGGAAGCTAAAAACATATTGTTCTAATCATTGTTCAAAGCAAGAGAAAAGCCCAGCTCTTCCATTTCACGCTCCCAAATTTTTGTAATTTTTGTAGCTGGCAGAGTATTACATGCTTGTTTTAGCAAGTGTCCATAGATAGTTGAGACTGTCCCTCGTGAACAGCTGTCTGTCACCAGCCAGTCTAACAAAGGATGAGGACATATATCTGAGTCCCAAGGATGCCCATAGGCATGTAAAGCAGACTTTAGTCTTACATATAGTAAATAAGAGAAACCTGGGAGAGTCTTCCTTGAGTTCCTGGAATGTTCGAAAGCCTTTACTGTTAAAGATATCTTTAAAACTATGCACACCACTATTTGACCAGACATGGTATATAAAAGGCGTAAAATTACCTCCTGTCAGTAAATGATTACACTGTGTAACAAAAAAACATTTTTTTTTTGTTCCTGAGTAGTAAGTAGTGTAGGGTAGAAGTGAGTAGTTTTTCGAGATTTACAATTATACTGTAAATACAGTATAATTGTAAATCTCGAAAAACTACTCACTTCTAAATCTTTTGTAGTCATCTTTGTATTACTTTAGTATAAATACATGTTAACTTGGATTCATATGTTGTTTTTTTCTGACTATATGTGAACGAAAAGACACACATTTGCCCATTTTCCCATTGGAAATAGTGATATTTTGAAATATCACTGTCCTGGTCACAAAAGCAAAGTTTGGGGGGAATAATAGCCATTTTCTATACTTTTGAGGCATAAGCAATTAGGAAATAACACTTACTACCCAGGAACAAAAATTGTCTTACATAGTATTATTATTCCAAATAGGAGACGAATGAGAAAACTTAAATGGACCTCCCATAAATTTTTCAACGTCGTATCAAGTTTGTAATGAATTTGCAACAATAGGGCCAAATTTGAAATTTAAGTTTTTTTTGGGGATGCCAGTAAATAATAAGTCCTGTAGTCTATGTGGGTGAACTAGAACTGCTTCCAAATTACACCAGGTGACCTTTGAGTCTATGTTGGTCCATGTTTTTAATGCTCTAACTTGAAAAGCCCAATAGTATAGTTTAAGATCAGAAAGAGACAAGCCACCATTGACCTCTATACTTTGCAGTACTATGGGGACGTGGGGAATGCTGGGATGTTTTTCATTCCAAATAAATTTAGATATAATAGATTTGGCTTCCTTAAAAAAAGTAGGATATGGGGATAGGGGTAACATAGAAAATAAAAAATGAACTTTTGGTAACATGTTCATTTTAATCGTGGCTATCCTGCCTTGTAAAGATAAATACAAGGGAGACCATCTCTTCAGGTCTTGATTAATTTTGTCGAATAAAGTAGTGTAATTAACTTTGTTTATAAGTTGCAGAGAGGGGTGAATATGTATTCTCAAATATGTAAATTTATTATCAGTTGGGACTGTAATAGGGAGTACTGCATTCTTTGCAGCTAGATTTAGAGACATTAAAATTGATTTAGCCCAATTAATTTTATAACCAGACATACTGCCAAATTTAGTAAATAGTGTTAGACAATATTTTGTTTGAAAGATATAAAGGAATGTCATCTGCATAAAGAGAAATGTAATGTTTTGAGCCTGTGGTTGTTATTGGAGAGAGATCTGTACTTTGTCTAACAGCTTGAGCTAGCGGTTCCAACGATAGAGCAAATAGCAGTGGGGAGAGAGGACATCCTTGACGTACTCCCCGTTGAAGTTTAAAAGGAGAGGATTGATAGTTCCCAGTCATCACAGAAGCCAAAGTATTGTTATATAGTACTTGCACCATATGAACAAAACCTGGACCAAATACAATATAAGAGGACCAGCTATATCCCATATTGCTAGCAAGAAATCAGGGGGGAGGCCATCTAAGCCTGGACACTTATGCTTTTGCATAGATTTAATTCTGTTTTAATTCTTCTAAGGTAATAGGTGCACCAAGAAGTTTACTTTGATCAGGATCCAGTTCAGGTAGATTTAGTTTGCTTATAAATGTTTTACAAACAGCATGATCTGTATCTAATTTGGAATAGTATTCTTGAAATGTTTTATTAATTTCTTTAGATTTTGTAACCAATACATTATTTACAGTTTTAATCACGCTAATTGCTGCCAAACATGCATTATACTTTAGTCTCAGAGACAGTAATTTACTAGGTCTTTCCCCGTGGTAGTAATAATTTTGCTTGGTGTGATGAATGAGGAATTCTGCTCACGACAATGTCAGGGCTTTAAATTCGGTTCTGAGACTATTTAATTGTTTTGCTCTATCATCAGAAAAAGCCTGCTTCTGTCCTTTCTCTAAAATTTAAATTTGGGTTTCAAGGTTAATAATTTGTTTGTTTCTAGAGATGTGTATATGGGAAGAAAATGCATGGCAATTACCTCTCAGAAAACACTTCCCAAAGAACTTGAGGATTCTTAACAAAACTGAGATTAAACTTAATAAATTCATGTAGTTTATTATTAAATTGTGTAATAAACTTTGAATTTTGTAAAAGAGAAATATTAAAACGCCAGCTCTTTGCATGTGGAGGGCATATTATAGGTAATATATTACACAGTACAGGGGAATGATCTAAAATTAATATTGACAGTGTCAATTTTTAAGAATATAATCAATCCGAGAATAGGTTTTGTGTCGAGCAGAAAAGAAGATGTAGTCCCTTGCATTATCATTCTTCAAACGCCAAATATCCCGCAAATTAGTATCTCTAATAAAATTATTAAAATCCACAGATGAATTCAAACAATAATCAGCCAAATTGGGATTAGATCGATCTAAAACCGGATTGCTTACTGTATTGAAACCTATTATTAACTGGTGCTCAGAGAAATGTAGACAAGCATTCGCTATACCAGGAAGAAAGTTAATATCATAGTCATTAGGGATATAAATAGAAACAAAAGCAAATTTAACATTGTTCAAGGAACCTGGCAAATAAACAAAACACCCTGAGTCGTCACCCCCAGATCCTTCAACAGAAAGTTTTAGTTTCCTATTTACCAATATAAGAACCCCCTTAGTTTTATTAGTTGCAGAAGAGTATGCTGCAACATGAAAGTGTTTATTTTGTCCTCAGATTTAAGATGAGATTCCTGTATTAATGCAATCGATATCCTTTTATGGTGCAAAAAATCTAAACACTTTATGAGTTTAACAAGAGTATTTAAGACACGGAAGTTCCAAGATAGAATATTAATATCAGTCATCATGGTGGATCAACAAACGAAAACCTCTCTCAGGAAAACAAGCAAAATTAAGACAGACATAGAGTGCATTCTACTAGTTGCAGCAAAGAGCACATTGTGTGAAAAGATAATATACCAGTTAAAATAGATATCAGACAGATATGGTATGCAAAACAGTACAATATAATTGTAGGCAAGCAATGACAAAAAAAAAAAAAAACAATAAACAGATTCGTAGAAAGTCAACACTGAGACATATTAACAATAAACACAAGGCAGTCATCAGACATGTAGAAATTACTCTTTGATTTGCCAAAAACATAAAACTTCGTTGATCCGTAACCTCTCAACACAGCAAGGTAACGCTCTGACCGCTAAACCCCCGCCCAGACTCCAAGTCAACCACAAGACAAAAAATATCTGTATATCGGCTTACATGCCCCGAAGGAAAAAAACAAAAAAACAAACAAAAAAAACACTTTACAGTATAGCACAAATGCAACCACATTAACAAATCATTTGTCAATAAGCAATGAGCAATCTGTAATGTCAGTGTTGTCAAACCTTAAGTCCCGGTTAACTTCAGACATGGCTTCACAGTTCAGATCCCTTGCTTCAGATCCCAGAGCTGGATAAATCAGGAAAGACTTGATTCCCTTCTGAATCAGACGTGTCCTGGCTTGCTCCATGTCCGGTCTCTTCTGAGCTGTGACATTGCTGTAATCCGGGAAAAAGTGAAGTGAACAGCCACCTGCAGGGTGGAGCTGGTCCGAGCTCCAACCAGAATGGCCTGACGGTCGTTGTAACGCAGCAGCTTGAAAATCAAGGTGCGCGGCCTATTTCTACAGCCTTCCTTTCCGCTGTAGATGCAGTGGGCTCTTTCGATCTCAATAGATCTTCTCTCCAAAGCCAGAATCCATTTAGGATTACGTTGGAGGAATTTGATAGGGTCATCCTCCTCTTCGCCCTCGTTTAACCCAACAAGACTTAGATTATTTTGGCGCTGTTTGTCCTCGTACTGGACCAGCAATTGTAGCACGCAGCTATGACTTGGGTATGACTGAGTATCGACTATGGGGAGGTCGGTACTCATATCCTTTAACTTTTTCTTTAATGGTGAGGAACTTTATCACGTTTCATTGCAGTCTCTGATATTTTATAATAACCTTTATCGAATTAAGTGGCTGAAAAATGCCCTGATAAGGTTTAAAGGAAAAAAATAACTGTAGGCGGAAGGGAACAGCAGACTCAGACGTCCATTCCTGTCTGCAGGTCATGTGATCTCAAATAAATGACTTTCTAATAACTTTTTCCTCAAAAAACAGCAGCTATAAAATATGAGCTCACTCGGGCTCAGGTGTATCTTTCACTACAGTTTCTGGAGAGAGATGTCATCATTGACAGGTCAATACCTCTGAGGAATTTCGGTAGAGTGCACTCCCAGGGAAACAGAGACGTTTTACATTGTCCACTATGTCTAATTAACCCCTAAAATTCCAACTTGCTGAACTTTGGCACGCTCACTTGAAAATAACTAAATCAAAATATCTCTGTAACAAAGCCATATATTTACATTATCTATAAAACATAAAAGACCATCTTATGTGCAAGAGAGAGAGATTTTTAAGATCCTTTATTTAAATATTCCAAATAAAATCCATTAAAATTCAAATAAAGGTAAAACACAACAAAAGTTAAGATTCCTACTGCCTGAGCAAAATTTAAAAAATCCTAAAATACATTGTGTTCTCCTTAAAAACAGATTTTAAACAAAATAAAAGGATCATTAAAAAATCAATATTAAACAGTGTTTTTTTCTTTGTTGAAAACAGATAAAAGCCAAAATAAAACACTGTAAAACAAAAATTAAATAAAATTAGAACAAAAACTGGAGCTCCTCCTCCTCACTCACAGCACACAAGGCGTCTCCCACACACCACCTCTCCTGAAAGTCCTCCAGGTTACTGACCAGTTTAAAATACTCAAACTCTACTCTGATCTGGCTGACCACGAGCACCCTGAACTGAACCACTAAACTGGTCAGTCCAGAACCAGAGAGTTGATTTTTCCTTGTCTTTAAAATAGCCAATTTTGCCTGTCCAATTAAAAAATTAATAAGAACACACCTGTTTTTCATTTTAAAACTGTATAGAACCCCAAAAATAAAAAGCTCCTTACTAAAAACGACCCCTAAATTATTCAGGATTCCCTGCAGTAAATTAAAAAGTGGCCGCAGCCTCTCACACTCACTGTAGGCATGAAAGAGAGTTTCCTCTGCTGAGCAAAAAGCGCACTGCTCACTGATGCTGGGGTCCACTCTATGGAGAAACCTGCCTGTGGACACAATGCAGTGTAGAATCTTCCACTGCAGGTCCCCCACTCTCTTGGCGAGAGGCGGCTTGTACAGCACCCTCCACACCGGCCTGTGCCCCTCCTCTACAGCCAAGTAAGCTCGCCACTTAGAGTCTACCAGACCCCTTAGCCTACTATACTCTGTGGCTTTAACACACAATTTGTATATATGTTTTCCATTCATTGTGTGAAAGATAATTTCCTCCACATTCTGCAATTTAAGCAAAGTCCCTCCATTCTCTCCACCGCCCTCACCTTCCTCACCTACTGCTGGTGACACGATCATCCCTGGAAATAAGGAAAGCTGTCTCTGCTCTGTGCCTCTGGACAACTCCTCCCTCAGGACTGCCTTGAGCCGCGGGGAGAGGCAGCCCCTCAACTCACCCATCAGTCTTTCTGCAAGCCTCTCTGAGTGCCAGCCTAGCTGTGCAGTTAGCTGGGAGGCAGTTAGCCAGCAGGAGAGCTCAAGGTTTAACAGGTGGACCATCCTGGTTACACCTGCTTTTAAAAAACTGGCACAGAGCGTCATCGACTGGAGGAACTTAACTGGAAAGAGTGGATTAAAAAATAGGGGCTCCTCAAACAGGTCCTGCCCTGTCAAGGACTCCACATCCCTTTCCACCCTCACCAGCTGCCAGGCTTTTAAAATACTTTGATAAAAAGGAGGAAGTCCTGCTTTACTAAAACTGGTGTTCTCAATTAAAAACAGGTGTTTTCCTAACCCCAGCCCCCCAAATCTATTGAGAAGGAAACAGGCCAGCCTCTTCCAATGAGCCTCCTCCTCAGTGTACAGGAGTCTCTGAACCGCCTGCAGTCTGAAGGCTGCCACCCTGCTGGCAATGCTGACTAGCCCCTGCCCCCCCTCATCACTAGGGAGGTAGAGGACTGCCGGCCTCAAACTGTGTCTCCCGCTCCAAAAGAACTCCAGCAACACTCTCTGGATCTCCTTCACCAGGCCCTGGGGTGGGTCCAGGCATACCAGCTTGTGCCACAAGCTAGAGGCCACCAGATTATTAATAACAAGCACCCGGCCCTTGAAGGACAGTTGAGCCAGCAGTCCCTTCCACCTCTGCAGCCGCCCCCTCACCCTGTCCAACAAACCCTCCCAGTTCTTTTTCATGTAGTTTTCTGTTCCGAGGTGCACCCCCAACACTTTAATACCTGTTCTGTTCCATTTCAGCCCCTCAGGCAGGAAAGGAGGGGTGCCCTCATCCCAGCTGTCTGACAGGAAGGTGTCACATTTTGCCCAGTTTACTCTGGCAGAAGATGCTCTCTGGAACTCATTTAGAGTCTGCTGCAGTGCTTGGACATCTGCATCCCCACTCACAAACACAGTCACATCGTCTGCGTAGGCAGACACCTTCACTGTGGCAGAGGAGGGTGTGGAGGGCGAGGAGGGCACTGTCCATCCAGATAACCTGACCCTCAGCAGGTGCAGCAGAGGCTCTATAACCAGTGAATACAGCATACCAGACAGGGCACAGCCCTGCCTTATACCCCTGCACACTGGGAAGGGCTGACTCAGCCCATTGTTGATCTTTAAAATACTAAAAACGTTGGGGCATCCATGTCTCTCAACTCCATGAATCTGGAACGCACAATCGCCCCCTTCACTCTTTCCTTCAGCAAGCTCCCCAGCGCGATTTTCTGCTCTTTTAGGTTCTCCAGGGTCTGTTCTTTAAATTCTGAATTTAAACTTTCCTCTAGGAGGAGGATTTTGGACTCCAGTTCTCTCACGACTGTTTTCAGTGACCTGGTTGCATTTATAGTATATTGTTGACAAAAACATTTGATTTGTATTTTGCCAATGTCCCACCACTGTCTTAAATCTTTATATTGTGCTTTTTCTTTTTTCCAAATTATCCAAAAAAGTTTGAATTGTTGCTTAAATTTTACATCTTGTAATAATTTTACATTGAAATGCCAGTAAGATGCTCTGTGGGGTTCTGATTGAATTATTACTGTAATTAATAGACAGTGGTGGTCAGAGAGACTACTGGGGATGATTCTTGCTTTGATAAATTTATTTAAATCATTTTTAGAAGTATAAAACCGGTCTAGTCTTGCTCTATATACACAGTCTGTGTGATACTGAGACCAGGTGTATTGTCTTGAACTAGGGTGCAGGCATCTCCATATGTCAACCAGGTCACTGGACTCTAACAATGCAGCCAACTCTCTGGAGGACTGAGGGTGTGGTTCATCATTATTTCTATCAATATTAAAATTAACAGTACAATTAAAATCTCCTCCTACTACCACCACATCATTATTATTAATATTAAAAAGAGCTTACTTTAATTTCTTAAAAAATAAAATTAGTTCCCCCCTTTTATTGGGGGCATAAATATTAATAAAAACATACACTGTACTGCCCAGCCTAGCTCTTACTTTTAAAATCCTCCCTTTCTCGATTTCATCCATATCTAGTAAAACTGCCCCCAGGCTGGGTTTAAAAAGCACGGCTACTCCTGCACTAGTACTAGCGCCATGACTCATCACGCACAGCCCCTTCCACTCCGCTCGCCACGCCTCCTCATTCTCCTGATCCGAGTGCGTTTCCTGCAGAAACACCACCCCCGCCTGCTTCTGCTCTAAAAACTCGACTAGCTGCGCCCTCTTAAAAGACTGTCTGCAGCCGTTTAGATTAAAAGAAATAAAAACGCACCTTTCCATCATAGCTAAAAAAACTAACGCACTAAAACAAGTAATAAAAGAAGTTTCATAAAACACAGCCATTTTTAAACAAGAGATTTTGAACCACTTTTAAGATCCTTTTTAATTTTCTGAACAATTTTTTTTAATCTATAACGTTTTGGCTGATCAAATTCTTCTATTGTGGCTTTCCTTGTTATAACGTGAGCGGAGTGGAGAAATAACCTTAGATCAGGGAAAAAACTCTCTATTTCTACTCCCCTTTTCCCTTTAGTTTCTATCATAAAATCATTTACCTGCTCAAGCGTGTACAGACCAAAATCCCTGCAAAACAAATTCAGAGAGCTAGGAAGGAAATTAAAAGAGAAAACCAAAACTGTGGTATTTTCTGGTATACTACCCGCACCTTGCAAAGGACCATATGGACAGCTGGAAATAATAAATCAAAACCAATGGTTGAAGACGTGGTGCACACGGGAAGGCTTCACCTATCTTGATCATTGGACCACTTTCTACAACGAGGACTATCTGTATAGACGGGATGGACTGCATTTAAATAACAAGGGAACTAGTCTACTTGGAGAAAAGATCCTCGAGCAGGTTCGGAAGCATTTAAACTAGAAAGGAAGGGGGGAGAAATCAACAAAAAAACAGAAGGGAGACCGCATCAAAACAAGAACAACAACTCAGGTAAGACAACCATTAAATGTGTTTATCTAAATGCTAGAAGTATCAGAAACAAAATTCTAGAACTTGAAGCTACTGCACTAACAGGTAACTATGATGTGATAGGTGTTACAGAAACGTGGTTATCTGAGAGTGATGGGGACGAATATAATATTTGTGGGTATACACTGTATAGGAAAGACAGGCAGGACAGACGAGGAGGAGGGGTAGCGCTATACATAAGAAACAGTCTTGAAGCCCAGGTGTTAAACCTGGACAAAGAAAATAAAACCGAATCAATATGGGTCAGAATAACAGACAAAAATTCAAAAGGCATAATAATAGGAGCATGCTACAGACCGCCAGATTCAGACGGTGAGCAAAATAATCTGTTATACAATGACATTAGAAATGTGTGTAGCAAAGGAGAAGCCATACTAATGGGGGATTTCAACTTCCCCCAAATAAAATGGGAAAACCCGGTGGGTAGCGCGAAGGATGAAATAGAAATGGTGGAAATGACAAATGACTGCTTCCTAACACAATTTGTCAAGGCACCCACTAGAGGGGAGGCATGCCTTGATTTAGTCTTTTCAAATAACGAAGATAGAATAACTAAAACAGAGGTCAGAGAACCACTGGCAAACTCAGACCACAACATGGTCTCATTTGAAGTGTTTTTTAAATCCTCAAAAGTAAAGACTAAAGCTAAGGTTTACAATTTTAGAAAAGCAAACTATGAAGGCATGAAACAGAGACTAACAGAAGTAGATTGGAGTAAAATAGAGAAAACACCCACAGAAGAAGGATGGTTGTTCTTCAAAAATGTAGTACTAGAGGCGCAAAACAATTATATCCCTAAAGTAGACAAATCTAAATGTAAAACTAAATTGCCAAAATGGTTTAATAGATCAATTAAAAAAAATATTCAGCGAAAAAAGGCACTTTACAGAGCATTAAAAAAGGACCAAAAAGAAAGTACACAGAAAGAGTACACAGAACTGCAAATGCAAGTCAAAAAGGAAGTTAGAAAGGCCAAGAGAGAAATAGAAATGAACATTGCTAAGGGAGCTAAAACCAATTCCAAAATGTTTTTCCAATATTACAACAGCAAGAGAACATTCAAAGAGGAGATTAAATGTTTAAGAGATACAAATGGCAAAATCGTAGAGGAAGAAAAAAAAATAGCAAATATGTTAAATGATTACTTTTCACAAGTTTTTACAAAGGAAGATACTGACAACATGCCCCACATGTCATCCAGTTCCTATCCAGTTTTAAATAACTTTAGCATAACTGAGGCAGAAGTGTTAAAGGGACTAGGAGCTCTTAAAATAAACAAATCCCCTGGGCCGGATGAGATCCTCCCAGTAGTACTCAAAGAAATGAAAGAAGTAATTTACAAACCGCTAACCAAGATCATGCAGCAGTCTCTTGACACAGGGGTGGTACCGACAGACTGGAAAATTGCAAACGTAATACCGATCCACAAAAAGGGAAACAAAACTGAACCAGGTAACTACAGACCAGTAAGCCTGACTTCTATTATATGCAAACTTATGGAAACTATAATAAGAGCCAAAATGGAAAATTACCTATATGGTAACAGGGTACTGGGAGACAGTCAACATGGTTTTAGGAAAGGGAGATCGTGTCTAACTAACTTGCTTGATTTTTTTGAGGATGCAACATCGATAATGGATAATTGCAAAGCATATGACATGGTTTATTTAGATTTCCAGAAAGCTTTTGACAAAGTCCCGCACAAAAGATTAATTCTCAAACTGAACGCAGTTGGGATTCAAGGAAACACATGTACATGGATTAGGGAGTGGTTAACATGTAGAAAACAGAAAGTACTGATTAGAGGAAAAACCTCAGAATGGAGTGTGGTAACCAGCGGTGTACCACAGGGATCAGTATTAGGTCCTCTGCTATTCCTAATCTACATTAATGATTTAGATTCTGGTATAGTAAGCAAACTTGTTAAATTTGCAGACGACACAAAAGTAGGAGGAGTGGCAAACACTGTTGCAGCAGCAAAGGTCATTCAAAATGATCTAGACAAGATTCAGAACTGGGCAGACACATGGCAAATGACATTTAATAGAGAAAAGTGTAAGGTACTGCACGCAGGAAATAAAAATGTACATTATAAATATCATATGGGAGATATTGAAATTGGAGAAGGAATCTATGAAAAAGACCTAGGAGTTTTTGTTGACTCAGAAATGTCTTCATCTAGGCAATGTGGGGAAGCTATAAAAAAGGCTAACAAGATACTCGGATACATTGTGAAAAGTGTTGAATTTAAATCAAGGGAAGTAATGTTAAAACTGTACAATGCACTAGTAAGACCTCATCTTGAATATTGTGTGCAGTTCTGGTCACCTCGCTATAAAAAAGATATTGCTGCTCTAGAAAGAGTGCAAAGAAGAGCGACCAGAATTATTCCGGGCTTAAAAGGCATGTCATATGCAGACAGGCTAAAAGAATTGAATCTGTTCAGTCTTGAACAAAGAAGACTACGTGGCGACCTAATTCAAGCATTCAAAATTCTAAAAGGTATTGACAGTGTCGACGCAAGGGACTTTTTCAGCCTGAAAAAAGAAACAAGGACCAGGGGTCACAAATGGAGTTTAGAAAAAGGGGCATTCAGAACAGAAAATAGGAGACACTTTTTTACACAGAGAATTGTGAGGGTCTGGAATCAACTCCCCAGTAATGTTGTTGAAGCTGACACCCTGGGATCCTTCAAGAAGCTGCTTGATGAGATTTTGGGATCAATAAGCTACTAACAACCAAACGAGCAAGATGGGCCGAATGGCCTCCTCTCGTTTGTAAACTTTCTTATGTTCTTATGTTCTTATAACTTTTTCTTACTGACGGGTTGGCTATCAGGGATGTCTGAGATAAGCGAGGAGTCAGAGAGCTCCCCCTCCATCTCATCCGCGCTGTCCTCTCACTCGCCCCCGAGAATCCGCTCCTCCGCAGCTCCCTCCGACTCCTCGACACCGGTCTCTGCCACAGCTGTCACTATTTCAGGTGGCTGAGATTCAGCTAGCGGAGAGTCTTGCACCGCGCCCGGCTCACCCTGCGCTGTGCTCTCTTCCTCCGCGTTGGGAGGGACTGACGCCCCGCCTGGAGCCCGCAGTCTCCCTGTCTGCACGGGTTCGGAGTTCTGCACTGGCTGCGCTCTGCCATCCGGCAGCTCTGCAGCCTTCCGTTGAAATCGTGTCTTTTTCGCTACTGCCTTGAATGATTCTTCACCATTCTCAGTAGTAGCTGTATTATCCTCCGAACCCGTCAGTGACAGGCTGCGGCTGGGTCTCTTTGTGCGAGGCCGTGGTGTTGGTGGTTCTGCTCCGGTTTCCTTCTGGATCGTCCACTCCTCGGTCAGCACGGGCTCGCTCTGCGGCTGCGGTGCAGGAGCCGACTCTTCCTCCCGCTCACCCCCAACACCCCCGACTTCCTCCCCGCCAGCATCACCCTGATCCTGCCCTGTCTCCGCTCTAGCCTCCTTTCTCGGGCAGGCTTTCCTCTGGTGTCCCTGTTCTCCACAGTAAAAACACCTCATCGTTTCGGAACTGACGAACACCACACAATTCATCCCTTCCACGTTAAAATTCCAGGCAACATTAATGACTTGATTAGGATCATTTAGTAAGACAAACGTCTGCCTTTTAAACTACATGGCGTGCCTAACACTGTTATTTTTGCACCCCAGCTGGATTCCCTTAATCGGGGACACCAGTTTACCAAAACGAGCTAAATTCTTTTCTAATTGCTCATTTTTAAAAAACGGAGGCACATTAGAAATAATAACTTTCGTAACCGGGGTTACTAGAGGGGAAACCTGAACAAATTCACCTTTCACTGTAAATCCTTCCTCTACCAGCTTGTGTACCAGAGACACCTCCACTAAAAATATTACCAGCACTTTATTCATTCTTGACGCCGACATAATATTCTCAAACCCCACCACCTCTCCTACTGCCAGCAGGCACTCCTCCACCGAAACCCGGGGGTCAGGCAGGCAACGGACCCTGTGTCGGCGGGTGAGAGCCCCCAGCCCTCCTGAACGAGACCCCATAACGGGATCTCTAAACACACACCACCACCCAACAAACAAACACACACACACACACACCACTAACCTACGAACAAACAAACACCCAAAAAGAACAACTAAGTAACTATCAAAATAAATAAATAAATAGATAGATAAATAAATAAATAAAATTTTTAATTTCCCGGTCCTACCGCACCGGTGCTCCACCTCTCTGCAAGCCCTTCCCACAATCCTCCACGAGAGAGAGAGAGAGAGAGAGAGAGAGAGAGAGAGAGAGAGAGAGAGAGAGAGGAAGAGAAAGAAATGGAGCGACAACAGCAGCTGGCTGGAACACTGAGATACATTATGGGAGCTCTTAGTTAAGGGACAATCACTCTCAGAGGCAAAGCATATGTGTTGAGATAGGAACATCCATCATTCTTTAATCTCCCTAGCCGTTTCTTCAGAGACCTGGACGGTAGAAATGCATAAGACTCCCTAGAGAGCCTTTTTTTTTAATAGAGTACAGGAGTAATTTAACATACAAAATGAACAACACAAACAAATGAAGCCATTCTACACACCTCTATTAGAGATGTCTCTTCATTAGGGTGTATCCACCTAAGCAATTACTGAAGAAAGGAAATGAGATCAGAGGCCAATGAACATCTTTGTTCATCTGTGTCGACACCTTCCATTCTCTTTGGAGCAGAAGTGCAAATTGAAGGTATAAACCCTGTGGATTGTTCCAGGTGGTTTATAACAAAACTCAGCACAGCCTATTTGATTCTATTTGTATGGAGATATCTGAGGGGGGCTGTGCTAGAACTGAGAAACAGGACTGTTTTCCAGTTCTGCTTCTAATATTTAAAAAAATGTGGATAATGTAAGTTTCTTCAGCATGGACACATCTTCAAACTGCATCTAGCGATCCCTG
This sequence comes from Polyodon spathula, assembly GCF_017654505.1. Lineage (NCBI taxonomy): Eukaryota > Metazoa > Chordata > Actinopteri > Acipenseriformes > Polyodontidae > Polyodon > Polyodon spathula. Next base: position 6,410,903 of record NC_054537.1, on the reverse strand, counting down.
GAAGCTTGTTATCCAATCACTGACCAGACCCAAGCCTACATGGCTTCCAAGGTTATGTGGCTTTATACAACAGTCAGGGTCAATCAGAGCATACAAATAGAGATTTATTTAGCACCAACCTGAGTACGTACCCTAGTAACATTTTACATGAAGTATTTCTAATTACTATGCATTTACATAGTAGTTACATAGTAAATACATGCATACTTACATGTAATTACAGGGTTATTATACAAAGTTACTATATACTTAATGTGCAGATCTTTTTGCGTAATTATGTAAGTATACACATGTATCAGAAAAGGATTAGGGTTTGGTTTAGAGTTAGGGTTAGTACTAGTATTAAGTAATTACTATGTAAATACACAGTAATTAGAGACACTTAATGTAAAGTGTTACCCGTACCCTTAACTATCTTATACCTAGTACTTGCAGCCCACAATGACACTACATCACAGTTGAAACACATATTGGTTTTATAATAAAAGTACCAGTCCTACTGGCCAGCCTTTAAGCTAAATGAATGTTTGGAATACCAGCTGCTCTGCTTCAGAGGTCCTGCACCATTAACTCCCAACATCACTTCTTTCTGGTAGAAACCATCAACTTGATATTATTGCAGACGATTAATTGGCCGAGGGACAATATTTTGCCTTTTCGTTTCAAAGTGTTGCATGCTGTACATGGACTAATTAAGCAGCAGTGCCTGGTAGCCTCTTGCTTGCTAAAGCTGGCTGTGTGTAATTATTTGTCGGAGCTGCTACTTCAATATTCCATACATGTGATAGCAGATTTTGAGTCTGATATATACAGTACTTGTTGTGAAAGGTATAATCTCTTTGTGCTGCTCATTTGTAACCACCACTGGATGGGTCAGTATGTGAACAAACACCGAAGAGTTGGTTCTTGGGTGATAATGGTTTCAAAAAGATATTTCATTACAGTAGTAAAAAAAAAAAAAAAAAAAAAAGGTCAGAATATTGATTTTGATGTGCTGAAACTGGAACATCTGTTGTAGTCTCCAGTGAGAGAGAAAACGTATCCTCGAATTTGGCTGGTACAGCTAGTGTCCTGAAGGTGCTGAGGGCTGTCGACTGGTGGGTCCTCCTGTAAGTGGGGATGGGTGTGATGGTGCTCAGGTCTGTTGACTGGTGGGAGGTGCTCCTATACATTTCTCCCTTGTGGGTTGCTCTAGGTTGACTTTAATGTCATACTGTACCGTAATAACGCATGGAAATTGTTGGTGTGGTCTACAAGAAGAACAGTGTCTTTGACAAGAGCGTGTCTCTTACTCAGCGTGTCTCCTTACATGCAGCCAGCGTCAGTATTATTCTTACAAGCTCCGTAACGTCAAGCAAAGTTAGACCACTCTTTCAATTTCTTGGAGTTGCTTCTTGCTTTTACAGATGGCTTTGGTTGTGGCATAGGCTGTTAAGATGATCTGCCCAGGGTCATTCAATAAAACAGCAGCTTAACTAGGATTCAACACCAGCATCTCCCAGCTCCCAGGCCTTTCTTCACACCAGCTGCCATTCTGTGTTCATTTTCTTCGCTATGCACCCTGGTTTACAGTACCTTATGTGCTGATGAAATAAACAGTATTTGTTTTGAATTACTCTTAGTCATATACACTACATAATAACAAAAGCGTCATTCAGATTTAAACGCGATTAATTATTATCATGTAAAGAAGCGCAATATGATCTGATCAGGAGGTGTTTGTGATTGTGGCTGTGAAGCAGGAGGTCACAAACCACTTCAGTGTGATATACAGATACACCTGGAGACAACGAGCCATCTATCACTGTAATTAGCTTATTATTGCAATCTGCTGAAAAAAATAACTTTTTTTTTAAAAGATTGAACACTCTCAGCCAACCAAGAATAGCAATTGTAAAGCAAAATACCCACATATAAGTTCCCAGGTGTTTTTCTTTTGTAATCATCGGTCCCTAATAGGTTATTTACATCTTTGCAACCATAAACCCATTGATATTGCATTTTCTTTCCAATTATATATTTTGGGAATTGAGCATTAAGGTATTCATGACGACTTAATTTAATTTATACAATTTTTTAAAAACAGTTTTTGTAAACTCTGTGGAGTTTCAAACACACACAAACATTCCGTGTTCCGTGTTCCGTGTTCCGTGTTCCGTGTTCCGTGTTCTGTGTTCCGTGCTGCGCTGTCCTGTCCTGTGTTTATGGTTTTGTAGAACTTTGATTTTGTTAAATGTGTTTTATCCATTTAGTTTTATGTGTTTATTGGATTAAACATACGCATTGGCATTTAAACTTGCAACTTCTGTGTCTGAGTCTCCCTTCCTGATCGTAACAGCCTGGCCAGTGACGCTGGCCTGTCAAACATCAAGCATGAAGCCCGTACTGGCTCTGGTCTTGAGCTCCATTAGCAGGCCTGCTGGGAAGATAGAGTTTGAGCTGTCCTGCCTGTTGATCTTTCCTCATTGCAAATAATCAAGGCACCCAGTACCTGTACTCTGCAGTGGGGTTCTCTTCAGCAAGCCTTGTCAATACAACACCACTGCATTCTAAATATTAAAGTGGGCTTGATAAAAACCGATTGTCTGAATCACTCTAAAAGTCTGTTAGTAAACATTTTGAGAACACAATAAACTTTTGGATCAACATGCATTGCTCTCTGCGCCCCCCGAGCTCTATCTTCAGCTTTGTAATGTACTTCAGCACGATAAACGACGAAGGGCTGTCTATTTGAACAGTGATTACTGAGATCATTTTTACGAGCACCTTTTCTTGATAAATTATACATGAACGTTAAAACCCAGACAGATACCATTATCTAGCTTATTAATTCATGTGACAATCTTTACTCTCTTTTCTGGATCCACTTTCCCACAGCTGTTTCTTCTAAAGTTTAGTATTGACTAATTATCTTTCTTCAGACACGAAAAGAGAGACTTAAGGATCCAGTAACTTCGCCTGGATTCAATCGTGGAAGCTTGCCAAGCCATAAGTGAGTACTGAACACTGTTGTTAAACATTAGGTAACAAAATAAATAATGGACTCTTACTACATACACAGCGAGAGAAACCGTTACAGTTTCCCAATAAAATCAGCAAACAGTGATAAATGTATATTACATTTTACAGCGACAGCATACTGTCCACAAATCACTTCATGTTTATTACTGCACAAACTGCCATAACAAAACCCTAACCTAAATTAGCATTAGGTTATTTTCATATTCTGTGTGGGATCAATCACTTAGTTAATCATTGCTTTCCATCTGACGCCACAAGTATACCAAGCCTAGGTGGAAGATAATGTCTAATTTGCATTTTGTTTTTAAAGATAAATTTATATTCGTATTTTAGCCAACAATATCTCTGAAATTGCACTTGGAAACATGTTAGTACAATTTTGCCTCACAGATTTAAATTGATCTACTGCAGTTAATTAAAAAAAAAAAAAAAATACAATAATTATCTGCATCCTTTATGTTGCTGTTAAAAAAAAAAGAGTACAGCAATTTTTAAAGGCAGTTTCACCTTAATACTGTGGTATTATATAACACATTAAACAATAGCTTGTGAGTAGGACATGAATGCCCACATGACACTGACACGGGTATGAAGTAAAATAGTCATTAATGCTAACACAAAAAATAAGACACAATAAGATACACATTTCTCCAGAGAGTTCCAATTAAGGTCAATTTTCTTTATGGTTTCCAAGGTAACCTGCTAAATAATTCTGGGCATTCAGTCCAAAATAACAGGAAGCTATTGTCATTTACCATTGGTTTGTTATTCGTTAGCCCTTTTACCATCACCAATCGCTCAGCATTCCTGTGTGTTTCTGTGTTAACATCTGTGGAATGTTAAGGTTCAGTTCTACAATTATAGTTTCCATGGTAATCTGATTAATCACTTTTTGTTTTGAAGATGTGATTGCTATTAATATGCCTATTTTTCAAACTACCAGTATACAATTTCATTTGGAACATGTGTCTGCTGTTTGCAATCGGCTAACGACTCTGTTTGTCCATGCTTACTGTACTTGAATAATAACTTGTACTGTATGGGCTTTAAGCTTCCTGTGTTTAAATGTGAGGACATACAGGGTCCTGGTTTTGAAGAATAATTAATCATATTTTCCCCTGCTCTGAACACTAATTAGAAAGTGTAGCGGTTTAAAAGAGTTTAAGACAAACCCAGGGGAAAGTCCTGGCCACTGCTTTCCAAACAAGAAATCTATGGAATTGTAACTCTCAGAACATTTCCACAGGCCAACCCAGCAGTGAAACAAAAAGCATTTCTCAGCACTACGGCTCTGTTTACAAGCTGAGATTCATCAGATCAACCAGCTCAGTCACGAGTTATCAGTCAAAACGGTTTACTGGAAACATACTTACAGACAGAGGCACAGAGAGGCTAATAATCCTGAAAAGCAACATTGAGGAGGGGGTAATTGATATTGTTTTAACATTGCCTGATTTCTGATATATGGTATTTGTCTGAAAGATCATATTTTTTTAGACTTCATTCTCAAAGCTCTGTATTTATCATCAGCACCTTTGTTTTTTTTTTTTGGTGAAATCACCCAATAAATTTACCAAACCAGTAATTAACTCTGACATTTGATATAGTGTCCAAAGGCTCTTCCAGTCTAGTCTTTGCTCCAACCCTGTTCTGAATTGTTTAACTGAATCATCCAGACCCTGAAGTAGTTCATTGTATCATTTTACCTGTTAAACATGGCGTGCAATGACCTCCAGGAACAGTTACCACTGTTGTAAGTAGCATAGCTGCCCCTCCAGAACCACGTGACTCCCTGATCAGGGAACTCGTTTCTGACCTTGTGATCAGGAATCCTTGCAGTGGTGATGTCAGACCAGAAATAGACTCAGGAAGTAGCTGGTGAAACTGAGGCACAGGGACACTCAGTGTTTTATTAAATAATAATAAACAAAAGATTTAAACAAAAACAGCACACCAAAACAGGACACGGCACTTGAGGCCAAAATAAACAGACAAACAAAAAGCATTAACACTAAACGAAACAGACACTAACACAGCGGGCAAACAGACAAACACCGTGAGTGAGATCACGTATTTACTTTTTACTTTTTAATTCTCTCCTCTCCACACCCGTTCTCCACTCACCAAACACACAACCTCGAGTGAGTGAAAACATGCTGCTTTCATGCAGCTGTACTGAGACTCGATTGCTAATCAATCATTCAGTTGGAGTCTCGGTACAACTGCATGTGAATTAATAAAGTGCAATGCCCTGTGCTCACATATTATTACATTTTACCTGCACGTGAAGTGCCGTGCAATCCTCGTGCCTAAATACAAATACACATTTTTAAACACTTGTGTTACACAGACCCATTTATATCCCATGTACCAATGACTATACACCAACATTAACACACTACACGTAACATACAACACAAATAAATAGCCCAGGGGTGGGACACTTTGCCACAGACCTTTATTAAAAAAAAAGAAACAACAAAAAACATCATGGGTCTTTACCAATAGAATGTTTGATTTCAGATTAGAATTAGGATTAGGTTAGGATTATGATTAGGTTAGGATTAGGGTTAGATTTAGGGTTAGGATTAGGGTTAGATTTAAAATTAGGTGTAGGATTAGAACTAGGATTATGGAGGATTAGGATTAGGGTAAAGCTTAGGGCTAGAATTAGGATTAGGGTTAGGATTAGAGTTAAGTATTTTAAATCAGAATGTGCTTCTGTTTCATTTGCTTTTCTGCTGTCAAAAAAGTAAAGTTTTTAACATAAATTGAGCATGACTGATTCCAGGTAAAATGTTCCCAATTTCCATTAACCTTGGCTTTGTTTGAATTCTAAATACACCAGCTAAGTGCTTACAGTAACTACACTCGAAATATCTCAGTTGTCAGAAATTGTTTTCACTAGAGATTAGATTAGAAGACTTTAATTCACTGTATTATAAGACTGGCTGGAAAACAATATTTAATACTGCAGTGAATGTGATGATTGATCTCCACATTTTCCTTGTACTACACAGCAACTTTGCAGAGTATTTAGGGTTTAAGATGTAAGCAACTCTGAAAGCACAGTATTATGCACAGTCATTTTTGAAGCTATAACTCTTCTTACTGTATAAAGTGCTTGAGCAATACATCTCACGATAACCCCTTTCATCCTCTGCTCTTAAACCAGGAACCCACTCCCAGTCTTGTTTCTTATATGTTTCAGTTAATTTGTAACTATGATTTATCACCATGCTATTGTCATGCTTTTCTATTATCAATATATGTGTACATGGATGGCATTCCAGCACAGCAAATACAAAAATGAAGAGAAAAAAGAAATAAGAACTGAGGGAGATACTGCACAGGATGGTATTTCCATCCATCTATACCAGTGTGTTACGGTCCATTATTGTCATTCATGAAGAGATGACCTTTAATACACAATAAAGACAGGCGCATAGTGTTACCAAATACCATTACCAGTGGAATTAGTCTTTTTTATGCTAAAGGCGTATATGTGTGTACTGTTTAAGGAGTCAGTATCATATCCATATAAGTTCTAATAACACCTTTAAGATGCATTGGACCTTGCTATGCTGTTTCCTGTCTTCTCAGATCACTTGTACTATTTCGGCATTTTGAACCGCTTTGGTGGTATGTTTACCCAGGCTAACTTTTACAGACAGTAGTTGCTCAGGTTGCTAGGATACGCTCTTGCTGGCATCACACGCAGCAGTGTCATCTGGGAGGAATGTTTTACTTTTGTGTTTTATTTTGTCTAAAGTTATACCGTTTATTCTTGATTGTGGCTAGGACCACGGCTCTTGTAAACGCAACTCATTTGCAAATGTTTATAACAAACATGATTCTAAAAACTCATATCCTTACTTGTCATTTAAAAAAAAAAAAAAAAAAAAAGCTAACCCGTGAGTTGTTCTCCTCCACTGACAAGGACGCAGTATTTCAGTGACAGGTTGCCTGTGTTACCGTGAGCAGGTAAGTCTTGATTCCTGCAGTCATTTGAGAACAAGTTGGTGTTTTTATAGTAGCACTTTGATGGCTGGAATTTTATATCCAGAACCAAAATCTAAAATGCATTGGCTTAGGTAACCCAGCTGGAGGTGGGTATCTCCGAAATAGTAAAATGAGAGAACAGCAAAGCACAGCACCAGTTCTTTTTTAGGTAAGGTAAAACTGTTTATATTTTTTTAAATAATGCATGTGCAACACTATAAAGTTTAAACCCTCATACTGGTTCTTTAATGTTTTGGATGATTAGCGATACAGACATTAAGAACTTAAGAAAACATACACAATGTTACAAAGGAGAGGAGACCATTCGGCCCATCAATCCTTATCTGGTTCCTAAGGGCTGACTGATCCCAAAACTGAAATGATCCCAGTGATTCAGCATCAGCACGTGACTAGGTAACTCATTCTGTCCCCTCACCACTCTCTGTGTAAGAAAGCATCTCCTTCCCTCTGTCCTACAGGTAGGGCTACCTCCACTTCATTCCCAGCTGTGTCCTCTGGTCCTGGTTTTGTGTGCTGCTCTTAAAGCATTGGTAAGGGTAAACTATGTCAACTCTTTTTAAGACTTTAAACACTTCAATTATGCCCCCCCCCCCCTCCCCCTCAATTTTCTGTTTTAAGATAAACAGATGGTGTTTTTCACAGCTCATTGATTTAAGCTCTGGGATAACTCTGGTTACTCTTCGATGGGCTCCCGGACCCCTTCAGTACATTCTATGAAGCACCTGGACTTTGACACAAATCGCCTGCGTAATAAATGAAAAGCGAATATAGCAGTGCAAACCAATCTTTGCAATCATGATAAAACATTGTCTTTTAAATGCAATCTAAATTATAAAGCTATCTTTGCCAGATGGTAAATTTTCCACTAACTAAGAGCAGTTCCTTATTGGCCACGAAAGAAAAGAAGAGGTGTTATCAAGGCAAAGCTAATTAAAGACCTTACCACTTCAATGAGGACAGCCTTGGTAGATGGATGGGGCGGGGCACTCTGTTTTATAATAGTCATTAATAATATTAAACAGCTTGTACTGTATGCTGTATGTGATTGTCAGTACCCATTGTTCAGAGAGGAAAGATTAATTAGGGTGTTCTTTAGCTCCCATGCAAGTTTTGCATTTTTTTCCTATATGAAAGTAATAAAACAAACACGTTTTATACATTTTAGTGCAATTATGTAACAAGTAATACTGGTACATGCTTTTCTATTAACTATTCATTTGGCACTTATGCTAGTAAAGTCTTATGGTCCCATTACAAGTGCATAGTTCCTGTGGTTTTTGGGGTGGTTTTTTTTAGAGAGAAATGTGAGATTAAAAACACACACACTTTGTTGTACACCACAGCCAAGCATTACACCACAAAACACACCCATAAAAGTACTAGCCAAAAAAAAAAAAAGTGAGTGCAGTGTAGATAATACACAACAAAGTTGCTGAACATATCGATAAAGATATTAGCCAAAAAGTTTGACTACTTGATTTAGTTTGGACTTTGAAGCCAAGTAAACAAGCATGTAATCTAATACCTTCGTTGGTGTGCTGTTTTACAGCTAGCAAGAACGATTGAAAAGAAGAACTAAAACAATAACTCTTCTTGCTTATTTTTAACTTTAATGTGATGCTCATAATAATAAATATACTTAATGAAACAAATTCAGTGAACACTAATTAATTTGTGATCTATGTGTATATGTTTTCCCTAATACTTTATAGCATTGCATCACCATGAAACCCCCTCTTGCTAAGTTCATATGTAGAAGAGACAATAAAAATACAGTACATAACAATATAATTAATTTTCATCAAACAAATATAGATATCTGTCTTATCTCCACTATCTCACCTGCATGGTATTAACCCTCTTTATTATGAGCACTGAAAACCAGGTTTTTTTCAATATAACATTTCGTCTTGATCCAGACTTTGCCCAGTCAAGAATTTTCATCAATACATTTCACTTTTATCTTCATACTGCAGTGATATTTAAACTGAGCAATTCTGCAGTCTTCAAGGCTTCCGCACGACGTCACTCACAGCTGTGACATCTCTATTAGGTTTACAGTGACAGTCTCAATAAAACTGTGTGATAATGCTATCTGCAGGGGTTGCATGGATTACATCTACCCATTACATGGCTGGGTTATTTATTTGTTTGCTGGGGAACCATGATGAAAGCACAGTACAATGAAGACAGTGTGGCCACTTTGTTTGGAACACCCCCGCAAAAAAGCTGGTACACCATGGGCCAGTGTTATACTGTGCAGATTGTTTTTTCCATTCAGAAAACAACCAGCTATCATTCTACAGTACATGCTGTCGCTATAGCTTACTCACTGAACAGTAGTTGCCCTCAAAGACAGATGACTCAGTGATTGTTGATTGCTCAGTTGCAGTCTGGAACACAGGAGTTGGTCAAACCATATTTAGTCTCTTTCAAACTTTGTTTCTTCCCATTTTACAACTAACTCACAAAGTTCTCAGTTCATGTTAAGCCTATATACTGTATACATGTTAATTAATAAGAAATAACTCTGTTAAAGTAAATGTCTGTTTATTTCCAGTTTTAGAACACTAATAGTATTTGATCTCTGAGGCGTTATTCAATACAATGTTTTTGTTTTTTTTTAAGTTGTTTTATCAGTCTATTTTCTTATTTTTTATTTCTTATTATTTTTAATTTCCTATGACCCCAGTAAGCTATACACTTCCTCCAGGCGTCAATAGTTTTTTTCTCTGAAGAGCAAAGCCCATGGGATGAAGGAATCCCCTCATTGTAGCTTTGACATGAATGGAAGTTTTGTTTGTTAATTCAGCTGCACTACTTCACATGAACACAGCGTGGGTGACCTGCAAAGACCTTAAATTCAATCAGGCCAAGGTCCCTAGTTCGAATAAAGCTAACTGCTTATCCATAATTAAAGATAACGTTTGTTTTTACCAGCAAGCTTGGAGTTGGGATGCATTCTGCACAACTAGATATGTTACAGCATAGCTTATATTGGTCTCCACAAAGATTTTTGTTATTTGAATAGCATTTCTCCCATGCCTTTTGGACTGGTAACCTCTCACCCACAGTATGTGAATAATGTCTGTGTGTTCAGACCTCCAGGCTGTGGCAGGCCCAGTTAAAGAACCAGACCTGCCATGACCTTCCACACTTTAGGTGCCTTTACTAACAACATTTGATTTAGTTTGCTTTAACAATTCTGGATTTGAAGCTGATGAAATTGTCCAAACGTGGCTCTGATACTAGTCGATGACAGCTCTTCATACAAAGTGCAAAATGCTTCCTGGCTTCGTGGCAAATGACTTTATTTTTAACTTTGTTTAACTGGATGATATCATTGAGCAGGGTTACAGGCACACTAGAATACATGTAATTACTCTTCAGTTTTTGAAAACTTACACAAAATAATGATACAGGCTGTCATCTCGTTGTTCCAGGTGGTCAGGTTTGGGAAAGTAGGTGCATTCATTATTTTACACCATCACAACATTTACAGCCAATTAGATTGCTTCATTGCCATAGGTTATGTCAGTTTTTAAATTTGTGTTATATATGAAATGGAATTAGTTTAAACTGAAAAAAAGAATGTCATCACTACATGGAGATAACGACAAAAGGAAAACAAAAATGTCCAGATTTAAAAAATAAAAAGATGTGTTCCAGTATAAGAATGAAAAGCAAAAGAAATAGAGCTGAACATGTTTAAAGTAAATTCTCTATAGAGTCATGATGTATAACAGCAATGCTTTTTATAATTGCCGTGAACTCAAAGGTAAACATTAAAAATTCTAAAATAAACAACTCGCTGTAATTCATTTGAGTGGGGGAGTGTGTATATGTTGAAATCCTTTTTATTTTTAATAGTTTATGCATTGTCCTGAGAGCACTGATTTGCCTTCACACCTCTCACAGCTACGATCAATGGGTCAATATTGAATTTATTGGATTTTAATAATTCTATCAACAGAAAGATCTACTGTATGTACTTATCAAGTGTTTCTTTCTCCTTCCCACCACTCTTTGTACCAATCTCTCACAGTGATGATATGAGTGCAAAGAAGAGCGACCAGAATTATTCCGGGCTTAAAAGGCATGTCATATGCAGACAGGCTAAAAGAATTGAATCTGTTCAGTCTTGAACAAAGAAGACTACGCTGCGACCTAATTCAAGCATTCAAAATTCTAAAAGGTATTGACAGTGTCGACCCAAGGGACTTTTTCAGCCTGAAAAAAGAAACAAGGACCAGGGGTCACAAATGGAGTTTATTAAAAGGGGCATTCAGAACAGAAAATAGGAGACACTTTTTTACACAGAGAATTGTGAGGGTCTGGAATCAACTCCCCAGTAATGTTGTTGAAGCTGACACCCTGGGATCCTTCAAGAAGCTGCTTGATGAGATTTTGGGATCAATAAGCTACTAACAACCAAACGAGCAAGATGGGCCGAATGGCCTCCTCTCGTTTGTAAACTTTCTTATGTTCTTATGTTCTTATGATATGACACAGGGTACCTAGAAATCTCTTCACCACAGCATGACTTGGTTTTGATCTGTCCGGACGGTGGGAAAATGCTGGATTGAATGAAATCATTTGTAGGGCTAAAGATCATTTGTTTAAAGTGTATCTATATTTTTGGTGTAGATGTACTTGCGGAAGTATCCAGGAGAACACTTTGTATATCTGTTATGTCAGAAATGCATTCTGACTCGAGTAATACAATACAAAATGCATATAACATATTTGTGAAGAACCTATTTTGACTTCTGTACCAAAGTGCTGTATTTACAGCTGGGCTACTTTACCTTTTGTTATATTAGGTGGCTAAATCGCTTTGCATTTTAATGCAAATCAGCAACAATTTCCAACCAAAACATTTCTGGAAATATTTCTTCAGGGTTTCTTTTGGCACAGTCTAATTATTTTCTAGAAAGGTCTTGGCCCTTTTCTCTAGGGATTGCGTTACCTTTTGTCAGATATCTTTGAAAACATTGTCCACTCAATTATAGCTGTTCGGTTATTACCTTTTGGCAGATATCTTTGAAAACATTGTCCACTCAATTATAGCTGTTCGTTTAGAGGCTGGTTTTAAACAAGCACAAGAGTGGGAAAGAGGATACAGTCTCTTTAATAAAGCAGCTGTTTCATTCTTAAGCCATCCTCAGATGTGAGCTTTCAATTGATTGTTTCCTGAAACCAAATATATTGATATTCTCTGTCCTTTTGGAAAATCAATGAAAGGTTTAATCATAGAATGAAACAATAATAAAAAAGCAGGCTTCTGACATTATGTTATGGCAGTGGATGAAAAAGTGCAGGCAGTTTCTGGCTGTTAAGAACAGTTTTTTCTGTTTTCCTTTTTCACTGTGTGGGATATATGGTTTGACAAGAGAGCAAGGATAGACAAGCAGCTAAATGGCTTTGCTAGTGGGTCTGAGGCTGGTCTGGGGTTCATGATGGCAGCAGATGGCAGAAGGGGTGGGGTTAAATCTGTCCCTGCCAGCAATCAAAGGTGTGGCCATTCCCCAGTTAGGCAAACGATCAATTGATTGACTGTTCCCTTCTATGTCACTCTGTTTCTTTTGTCAGCCTCTTGATAAAGTTACATGTATTTTCATCTGCATAATATAATGGTCGACTGTTCACTAAACCATATGTATTATCTGGAAAAACATAATTGACATAAGTATTGTAGTTAAACATTAAAATGTTATTTCCCTCAACCCCCAGGCCTGCAGACAGAACCCCCACTCACACAACCTTTTCAATTGTATACATGTGTAGTATTTATATTGGTAATAATGACAACCCAAAAAAAAAAAAATACAGGTTGCTGTTTAAATCTTGTATAGTAGGGTCTAGGCAAACAGGAGCAAAATCAATAATCTGTGACTAATTTATATACCTATGTAAAGTGATGTATTTCTTGCCTAGGTAAAAAGTAAAAAAGAGTGTGTTTTTCCACATTTAATTCTGTTTTTCAATATTCACGCCTGCTAATATTATCTCAAACATATATTTTCAAAGTCCCTGTGAAAGATGCTGCACTGCCAGTCCCTGCAGGCTCTCCACCTGAGACATGGATATCCACAGGAAACTTCATTGTAACCAAAGTTAACACATGGGTCTTTTGTGTTGCCTGTTTTATTTCATTAGTTAAGTTTTTTAAAAAGTATATACAGTAGGCTTTGTGACTAAACCAGTGTCTATGAATATGTCCGTCCAACCACACTGGTTGTTTTACAGTATGCACAGTATCTATGAGACTTGGGGCTCCATCCACAAAGCGTTAACTCATTAAGTTATTCCAATAAATACATTTAGATTCTTACTTTACCAGCATTAGTACCTGTAGGATGGTTCATGCTTCAGACTCTAACTTTACAGGTTGGAATTATGTCATCCACACTCTTGCAACATGTGGCTTTTTTGGAATGTGACCTGTGACCTGAAATCGCATGTCAACATTTGCTGCATGGTCAGAGTGATGTCTGGGGAAGCCTTTGTGAAGTCAGAGTGATGTCTGGGGAAGCCTTTGTGAGGTCGGAGTGATGTCTGGGGAAGCCTTTGTGAGGTCGGAGTGATGTCTGGGGAAGCCTTTGTGAGGTCGGAGTGATGTCTGGGGAAGTCTTTGTGAGGTCGGAGTGATGTCTGGGGAAGTCTTTGTGAGGTCGGAGTGATGTCTGGGGAAGCCTTTGTGAGGTCGGAGTGATGTCTGGGGAAGCCTTTGTGAAGTCGGAGTGATGTCTGGGGAAGCCTTTGTGAGGTCGGAGTGATGTCTGGGGAAGCCTTTGTGAGGTCGGAGTGATGTCTGGGGAAGCCTTTGTGAGGTCGGAGTGATGTCTGGGGAAGCCTTTGTGAGGTCGGAGTGATGTCTGGGGAAGTCTTTGTGAGGTCGGAGTGATGTCTGGGGAAGTCTTTGTGAGGTCGGAGTGATGTCTGGGGAAGCCTTTGTGAGTTCGGAGTGATGTCTGGGGAAGCCTTTGTGAGGTCGGAGTGATGTCTGGGGAAGTCTTTGTGAGGTCGGAGTGATGTCTGGGGAAGTCTTTGTGAGGTCGGAGTGATGTCTGGGGAAGTCTTTGTGAGGTCGGAGTGATGTCTGGGGAAGTCTTTGTGAGGTCGGAGTGATGTCTGGGGAAGCCTTTGTGAGGTCGGAGTGATGTCTGGGGAAGCCTTTGTGAGGTCGGAGTGATGTCTGGGGAAGCCTTTGTGAGGTCGGAGTGATGTCTGGGGAAGCCTTTGTGAAGTCAGAGTGATGTCTGGGGAAGCCTTTGTGTCGGAGTGATGTCTGGGGAAGCCTTTGTGAGGTCGGAGTGATGTCTGGGGAAGCCTTTGTGAGGTCGGAGTGATGTCTGGGGAAGCCTTTGTGAGGTCGGAGTGATGTCTGGGGAAGCCTTTGTGAGGTCGGAGTGATGTCTGGGGAAGTCTTTGTGAGGTCGGAGTGATGTCTGGGGAAGTCTTTGTGAGGTCGGAGTGATGTCTGGGGAAGTCTTTGTGAGGTCGGAGTGATGTCCTTTGTGAGGTCGGAGTGATGTCTGGGGAAGCCTTTGTTTCGGAGTGATGTCTGGGGAAGCCTTTGTGAGGTCGGAGTGATGTCTGGGGAAGCCTTTGTGAGGTCGGAGTGATGTCTGGGGAAGTCTTTGTGAGGTCGGAGTGATGTCTGGGGAAGTCTTTGTGAGGTCGGAGTGATGTCCGGGGAAGTCTTTGTGAGGTCGGAGTGATGTCTGGGGAAGTCTTTGTGAGGTCGGAGTGATGTCTGGGGAAGCCTTTGTGAGTTCGGAGTGATGTCTGGGGAAGCCTTTGTGAGGGCTGATTTCGTGAAATGCTCACACATTCCATTCCCTGCTTTACTGCATTTGTCTTCCAACAACAACAATAACAAATAATAATAATAACAACCTTAGATACAGTAGGCCCAAACGTTTTCAGCTAACTTTAGAAGCAGTAACAAAGCATATGTCCACCATGAAGTAACAATTAGTATAGACTTTATGATATATATAGGTTTTATATTATATATTTATATATATATATATATATATATATATATATATATATATATGATGGCAACATGAATTAATGAGACATTCCATTAAGCGTTCTCTACTTAAAGGTAAAAATGCCTACAATTTTATTATTATTCCCGCAGTATGCACTGTATAGCATATAATGTGCACAATGCATTCATGGTAACACTTCATGAGAGCTGGTCTTCCCCTGGGTTTATAGTCTTCAGAAACAGCAAAGCAAGGCTCATATACCTGGGGATTAATTCCTACACTTTACTTCAAGCACAAACACACTTGTCTCTATTTCCGTGTCCTTTTTACTGTGATTCGGGTGCATTTCGGGCTACAGGAACCTAAACTTTATTCTTTATTTATAAAACACAACATGTCAGCAATTGTATGTGACGTGGTCTGTAGACACTCTACATTTTGCAAGTCAGGAAATGGCGCACTCCCTGATGGGTATATAGTATATGATTAATGCATGATTTTATTTTCAGCTCGCTGGAATGTGACAATATGTAAGAATGTGTGGAGGTGGATGACACATTTTCTACAGTACAGTGCACTGCAGGAAAATTTGATAGGAAAAAAAAAACTATAACAAGTACACAAACTTTGTCTTTTGCATTATAATATGATAAACCATTCCTTTAAAACTAAAAATTGCATACAGTCCAATTTCAAATTGAGCCAAGAGAAAAACAAAGACAAACATACTGTTCCCATTTTTTATGTTGGCTACGCAGCGCATGTGAAATTCTGTTTATGGACTAAAGTTGCATCCCATGTGATTTGGCTGAAAAAAAAAGTGAACTTTGGGTTCAAGAAAGCCTTTAAAACCTTGTATCTTTGGAAAAAAACATCCACTATTAGAAAGTCTTCCTTCTCAAATGAATAGGCTAATTTTTAATTTAGAAAAAAATCATGAGAATTAAAGAATAATATTACTTACAATTCTTTTACAATCGCTAAATTAAACAATCACCAGGAAAAATATGCCTTCAGACAGACATCTTCAGTGAGCAGTAACTGGAGACTAATCCCCAACCTGCTCATCCAAACTGCTAATTTTATACTCAATTATGCAATCTGGTGACAATTAAAATAAATGTACGACTCATTAAAAATAATAATAATTAAAATATAAAATCATCTGCTAATACAGGTGACAGGAGAAATGTTACTTCATGTTTTCTTAATATCACTGTACTTCTTACAGGATTTATTTATGTATAAACCTTAAAACTATTACTATAATGTTGTTGTTTAGGATTTTGAATGTAATCATACTCAATGTGGACTAGTCTTAGTGTCAGGTCTACCAACCATGATATTACATTTATTTGTCAGTAATCCCAGAGTAACCCAGCATTGGCTTCCCAATATCCAACACACAGAGAGGTAGGTAAAATACAATTACATACTTAATTACATACACAATGATCAATCAATACACAGACAGTATATGTTCAATATACAATTTACAGTACTATTGCTACTTGTAGAATGAGACCCAAACCGCCCCCCTTGCCTTCAGGACTAAAGAGTACGATAGATAGATAGATAGATAGATAGATAGATAGATAGATAGATAGATAGATAGATAGATAGATAGATAGATAGATAGATAGATAGATAGATAGATAGATAGATAGAGATAGATAGATAGATAGATAGATTACTAAAAAGTGCTAAACCACACACATTATTCTAGTTAAAATAAAATTAAATCAAATATAAAAGTTTCCTTGATGTACCTCAACACCTAAAGTGAATATATTGCACACTATTAATATTCAATCAATTGGCCCCCACCCCATTCAATTAAGAGAACGGCTCTCAGCCCAGCACCCTGTATCTTGCCTAACAGTAATTTTCAGGATACAGAAAACCCTAAAATGAATTAGTTCACTGCCAGTCCAAGCTACACTTGAGTGCTGATTCAACACGATGCCGCAGCTACGGTGTTATCCCTTTCCACAGGAGAAAGGCTGATTTGGTTGCTAGTCCAATGCAAAACCCCAGGTTATCTCAGGCCTCCCTAGCCTTTAACTTGCAGGTCAGCGGTGGTGTGCTTGTCCCGCTACTCTCCCGCTCGGTCCGTTCCCCTCCTGCACGCCGCCTCTACCTGAAAAGGAAAGGGAGGGATACGCGGCCCTGAGTTAACCAGTCCACTGCTGATGGTCTCACTGACAGTTCTATTTCGCTTCACCTCTAACGCCGAATGTCTTTTATACATGTGCTTTCCAGCAACTACTGCAATGATGCTACTGATACTTAACTTAAAGGCACACTAGCACAGCCTTGAGGTGTGGCGAATGACTCCGGATCCCCCCGATGGTGCTGCCCAGGGCTGCATCCACTCCCTTATTCCCCAGCGGCGCGTCCCGAAGGCCAGCTGAGGCAATAGAGCACTGTGACAGGACTGGAAGGAGTCCCTGTCGTAATTTGCCCTCCCGACCACCGGCAGCGCTGTGTAGGGTTGACCGTGATTGGATCAGGAGGCTGAACTCTGACCATGCAGGAAGTTCCGGGTCAGGCAGCCATCTTGGCCCAAGGTAGAACCATGCGGCCGTCGGGTCCCATCATTGCAATCAGCTGTGCTGTTCTCGTTGATTGGCTGACGTGGGGCAGCGTGCTGATTGTAGGGGTGGGACTTGGCAGTATTTAAGCAGTATGGTTTTGCCATTCGCGCTCTCTGGGCTGAACTGAAAACACATGCTGTGCTTGCTTTGTTGCTTTCATTCACTGCTGTTATTCACAGAAGCTTGAAAATATTGGACACTGTTGGATTACTGGAGTGAGGAACCGAGGACTGGCCATTAATCGGTGAAAGGGAGCTAAGAAGCGGTGAGAGGAAACCCACCGCAGTACCACAACGAAACCCAGTGCTTCCTTTGTTGTTATTTATTTTGTAACCGTGACATTTTTGTTTACTCTTTTTATTTCAAACCTGAGTTTACCATTGCTGGTATTCCAGGTGGTTTTCTTGTTTATTTTTTGCAATACTGGACTGTTCTATTTTTATTGTTTTTGTAAAATAAAACCCTGCCCTGATACCATTGATGATACAGGGCTCTAAGGACTAATCTCCATTTCCGGCTCCTGTGTGCTGTCATTTCTGGTCCTTCCCAAAAGCTCCACCCACTACCCTCTCACAAGCACCCATTACCATAAATCACTATATGCCCTGATTGTAGGCCACACAGTAAGCCTGGTCCTCTCCTCTCTCATCAACTAGTCTCACTGCACACCGACCCCTTCTCAGAACCACATGAATTCACATCTCAGTGTTGCTGAGTTTTTGCCTCCTCTGCAACATGTACTCAGCATATGCACTTATTATCAGTTTACTATTCTCCTGCTAGATCAGACTTGCCTGTCTACACAGTCCCATATCATAGGCTTCTTTAATCATACACACATTTCCTTTTGGTGCTCCAAGCTGGCTTCCTTTGCCTTATGTGCACCTTTAGTTCTTACTGTAATTAACAATTCATGTTTATTCCTGTGCACAGATCAATAGTCTTGGCTTGCTCACTCGTTTGCTGCTTGTAATTTTCATTCATTCCGGCTCTGTTCCATGTGCTGTGTTGCGTTTCCTGATTCCAACCCCTGCTTTCAATTAAACACCTTTATAGTACTATACTGCAGGCAGGGGGAGCATAAAAACGAACCTCCTGACATTAGCAGATTAGACCATTCTTCCATGCTTGTGACACTGCAAGTAAGGTTCGACTTTGGTAGTAGCTGCTAGTAGTGGTGATTGTGGTTGGGAAGGAGGCTGGAGTGTGTGCTGGAGGGGGTCTGAAATGATGGTTGGGGGTAGCCCTCCCTTGGTGACCGTTGTGGTCCATGCTGGATTTCTACAATTGAAAGGTTTGTTCTTCTTCCCTCACCTTGAAATGCAAAATCCTGGGGACATTTCACTTTGAAGATAATGCATATTGCCCAAAGGCTTCCCAGGGACTGTCGACCCAAGGGACTTTTTCGACCTGAAAAAAAAACAAGGACCAGGGGTCACAAATGGAGATTAGATAAAGGGGCATTCAGAACAGAAAATAGGAGGTATTTTTTTACACAGAGAATTGTGAGGGTCTGGAACCAACTCCCCAGTAATGTTGTTGAAGCTGACACCCTGGAAGCCTTCAAGAAGCTGCTTGATGAGATTCTGGGATCAATAAGCTACTAACAACCAAACGAGCAAGATGGGCCGAATGGGACTTCTAGAAATAGTGCTTTACATTCTGCAAAGTTAACCTGACCCCCCCCCCCCCCCCCCCCCCCCCCCCCCCCCCCCCAAACCACTATACTAGATATGCTGATTTGTACCATCTATTAGATTATGTAACCTAAACAATCTGTGATAAAATACCCCCTTATCAGAAGGTAGTGTAATGGTTTTAGACACAGTTGAGAGACAGAAAAGACATTACCTACTGGAATTGAATCGCTTCAGAGAGGGTAATTCCTATTATAAAATAGAAATAACCCCTTTTCAATCGGAAAGAAGTGCTTGCTTGAAGAGTGTAAAAAGTAAAACTGAGCACAAAGGCCTGACTAGGAGTTTAGAGTGTTTTTATACAGCAGTTATATTATATAAACCCAAACAGTGACAAATATACCTTTTCTGTATTGCAAAGCATTTACTGTGCTTACCATGTTCTCACTGTGCTTTTATCACTGTATAATACCTCCAATATATTGTGTATTTTTCTAATATCACTAAAGAGAAATCATTGATTTTTAAAATGGTGGTTCAATTTAACGTTTACAATTTAAGACTTTAAACAACACCTTTGGTTAAATTTTAGGATTATCAGGTCTAGCAACCCATTTCAAACATACTGTAAGCAGTAACACATGCATAGTGTATGCAACACCAACAGGGATCAGTTTTACAATTACGTGATAAAAAGTTAAAAAAAAATAAAAACATTTTAAAAATCCATAAATTAACAGATATCAGAAGGCTATTACTGGACTGTTGAAATCATTCTCAGCCAGTCAGAAAGGCTGAGACTCAGTCAATTCATTGGCATACATGTTTTTAGTTCACCAAATAGCTAGAAAATTGATTACCATTAGCTGCCTTCAGTGTAAAACTCAGTATCTGCAACTGAAGTTGTTAGTTCTTGGCCTAGCCAAACAATTGTTTGCCTGTCAACATAGAGTACCTATGTTCCAACAGAACAACAAGTATGAGTTCTTCAGGCAGAGCTATATGACTTTTACAGTAAGTTAGGTATTGATTTAGACAGTTTTATTCCAATAATCTTTTTTGTGTCCGGTGATGCTTCTGTTGACAGACAAGCGAATCCCTTTCTAGGGTAATTGGTCAGGATCAGACTAAACTGCAAATATTTCAACAATGTACATGGTATAAAGCATCAACAGACTGCACCCCTTGAAATAGAGGCTACAACATTCATAGCTTCTGTAAGTATCGAGTTGGGCCAGTGCACCGTAGCGCGCCATGTCATTTAAGGATATATTTGCAGTGTGAAATAACTACGACCCACATGCATACACATGCAGGCTTGACAACTTCGTGACCAGCTTTTTCAGAAAAAAAAAAAAAAAAAAAAACATCTTGTTGGAAGTGTATTATCCACTGTCACAAAGTCATGGGAAAATACCCAAAGAGTATGAAAACAGAATTCCAACCAGTGAGCACAAGAGCACATGATTAGGAAGTGTAATTACATGATGAGCTCTGGAGTGCCCTGCAGATATCATTCTTATCCACACAGTGTTAATACTGCTGTTTAAAACATGCTCTGTGGCACCATATTAATAATACTGACTATATTTGACTTCCCTCAGTGACAAGGATAGCGGAAGCCATTGTACTTGTGTCACAATTAATAGAGTATTAGATTCCAGGGATATCAGGGATGTCCACCTGTCAGTACATTTGTATGTCACACATTTCTGCATAAACCATTTTTTAACATGCGATGAAACTTGGTTTTAAAATAATTAGCATGTTATTGCGAGGAGCAGATTGTGGGGATATATGGAGGTGTCTATCTGTCTGCATCTGTTTGTCTTTATGTCACACTTACATTACATGTATCATGAGAACTTATTCCACATACTGTATAGCAGTAATTGTACTATACCTGTACTTTACCATGACACTAACACCTCTTTTGCTTACCTGTATATACCATTGATATACATCATTGACTTGATATACCTCATACTGATAGCTCTCATATTGAGTTAATAATAATTTATTAATTTTATATAGAGCCTTTCGGGGATCACAAGGCACTTTACATACATAAATGGCAATAATCAAAATAAAAGCAGAGATGAAAACAGCACTACAAGAAAATTACAAGAATAAAAATATAAACAGAAAAAACACACACAGAACTAAAAGCAGTTTAAAAAGCCATAGTATAAAGATGTGTTTTAAAAGAGATTTAAAAATACCACAGCAATTGCAGGAGATGCATGTTACTGACATATTCTTCCAAACACATCAGTATGCACAGTAATACTCTGAGCTGGTTTTCTAAACTGCCGCTTGGTTAGCTTTGGCATAACTTCTGTGAAGTATGTGGCGATGGGCGTGCGTGTTGACGGGCGTGCCTTCATTGTGGAGACTGCGGCTCAACCATCATCAGGTTTCTCTGAGGAGATCAGAACAGTGCTTGATCACTGACACACCCCCCAACAGATCTGAAGCACAATCTGTTAACATAATGCCATGTTTAACTACAGAATATGGAATCTGTTCTCAATCTTTTTTTTTTCTCAGTCAATTTTAGACATTAATATGGTTTGGTCCAAGGACAGGCATGTTAATAACGAGGCATCAGTGGAAACCTAGGTCAAGTATTGGACAGGGATGACTTTTTTAATGGATGAGCAGGGATATAATGAGCAGAGATAGAGAGAGTATTGCTTTGGAGTCTCCTACAGTATAACAAATGCTATTGTGTGAGATATACTCCAACCTCAGCAGTTTCAAGTACAGTATTTGTGATTATTTACTAATTTCGACAAAGCTATGAAAAATAGGAATTTCTTGACAAGTGAACCATTCTCATTTTAAGTGATCCTGCAAAAACACACTTTAGAAGGCTCTGCACTGTACATTTCCCCTTCCCAAACCTGGATGAGTACATTGCTCATTGACTGGCAAGGAACTTAGAAGGACCAGCTATTGAAGCCAACAATGCATAACTCCTGACACATGGTTTGAGTAAATACAGGTACATTTTGTCCAGTTTTGAAGGTTTTTGTGATTTGGGGTACTGTAGCACATTTTGTAGATCACTGAAATTTACAATAGCCCAACTCTACAATGTATATATAATAGATATATAAACAGTATATGGTCCCAGGCAAAGGGTGGGTAATGATAAAGGAAGTCAGTGCCGAGAGGACATATGTGCAGAAGTATGTGTTTTGACAGATGGGAGAATTAGCAATGTGTTATTGCTATCAGGGCATATGGGCATAAACATGTGCTGCTTGCTGATAGAAGTATAGCAGTGTAGCAATGAAATATAGGCAAATATTCACTGTTGCATTGGACTCCACTTTTATGAAATTTAAACAATTTTCTTTTAAATATGTGCTAAGATATATTTGTCAATTTTCATTTTTTTTTTACTTTTTAGATAGTCTTCGTTTCTGGTTTATTTGTACCTAGAAAATGACTCTGTTAGAAATGGTCTTGGCTGTCATAAATGCAGAGACAACTAGCTTATTAAAATCATTTACAAAATGACCTATTCTTAAAGGTGATGCTCATCTATTCAGGCATACCTAGAAATTAGGTAAACAAGCAGGGTCTAAGTGGAGTAAAGCAGCCATTGGAAAACAATTCAGTACCATCAGCCAATCAGCTTCCAGCTCTAGTGGGCTACCAGGGTCCCCTGGTATGTCACAACATCAGCTGCGAGTAAAATTAATCTGTGCAAATGACAGCTTTTTCATTTTGCCGTAATGAAAGCTCTATTGGCCAGCAAATACTAAACAAAGAGAGAATTGCTCCAAATGGACTTTATTATACTCCAAAAATAGCCAATCAATACTTTGCAAGTAAGAAAGCAACCAATTCTGTAATCAACCATTCCACAGCCTGACTTCTCGACTGGAGCTCAGCATCTTTCAAAAACAACAAACCAAGACACTGACAGTTCAGTAATTTTGAGATATCTGGCACTGTCCCGATAAACAATAAGCAACTGTGTCAGCATCGACAGGCACTATTGCTTAAATACAGTGGCTCTCAAAAGTATTCACCCCCCTTGAACTTTTCCACATTTTATTGTGTTACAACATGGAATCAAAATGGATTTAATTAGGAGTTTTTGCAAAAAAAGTCAGTAATGTCAAAGTGAAAAATAAAATCTACAAATTGTTCTAAATTAATTACAAATATTTGGTAGAAGCACCTTTGGCAGCAATTACAGCCATGAGTCTATTTGGATAAGTCTCTACCAGCTTTGCACATCTGGACACTACAATTTTTGCCCATTCTTCTTTGCAAAATTGCTCAAGTTCCATCAATTTGGAAGGGGACCTTTGGTGAACAGCAATTTTCAACTCTTTCCACTTATTCTTAATTGGATTGTGGTCCAGGCCTTGACTAGGCCACTCCAGGACATTGACCTTTTTCTTTTTAAGCCACTCCAGTGTGCCTTTAGCTGTATGTTTGGGGTCATTGTCCTGCTGGAAATCTACAAATTGTTCTAAATTAATTACAAATATAAAATATAAAATAATTGATTGCATAAGTATTCACCTCCTTTGCTATGACACACCTAAATAAGCTCTGGTGCAACCAATTGTCTTTCAAAGTGACATAATTAGTTGAATGGCGTCCACCTGTGTGCAATTAAGGTGTTTCACATGATTTCAGGTTAAATACACCTGCCTCTGGGAGATCCCACAGTTGGTTAGTACATTTTGTAACAAAAACTACATCATGAAGACGAAGGAACATTCAAAGCAGATCCGGAATAAGGTTCTTCAAAAGCATCAATCAGGGGTAGGATATAAGAACATTTCCAAGGCATAGAATATACCCCAGAGCACAGTAAAGTCCATTATTAAGAAATGGAGAGAATATGGCACAACTGTGAATTTGTCTAGAACAGGCCGTCCTCAAAAACTGAGTATCCGGGAGAGATGTCACGAAGAGGCCTATGGCAACTCTAAAGGAGTTACAGTCTACCACAGCTGAGCTGGGAGACATTGTGCATATGGCAATAATAGCCCAGGTGCTTCACAAAACTGGCCTTAATCGGAGAGTGGCAAAAAGAAAGCCATTGTTGAAAAAACCTGACATCAAATATTGGCTAGAGTTTGCCAGAAGGCATGTGGGAGACTCTGAGACCAAGTGGAAGAAGATTCTATGGTCTGATGAGATCAAAATAGAGCTTTTTGTCCTCAACGCTAAGCACTATGTTTGGCGCAAGCCTAACACCGCACATCATCCTGAGAACCACATCCCTACCGTGAAGCATGGTGGTGGCAGCATCATGCTATGGGGATGCATCTCTGCATCAGGGCCTGGAAATCTTGTGAAAATAGAGGGCAAAATGGATGCAGCAAAGTACTGAGAAATCCTGGAGGAAAACCTATTGAAGTCTGCAAGAGACCTGGGACTTGGGAGAAGATTAGTTTTCCAGCAGGACAATGACCCCAAACATACAGCTAAAGGCACACTGGAGTGGCTTAAAAAGAAAAAGGTCAATGTCCTGGAGTGGCCCAGTCAAGGCCTGGACCTCAATCCAATTGAGAATAAGTGGAAAGAGTTGAAAATTGCTGTTCACCAAAGGTCCCCTTCCAACTTGACGGAGCTTGAGCAATTTTGCAAAGAAGAATGGGCAAAAATTGTAGTGTCCAGATGTGCAAAGCTGGTAGAGACTTATCCAAATAGACTCATGGCTGTAATTGCTGCCAAAGGTGCTTCTACCAAATATTTGTAATTAATTTAGAACAATTTGTAGATTTTATTTTTCACTTTGACATTACTGACTTTTTTTGCAAAAACTCCTAATTAAATCCATTTTGATTCCATGTTGTAACACAATAAAATGTGGAAAAGTTCAAGGGGGGGTGAATATTTTTGAGAGCCACTGTAGACGAACTACCACATGGGGGCATCGACAGGCACTATTGTTTAAATAGATGAACTACCACATGGGAGAATCGACAGACACTATCGCTTAAATAGATGAACTACCACATGGGAGAATCAACAGACACTATCGCTTAAATAGAT
This sequence comes from Polyodon spathula, assembly GCF_017654505.1. Lineage (NCBI taxonomy): Eukaryota > Metazoa > Chordata > Actinopteri > Acipenseriformes > Polyodontidae > Polyodon > Polyodon spathula. The sequence continues at coordinate 6,385,589 of NC_054537.1, read as the reverse complement.
GAACTACCACATGGGAGAATCGACAGACACTACTGCTTAAATAGACGAACTACCACATGGGAGAATCAACAGACACTATCGCTTAAATAGATGAACTACCACATGGGAGAATCGACAGACACTACCGCTTAAATAGACGAACTACCACAAAGGAGCATCGACAGGCACTACTGCTTAAATAGATGGACCTCCCCCAGTTGTTTGTCATTGATCAAAAATAAAGAACATCTTGTTATCTGGTCTTGTAAGACGACATGCTCTAAAATATTTTAAATTTATTTGAAGAATGTATGTCTATCTATTTCAGGGTATCAAGATTTTTAGGAGGCTGGTGGACTGAATGAGTTAAACTGCCACATCCATGCAGTGTTTCTAGTCTCGGGAGGGGTGAAGAGTCACATTTAGTTTTATTTTGTGTTTGAGTCTAATCAAATCTCAGGTGGTATTATGCCTGCTGACCTAGTCCTGTATGTAGTATTTAGAAACTAATCTTTACCTCTGTGTTTGTGACGTCAATTCTTTAATAACTTCCAGCAGATTGCACACTTGAAGTTCAGTGCAGTTCGTGTTTCATATTCTTCCTTAAAAGACTCCTGGTATGTATCTTTACTCTAAAGCGTATCTTCCAGCCAGCCAGTCACAGTAGGCACCTGTGATGTTTCCTTTTGTTTCAGCAGCTTTTGTCTCCCAAGCGTTCATAAATTTGAAGTTTACTTGCAGCGACACATGACATATGCTTGTTTAGTTGGGTTTGACATACAACATTTTTGTCTTTTTTGCTAAGTAAAGTGTTTCGCGAGCAAGGTGCTTTTTGAGTGGCACTCTTGTGATGCAGTCAGTGGTAAAAACTTTAGATAAAGAGCTTCCTTTGAAACACTACATGAGGTTCTTTGAGAAATGTTGAAAGCTGTTCAAATTCAAGAGGGACATCTTTGATGGAACATCATTGCTGTTGGCTTTACACTAAGTTAAAAACGTTGTCCATTATTGAACATATTATAGAGATTGAACCAGACTTACCTGTAAGTTGAAGTTTGATCCTGATTCTAGACATCACCTGTGTCTCTGGTGAAACATGTAATGACTCAGCTACACTCACGCCAGGAATGAAAGCTAACACAATATTATACATGAATGAGAAATCGGGGTGACATCAGAAAACGTCAAATTCAATTTCCATAAGTCACCATTTTTTAAAACACAATCAATAACCAGACCAAGCCTGATGGGATGGGGGGGGGGGGGGGGGGGGGGGGGGGGGGCATGTTGCCCTGGAGACATACAGTGCCTATAGAAAGTTACACCCTCTTGAACTTTTTTCACATTTTATTGTGTCAGTGCCACTGTGTTTCATTCATTTAAATGAGGATTTTTTTTTCCTCTTGCCATCCTACCATACAGGCCAGATATGTGGAGTGCTTGGGATAGTGTTGTCACATGCACACTTTGACCAGTCTTGGCTATAAAAGCTTGTAGCTCTTGCAAAGTTGATCAGTCTCCTTCTTGCTCACGCATCCAGTTTGGAGGGACGGCCTGATCTAGGTAGGGTTTTGTGGTGCCATACACCTTCCACTTCTTAATAATAGTCATGACCGTGCTCCAAGGGATATTCAAAGCCTTTCATATTTTTTTATACCCATCCCCTGATCTGTGCCTTTCAACAACTTTATCCCGGAGTTCTTTTGAAAGTGCTCATGGTTGAGTCTTTGCTTTGAAATGCACTACCCAGCAGAGGGAACCTACAGGAACTGCTGAATTTATCCTGAAATCACGTGAATCACTACAATTTAACACAGGTGAAGGCCTGTGGCAGAGCAAAGCTCTGCCCTTTTTAAATTGGCAGGGATGGGGTTAACTTCCCCTACCTGCCTTGGTTCATTGTGTTCAGGTGGCTGGGGTTGATTAGATGATTAGTTTAATTAACGATCAATCAGCGCCCAGCCACCTGACATAAAAGGAGGCCTCTGCTTCTCATTTGGAGAGAGGGAGCTGAGGAAGCAGGTTGTTTTTTTTTTGGTTGTTTGGAAAGTTTGAATCCAGTGAAGGCATTGCCCAGCCTAGAAATTGTTATTTTTGTAAGTTTTGCTTTTTGTCTTTCTTTGTGTTTAAATTGCTTTGTTTTGGCCCTTGTGCCCTTTCATTTTTGTGTTTATTTATAATAAAATAGTTATTTTTTTGAACTGCAGTCTGTCTCTGGGCCTCTTTCCACTCGCCAGCCTGCCACATTTGGTGTCAGAGGTGGGATAGCGCCACCTAGAGGCTCAGAGCAGTATTTTTGTTTTGTTTTGTGGAATTTTTGGGATAATTTTTTTTTTTTTTGAAAAAAAAAAAAAAAAATGGGAAAGAGCAGACAGCGGCAAAGGCAGGAAAAGCAGCAGCAGCTGAAGAAATGTAAGCTGCTGCAGCCACCGCTGGAGGACCCGGCCAGCCTCTTCCCCTGGTGTTCCTGGTGTGGGAAGGAGGACCATCGTTGGCGGTCCTGCCCAGACGTGCCACCGGCAAACTGGTGTGGCCGGTGTGAGGAGGACGGCCACAACTGGGCAGGATGCCCCTACAACCAGGCCCAGGAAGAGGTGCAGTGTTCACCCCGGGCATCAGGGGCCACCCCACTACCTCCAGCACCACCACCTTCACCACCGTCCCAGGAGATCTGGGACTGGTTGATGCACCCTGAGGCAGACCTCGTCCACGATCTCCACGCTGTGGCGTCGAGATGGGGAGAGGTGGGAACAGTGGGAGGAACAACACCACCCAGCCTCCTTCCCAGAGGTTGCCCTCATGGTGGTTAATTACCTGGCGGTAGACATGGGAGATGCCCCGGTCACTCCAATAAAGAGGGGTGAGCCGTCGCTCCCAGAGCCAGAGAGGGGTGAGGAGCTGCCGTCGCTCCCAGAGCCAGAGAGGGGTGAGGAGCTGCCGTCGCTCCCAGAGCCAGAGAGGGGTGAGGAGCTGCCGTCGCTCCCAGAGCCAGAGAGGGGTGAGGAGCTGCCGTCGCTCCCAGAGCCAGAGAGGGGTGAGGAGCTGCCGTCACTCCCAGAGCCAGAGAGGGGTGAGGAGCTGCCGTCGCTCCCAGAGCCAGAGAGGGGTGAGGAGCTGCCGTCGCTCCCAGAGCCAGAGAGGGGTGAGGAGCTGCCGTCGCTCCCAGAGCCAGAGAGGGGTGAGGAGCTGCCGTCGTTCCCAGAGCCAGAGAGGGGTGAGGATCTGCCGTCGCTCCCAGAGCCCGAGAGGGGTGAGGAGCTGCCGTCGCTCCCCAGAGCCAGAGAGGGGTGAGGAGCTGCCGTCGCTCCCAGAGCCAGAGAGGGAGTGAGGAGCTGCCGTCGCTCCCAGAGCCCGAGAGGGGTGAGGAGTTGCTGCCCCCAGAGCCAGAGAGGGAGGAGCCGCCAGAGAGCCAGAGGGGAGGAGCTATGGCCCAAGGATGCCTGCCTTGCACCGCCCAGGGATGCCATGCCCGCTCCGCTCAGGGATGACACATTTGGATCGCCTGGGGTTGCCTGCTGCTCCGCATCGCTTGGGACTGCTGGTGTCTCCTTTTTGTTTTCTAGGGTTGCCGAGGGAGTTCCACCAGAGGGAGCCGGGCCGCCGTCGCCGCCTCCGCCACCAGAGGGAGCCGGGCCGCTGTCGTTGCCGTGCAACCTTGGAGATCCGGGGCCCCCTCAATCAAAGAAGACTTGGGGGCTCCGACATGAACCCCGCCCACCACCACCCACCATAACAGCCCACCCAAGGGACATAACTGGACTCTTGGGGGGGGGGGGAGTTGGCCGATTGCAGCCGGTGTACGTTGTACATGGGGGGAGGTGTGTGGAAGAGCAAAGCTCTGCCCTTTTTAAATTGGCAGGGATGGGGTTAACTTCCCCTACCTGCCTTGGTTCATTGTGTTCAGGTGGCTGGGGTTGATTAGATGATTAGTTTAATTAACGATCAATCAGCGCCCAGCCACCTGACATAAAAGGAGGCCTCTGCTTCTCATTTGGAGAGAGGGAGCTGAGGAAGCAGGTTGTTTTTTTTTTGGTTGTTTGGAAAGTTTGAATCCAGTGAAGGCATTGCCCAGCCTGGAAATTGTTATTTTTGTAAGTTTTGCTTTTTGTCTTTCTTTGTGTTTAAATTGCTTTGTTTTGGCCGTTGTGCCCTTTCATTTTTGTGTTTATTTATAATAAAATAGTTTTTTTTTTGAACTGCAGTCTGTCTCTGGGCCTCTTTCCACTCGCTAGCCTGCCACAAGGCCACTTAACTTATCTGTGATTTTGAAGGCGATTGGTTACACCTGAACTAATTTTGGATTGCTATTACAAGGGGGGTGGACACTTATCCAACCAAGCTATTTCAGTTTTTATTTTTAATTAATTTTCTACAAATTTTAGAATCATTTTTTCACTTGGAAGTTTTTTTTAATGCATTTTAATTCCAGGCTATAAGGCAACAAAAAGTGAAAATTTTGAAAGGGGGTGTAGACCGTCTATATGCACTGTAGGTGATGTTATGGAATTAGGCCCTGACTTCAGCTTATAGGTGAGTCTTGTTCAATTTCTTACTTTTGCTGTGGAAACAGAAGCTGTCCATGTACTACATTTTTTTTTAAACACTAACATCAATACCTGTAGCACCCACAACTTGACTAATCCATCTGCGAACTGTCCTTAGATTCAGCTTTGTGTGGTTTGGAGAAACTAATAAGAAGTTGATTGACTTCACCACAGAAGGACTATTCAGATATTCAGTAAGAATACATCCTTTCTCATCAATATTTATACACCAAGTATATTGTAACTGTGCATAATAACATTGTAATTGTGCAGGTACGTGGGTATTTACTAAGTAACTATGTAAATTCACAGTAATTAGAGATGCTTCATGTGAAGTGTTATCGAAAGCTGTAGGTGTTTCATGTTGTTCTTGAGACAAGAGATTTAATGTGTGAAGAGTTTTTTGAGAAAAGACATGAAATTGTGTTCACACACCAGTTGCACTGGTTGGGCACTGCATCTCACATTTAGCATTGAAGGTAATTGACTCCTATAAAGGTGAACAGTACTGCAGAGTGGTTTAGGAATCTGGGACAAGGCTATTCCTTCCTAATTTCTCATTACCCTGGGGAGAAATGTCTCTTTCAATTGCAGTACACATGTGAAACAAACAAGGCACAAAAGAGAAATGCTCAAAATTAAAACAGATCTCGCTTTATGATAGTGAGATTGTATATTTGTGTCATAAAAACGGCTGTAATGGGTGACATCAGACCAGAAACCAGGAAATAAACAACATAGATGGAGTTTGGTGAAACTGAGCAAATGGTCTTGCTCAGCATTTAATAGTGCACAGACAGAGAGAAAATAAAAGGTTGCAAGATAAACTAACACAGGACATGGCACTGGTAGCCAAAACAAAGAGATGAAACAAAACGGAATAACACTAAACAAACATGGTGAGCTGATATTTTAACTAATTATTATATTTATTATTATTGTTATTATTATTATTATTATTATTATTATTATTTATTATTATTATTATTATTATTATTACCTCCGTCTCCAATCCCGTTCTCCACTCACTGAACACACAACCCTGAGTGAGTGAAAACATGTTGCTTTTATGCAGCTGCACCAAGACTCGATTGCTAATCAATCATTCAATTGAAGTCGTGGTACAATTACATGTGAATTAATAAAGTGCAATTCCCCATGCTCATATATTATTACATTTTACTTGCACGTGAAGTGCTGTGCAATCCTCGTGCCTAAATGCAAATATACATTTTAAACACTCGTGTTACACAGATCCATTTATATCCTGTGTACCAATGTCTATACACCAACATTAACACACAACATACAACACAAAATACACACAGGGGCGGGGCACTTTGCCACAGTTCCACAAGGCACTGGAGTACATCTATAAGTGCTTGGTCTCAATAGAGAAAACCCAGATCCTGTTCATAACTTGGATACAAACATCTTCAGGTACACTAAGGCACAGATTTATAAAAGGATTGCTTATGTTTTAGGACTGTAAAACGGGTCCTGAGTGTTCTGAATTCTTGGATGGGATTTATGAAACACACGCAATGGCATAAACATACAATTAAGACATGATTTGCGGGGGCGATGTCTCTGTGCGAGTTAGCCCTTGATGCATATGTAATTCTGTATCTGCATATGTAATTCTGGGGCGTTTCTGAACAAAAAACTCTAAAATTGGGAGGGGTTTTGCAAATGAGGTCTATTAAATACTCTGTCTAACTTATTAAAGCTGCTGGTAATTGTGGACCCCGGATTTGCGTGATTATTTCAAGAGCTATGAAAAGCAGGTGTTATTTTGCTGCAGTCAGACAGTAAGCTATATAAAAGGCAAGGTGATGTGGGAGACTTGTCTGCAGCAATAAGGAGTCATAATTTTCAAGGACAAAGAAAATATTCAATAACATTTTTCAAAGAGCTCATTTTTTAACCCTTCTGTCCAAGTCAGTTTGTAAATTACGGTTTCTAATACCAGTACCGTATTGTTTTGGAAACTCCAGTTTTCAATACATGTTTCATAGCTTACATGACAAAACAGAAAATCTGCAAATTGCAGAATCCATGTAAAAAAGGTTCTTAGAAACACCTAAAAAGGACTGCCCACAGTGGTAAAGCAAGGGTCTAATGAGAGCCTTTAATTCTTAGAGTGTATTAAAAGAACGGTGGAAGAGATTAAGAAAAGATGGACTGATATTCCGAGGCTCACAAAAGAAAAAGTCTCATATACAATGAGGGCTCATCCTCCACTGTTATTTTATAAATGCCTACAGAATGTATTTTTTGTAATATGACATTCTGGTGTTTAACAGTACACTGGTTCAGGCAGTATTGTTAAATTCGAGTTGGAAAGAAAACGGTAAAAAAAAAGGACAGAGGGACAGATGACGCAGTTAGTTTGTAACCAGAGCAAGTACAGTGTTTTGACCATATATACCATACAGATATGCTTTAAAATCATACATAGAGTAAGAAAAACAGATAAACATAAGAACTAGGAAAGTTGTAACTGCATAAGACTTTAAGAAGATATAAATCGTAGTTAAACTGAAGACTGTATGCAGCTATATGGAGTTATTATTGCTGAACAATATTGTTGCTGACTCTCCACCCGTTTGACTGCTGTAAGTAAATAAAATATATTGGTTCTGAAATTTGAAAAGTCTATACGCCTGGAAATTATTTTAAACCAAATAAGAAGTTGAACTAATATGCGAAGCACAGTAACTGGATGATGTGTCGTAATGCATAAGCAACCTACTACAAACTCTGAAGAGGTACATTTGTTTATTAAGAAGCCACTGCACAGTCCATATTTTATTCATTTGTCATGGTGATGTATTTCGAGCTTGTAACACATCTTTTTGTGTTGCAAGTACTACTTGTACCAAAATCTCCAATTCTATATTGGTAAATTTCAGTTTTTGCTTTTGTGCATCCTCATCACCATGGCTATACCAGGCTTAAATCTTTGTGTGCCATTCATTAAGGTGTGCAATTCTCCACAGCTAATTGAGGTGAGGGATGTTTAAATTGGTTGATTGTGGAATCGCTTTACCTAATTAGTCTGATAAAATAGGTTGTTGTTTTGACGATGAGTGCGGCCGTACTGAACAAACAGATTACGTGGCTTTTTGCAGTTAGTTTTTCCCCTTTATAAATTTGGGCCTAAATATTTCTATGCAATTGTCTATATATTGTGGAACATATACTCAAAATCTCAACCTTTAGAATTTTGTGTATTTCTCTTTTGTGTTATGTTGGTTTCACATGTGTATCAGCTCAAATGTGTTTATATTTTACAGCTTATGAAAAGTCTTGTGTAAAATATGTCTCTTATTTCTCCAACCATAGTTCTAGAAGAAACATTTGAGACATATATCACATTCATGCTGAAAGCAATAATTTCTCTGAGAAGTGAGAGACAGAGATTTAACTTCTTTTTCAATCATACCATACAGTAGTTTCAGTTTCGAATGTGTAGTTTTACCTACATTTCTCCCAGGCACAGCTGTCACATTTACCACTGCTTTGAAATTTGCCATTTAGATTTATCATATTTGTATTCAGAAGTGATTGTTTATGGTTGTGAGATGAAATCGTGGAAGGTCTCTTAAGCATTCTCAAGAATACATTAATCTGACAGGGCAGTGTGTGGAGAGGTGATTAGGCTTCCGTTTTTAAAGGTCAAACGTACCAGGATGAAGCGTGACTATAGTATGTGTATTGCTTCTCTGAAATTATTTCTTTCAGAGGAATCCAATAGCCTGTTTTCAGATCTGTGATGTCGTTGTTTAAGGCATGGTACTTTGTGACACAATGCTGTGTTAGACAGCAATTTACTCAAAAAAAGCAATTACATTGTAAGCTAGCTAACATTTTTAAATAGCCACATTCAGAATGGAATAATCACATACACAATGGAGATGGAATTTACAAATAGTGTGAATGTCACGACTTGACATTTAAACAGATTGACGAAAATGTATAAATGTTAACACACTAATCCATGATGTTATGCGCTAGGTACACTGTACATTTTTTTTTTTTTTAACAATTAAAAGTTCTGCATTTTCTGATCTCAAGGAATGAGTAGGGATATATGGAATTAGCAGTTCTTGTAGATAGGATGGCTCTAATCCATGAAGAACCTCACAAGTTATTACGGCAACTTTAAAATCAATATGGTATCTCACTGGTAATCAATGTGAGGACCTGAGCACTGGAGTATTATGTTGAGAAACACCAGTATGAGAAAGCAATGTGGCAGCTGCGTTCTGGACTAGCTGAAGGCTTCTAAGTGTAGTTTAAAAGTACAAAGCTCTGTACTGTCTATGCTGCTGCATATTGTTATCAGTAAATGTAAAAAAAAAGATTTTCATTCAGGATATTCTAAAATTAAATTAAAATAAAATAGAACTATATATATATATATATAGTGAACATATTTTCACTATGCCTTAGTTTTGCTGACACATTGAAGTAAAAATAAATATATGATCATTTGTTGCATGGATTTCATTGGGCTTGAGTCAACAACTGTTTTCAAAGGATTGGGGGTTTAATTTAATTCACTAATTAGTAGATTGGCACAGTGATTGCTTTTGATTTATGGTATGTGCATTGTTTGGTTGTTTGGTATTATGATTTGTTGTGCACAATTCATTTCTTTTCTTTTCATAATTTTATTTGTGACAGTAAATGCTGTTTTTGTATTTTGACACTGGGTTGAATGAGGGATATTTGGAATACAGATTGGTTTCCAAGCAACCAACCTCCATTGATCACCTTCAGGTGCAGCATTCGAGCACACCTGTAGGAGATTAATTGTATTAGACATGCTTATATAAACAGGATAGAAACAGAGAGAAATGGAGTGAATGCAGAGAGGAGCCCGGAGCCTGGAGCCATTGCGAGCAGTAAACTGAGCAAGAGAGTCCACTGCACAGAGAATGCAGCATAAAGAAACAAATAAATCCAGGTGAAGTGCCAGTATCCAGAACTGGAGATGAAGAACACTGGAAAGTGGGAGGGAGTATGCTGCTTTTTTTGTTTGGAATTATAACTGTGGTTAGTGGATATTAGCGAACACTAACTAAAGCAAAGTAGCTTCGGTAGTATAGGCTAATGAGCAAAGAACTGCCAGGAAGTTAGCGAATAACCATTAGACAGCTTGAGATTGCTTTAGACAAAATATTGCTGCTCTGTATTGCTCTTTTGAACAGCGCAGTACCCACGGAGACCCACCCAGAGGATAGGGAGAGAGTGATGGAGAGGATGCGCTGCCAAGAAGACATGGCCGTCACTGTGATGACCCCCAAGGATAACCCTGCTCTAGTCTGAGTTAAGTACCGGCATTCCAGCCAGCCTAGGTGTGAGGAACCGAACTGAGCGAGACTTTGGTTAGAGCCGTAAGGACCTGGACATCGAGACTTTATTTTTATAAATACTTTTTATTGGTTTATATTCTTACTGTTTTAGAAATCATGTTTTATTGATTGGCTTATGGTGTTATGGTTTTTATTACTAGTATTTGCATAATTGAAACCTTGGTGGCAATGGGAAATGTTAACTGTATAGAATATGGTTCTGTATAGTGTAGAAGATTGCGTCACTTTCAAGATTCGTTGCCCCCTTAAGACCAGACCCAAGGCATGGAAATGGATTTTTGACAGCACTTTCGCGCACTTTTTTTTAATAAACACACAGATCAAAACAAAAATTAAACAGAAACAAAAACCTAACTCCGTTTTGGAGCTCTCGCTAAACACCAACAGGAACCTAACTAACACGCAGGACGGCTAAGCCGTTTACCTGCTACACAAACACAATGCACAACAAAAGGTTTTCACTCAACACCTTACTCTGCATACGACTGCTTTCTCACATGTTTTTAGCAGGGAGGATTTTTAACCCCCTCCCTGCTATCTCACAATAGAAATAATGTTTATATTATTACACTTACCTGGTCTGCTTGCCTTTGTTCCTCCATATGATCCTTGGTGGCACCCTGGAATCCAAAATGACCAAAGCCTCCCTGCCTTCATGATTACTGCAAAGCCTCCCTGCCTTTATGATTATTGCAAAGCCTCCCTGCCTTCATGATTACTGCAAAGCCTCCCTGCCTTTATGATTATTGCAAAGCCTCCCTGCCTTCATGATTACTGCAAAGCCTCCCTGCCTTTATGATTATTGCAAAGCCTCCCTGCCTTCATGATTATTGCAAAGCCTCCCTGCCTTCATGATTACTGCAAAGCCTCCCTGCCTTCATTATTATTGCAAAGCCTTTATTGCAAAGCATGAATCTACATGCTTACTCGTAATGTGTTTACTGGTAAAACTACAGTAAGTGGCTCTAATTACTGTGTATTTACATAGCAGTTACTTGGTAAATACATGTGTACTTACACATAATTACAATATAATTATACAAAGAAAGAAATACAAAGGTTAATACATTATACCATTAGTTTATTATGCTTACCATTTCAAAGGTTGACACTTTTCTCATATGATAATTTAAAATGTGTCTGAGTGACACAACAACAGAGTAATATCCTTGTGTAATACTGTAATATGTGTATTATCATCGACCTCTTCTCTATAAGTCGATAGAATGTCATCCAGCTCTAATCTTGAGTTTTGCGGATATAAGTAGAACATACTTTCATGTTAATATATTAGTTCTGTGTGGTTTTAGAAATTTCTATATCAAACAGAACCTATGCTCTTTGATGGATCTCAACCAAAATACACAAGCCACCATTTCCTCCCAAACCATCTTGAATCTCTTTGATCATAACACTGATCAATCAAGACAAAAGTGTGCAGTTGTAATAATAAAGATATACAGCTTTGATACGAAATACTTTAAAGGCTGTTCTGATGGCTTTTGCATGTGGTCCTCTTAGATAAACATGTACATGAGCGCTCTATAATGTAATGCATGATTTACAGACATGTGTATGTAACCAGTATTAATAGTAGTTGCTTCCCTGAGGTGCTGTCCTGGATATCCAACCTAGCGACACACATGCCATGTTTTTCACCACATCAGCTTAGAAAGTCCTTTCATATTAGTTACATATAAAATATAGATTTACCTCTTATCAGCATATGTTATGTATTTCATGGTTAAGGTAAAACATGGGTTGTCCAGTTCATTCTAACATGAGGGAGTAGAATTAGATGCATTAATCAATTTCTGACTTTGGACCAGTAACTTATTTACTATTAATAATTTTATGTACTTGTAAAACGCTCTAATTGGAATACACTGTATATATACAGTATATTGTAAAGTTAAAGCATTAGGCCCCGAGACACCCAGGTCAATATCTTTAAATGAAAACAGTAATAATAAATAGAACAGGCTACAGGCATTGCTCAAAGTCTAGCCCAGAACAATAAACCAGAGAAAGAGGCCGACTTCCCCACACTTGCACTGGGCATAGACTCGACAGATGTTTAATTCCAAAGTGCTTCATCACAGCCAGATGAATCTCCCTCCCTGCCTTCATGATTACTGCAAAGCCTCCCTGCCTTCATGATTACTGCAAAGCCTCCCTGCCTTCATGATTACTGCAAAGCCTCCCTGCCTTCATGATTACTGCAAAGCCTCCCTGCCTTCATGATTACTGCAAAGCCTCCCTGCCTTCATGATTACTGCAAAGCCTCCCTGCCTTCATGATTATTGCAAAGCTTCCCTGCCTTCATGATTACTGCAAAGCCTCCCTGCCTTCATGATTATTGCAAAGCCTCCCTGCCTTCATGATTACTGCAAAGCCTCCCTGCCTTCATGATTACTGCAAAGCCTCCCTGCCTTTATGATTACTGCAAAGCCTCCCTGCCTTTATGATTACTGCAAAGCCTCCCTGCCTTTATGATTACTGCAAAGCCTCCCTGCCTTCATGATTACTGCAAAGCCTCCCTGCCTTTATGATTACTGCAAAGCCTCCCTGCCTTTATGATTACTGCAAAGCCTCCCTGCCTTTATGATTATTGCAAAGCCTCCCTGCCTTCATGATTATTGCAAAGCCTCCCTGCCTTCATGATTACTGCAAAGCCTCCCTGCCTTCATTATTATTGCAAAGCCTTTATTGCAAAGCATGAATCTACATGTTTACTGGTAATGTGTTTACTGGTAACACTACAGTAAGTGGCTCTAATTACTGTGTATTTACATAGCAGTTACTTGGTAAATACATGTGTACTTACACATAATTACAATATAATTATACTATACTCTAACCTTAAACCTAACCCTAACTCTAACCCTAACCATTTTTTGATACAATTGTATTCTTATATATCGTACAAAAATGTTACGCATTTAGTACATTGTTACTATGCATAATAACACTGCAATTATGTGTAATAAGTACATGTTACATTAAGTGTATATAAATATACAGTAAATAGAGACACTTCATGTAAAGTGTTACCTGTTTACCAAAAAAAATTTTTAAAAACCCATGTATTGGATATGGAAATTCAATCTCAGCATTACTGTCCCCCAGGTTTCACCCAGATTCAGTCAATTTAAACACGGCTGTGCAAACAGAGTTAATGTGAGCTCAACTCTATCATCATCATTTGCTTTTATTGACAACACTTTTTGGTGTTAGCATGTATTATATGCACACAGGGACAGACAGGTACCGATTCTTATCTGTGTGGATGGGTTATTTATTTTTTTTTGTCTGCAAAATAAACATAAAGTAAAAAAAAAATCAACATTTTATCTACCTCAGGAAATATTTCTTTTTTTTCTCTCCTTAAGATTCAATATTAATTAACCATTGAGAATGACACCTGTGACCTAAAGAGGTCCACGCTGTCTATTGAAATGAGTTCACCCTGATTGACAAGCAGTCAGCACTACCTAAACCCCTTTATCATTTCCATTTTCTGAACAGACATGGTCCCCTGTGCCTCTATCAGACTTGCAGTGTGGGAGACAGTAGCTGATCCTGTGCTTTCACAAAACAAACAACTTCACTTGGTTACTACGTACAAGTACAATACATTCAGAATATTTTAATTGAATAATAAAATACGCTTTTTCTTTTTATATAACCTTTTCAGATATTTCCAGGCTTGGGGTGTGAAAACTCTCTAACCTTTCTCTTAGTTAAGGTATTGTCTATCTAGCAATCTATCAATCTTTATTTAGAAATGCAAAAAGCTAGACACAGTAGCACTTTATGTTGTCTCTAATTACTGTGTATTTACTGTACATATTCATTACTCAGTAAATATATGTGTAATTACACATAATTACAATGTTATTATGCATAGTTACAATATACTTAATGTGTACATCTTTTTGTACACCTTTGCATCAGACAAGTGTTAGGGTTATGACTAAGGTTATGTCATGCAACAAAAATGACACATTAAGTACATTGTAACTATGCATAATAACACTAATTATGTGTAAGTGTTTCCCTAGAAACATGTGGAAAACAGGTGTTCTTCACTCCAGTCCCATAAAACTATTCCTGTGACACAAGTGAAGTAATACAAGATATGCTGCAAGTCAATCTTTAACAGACAATGTATGCACTTTTTAATAGATGAAGTGAACAAAGGGCTTCTATGAACAGAACGCTGACATGACGCAATGCATTGAGTTTCTCATAACACAGATCAATTTGACAAACTACAGCTTGAACTCATAAAATTCTGTCTTATTAGCTCTCATTTTCATTAATATATGACTTTCTGTATTCCATTTCCTGGCACGTACAAGCTAAAGGGAATATTGGGATTGTGCTTTGGGACAGTGACTATTCTGTTACGCTACCTATATCTCCTCGCTTGACCTTAAAAAAAGAGATGAACTTACAGTGCAGTGAGCCAGTGTATTTCAAGTGACAATCAGTGACACATCAGCAGTGAAAAACTCTCCACTTGGTTGATGTAGATGATGATGGTATGATGGTGACATGCCATCCTCAAGTGAGGATACTGTATTCCAGACCATATTATTTTGCAGGAATGTGGAGTCTGTTTTTTGTATCAAAACACCGCAGCATGAAGTGCATAAAAATGATAAGAAGACGTGGTGAGGAAAGAGAGCACTGGACACTAGAAACTGGAAAGCATGAATACAAACTTAATGCAAATATAAAGCTGATTTGGGTTAGATGAAAGAGACATTAATAAGCAACTATAGGCATGCTATTAAAGGTGTTTCTGTTTCAGTGTTTGAGATTAATTTTGAAAACTTCAAAATGGAAAAGTTCTTCTAGAATGAATTTATCCAGTGGATTTTCCGAATAGCAAGGTCCCTTCAGGATGTCAGCAGATCTGTCTCTGGAGTTCTTATCTGTCAGCTTTGTAACTAGGTTTTACAATGACTATTTTAATAGATGGCACTGAAGAAGTAAGAAAACATTCAACTCGGACCGTTTCCTCTGATGTACAGCCATTTACATAAGAGGGAACCTTTGGCAGATGGTGAAGTGATATATGAAGCTATAATAATAATTAGATCATCGGCAGACAGGATCAGGAGGACTTATAAGGCTGTCAGAGTGTTTATCATTCAGGCAAATAGAGGGTTCTGCTTAGCCATCAAAAAGGCCTCCTTTGGTTACCTCACTGGAATGAATTGCAAGCATGTTACACTCACTGTGGTCAATCGATTCTCTTGGTGTTCACTCAGGTCTGGTTGGAGGTCTGCTTGTATTAAGCAGTGACTTAGTTTTGAAGGGTAAACATTTGAAATGACAGCCCTAACAGGGTACAATGCCAGCAATATCTCTGTTCTTTTAAATCATTCAACAGGGCTTTATAGATTTTGACAATTTCTTGACATGGAAAGACAAAAGTACAAGAAGGCTATTCAGTGACTGTTACCATAACAGTAAGACAGTGTTTCCCAATGAGTGGTCCATGGATTGGTGCCAGTCCCCAGAGGAGTCTTTGCCAGTCCCTGGCATGGGTTTTGCACCAACTGCAGGCAATACGGTGTTACCAAGTGTCAAGAGAGAGGGGTTGCATAACTTGCATATTTATCGTGACCAGGAACCATTTAAAAGGTTTCTTTTTCACCAGTGTCAATTGTGTCAATTAACTGATGAACTTTCAGTTGATTTACAGTACACAAAAAAAACCAACAAAAAAAACCCAGCTCACTCTCACCTCGCAGACACTTATAATCTCACTTTTTTAGGCTATTTATTTGGTCAGTTTTGCTTGCCATTTACTATACCTGTGATGAAATTAAAGTTCACCTACATTTATAATTTCATTCGCACTAAAGTGTGTCTTCCTCCTTCCATGTTTGGCAAGTGCATTGTTTTTCTTTTACTTTTGTTTAAAGTTCCATATGGCTCCATTCTATCCAAAGTGTTTTTTTTGGCTGCTCTACAGTGGGAGTCAAGCAGGGGAATCAGAAATCTGTCTAAATTATTAAAAGAAACAAGTCTAAAGTGCTTATTCATTTTGCGTTTCCAAGCATTCTTTGAAATATTAGCTGCATACAGTATTATATGCCAGATGTACATTGTTACTATTGGGTGTGGTTAAGAAGACTTGTCTCAAGCAAGCGCAAGCCTCCTACTGACTGACTGTAAGTACACAGTTGTATCAGAAAAGGGTTAGAGTTATGTCGTGCAAAACGATGTACACATTAAGTACATTGTAACTATGCATATTGACATTGTAATTATGTGTAAGAACAGATGTATTTACTAAGTAACTACTATGTGAAGACACAGTAATTAGAGAGACACCTGATGTAAAGTGCTACCCAAAGAGGTTTGTTTAGGAGATTTTTTTAATGTACTTTTTATGTACTTTTGTTGGACCTGCTTAACTGGCTCCTCAATCAGCAGTCCTTTGAACCAGCATAACCCTGTTGTCTCTGCTTGTCTTTATATATTGTACTTTATTTGTGAGGATACACCATTTGGCTAAATTCATTTTTGGTATTCACTATGCACCATTTTGTAAAATCTCCAACTGGCCGGTTATTGGCTTGTCTGCATTAAAGTCTGTTGTCGCAGTTTATTTTTTCCAGTGGTCCTCTGCAGCATGCGGTACTCTGGCACAAGCAACTGACATTTGATAAACAATTGGATGTGCAAAAGCCAACTTGATAGCACCCTGTGATGGTGTGGTGGTGTGGGGGTTGAACAGATGTCACAGAGTCACGGGTACTGGTGCAAAAACCACAATACCAATAATGGTAGAGGGGCATACTTTATTGACAGGGAACACAGTCCAAAGAAACAAAACTATAAATCACAGGTCCCAATAGAGCGAGTCCCTCTCAGCTTTATGGTGCACTTTCAGTGTGGTGGAAAGTGCAGGTGCTCAGGTGCTGACATGTCTAGTTCAGTTGTGCAGGGTGTATGATGTTCATAGTGAAAGTGCTGGTAGTAGTGCGGCAGTTCCTTGGCACGATAAATCACTCTGACCCCGGTCCTGACAATAAGCAAACAAAAACACGGCTCAGCAACAACGGTCCAGTGTTACCTCAAAGGCCCCGCACTTACAAAATAACAGCCCTTATATACCAGGAGACTCCACCCCATGATCAGTGCAACTCAGCACACCTACCAGTTGTCTAATGCAGCACAGCCGATCACAGTAATCTTGTCCCATAATATTATATATAATATTCCGCCATGCACTAAGATGGCAGACTTTCATTTCTGCCCCTCTCTCCAAGCTGGCCCCTCTCAGTCCAGATGTGCCAGTATCTCTGCTTAGTGCCCCCTTGGGTCATGAGTGAGATTTGCAGCTCCGATCCTCTAGCTCCCTGTCACACACCCACAAGAGTGTTTGATGGTTATTGCAACATACAGGAATATTGGATTGCAGGCTGTTTTCTGCAGCACTGTCAAGGTCTGGTCCAGCAGTACTTTGAGAAACGCTAACATTTGACATTTGAGTCACAATGTTAACACTATTGTACTTTGATTTGTTAGTTTCTGTTCCTGCCCAAACTCTGCGAACCCCAGTTTGAGAATCACTTTACTATAGTACTATAAGCACTATTTGTATACCACAAAATCTTTCTTCAAACATGCACACTACACTGCATTACTCCACTGTGAATCAGCAGTTTGGTCAGCCATTTCCAAGGACCTCCGCGTTGGCCTGGCCTAAGGCCCTGCTCTCCAGTAATGATCAAACAGTCATTGAGGACAGGGCCTCTTTGGAAATGAGTACTCATGTGGAGAGAGATATCTGAGCTATATATCTCAAACAAGTATATCATTAACTGGAAATAGCAGTTCGAAGGAAAACAAAACTGGCCCAATCTGACCCAAGACTGCAAAACTTAATCAGACACAGAGTAGCATGGGAAGAAGGCTCTGATTAAAATCAGAGCTGTGATTAGAATAAGGAGCCTCTCCAGTGAGGGAGCTCTGAAAGAAAGTTCAGAGGTATTTACTACCAAACTGAAAATGCAATAAGCACTTTACATATAAAAAGAAATGCTTCACATTTAATAATAACAATAAAGTAATACACAGTATTTAGCTGTCTAGATTCACAAATGGAATACTTACTATTGTTGACATACTTTTCCAAGGCAATGCATATAATAATAGATATATATATATATATATATAATATATATATATCTATATATATATATATATAATATATATAGTAACCAGGTTGGTCCAAACAACATATGACAAATAATACTTTGTATTTTTTTTAAAAGAAGAGCCTTGCTCATACGCATACCCGTTTAATGAATTTTTATTCAGGTTTGGTATTGACCTCCCTCGGATTTATCATCGTTTGTATACAGATAAACACTGGGGATATACAAATGAAGTCTCTCAACAGATCAGTTTCATTAGCTCAATATCTGAAGAATGTCTAGTCTACATGACCTCTTCAATAACCTGGGGGCTTCTACCCCTGTGGTTAATATAATCAAATACATCCTTTAATTCACACTACTCAGTGGAATGCTACTGAAATCAATGGGAGGCAATACTTATGGATGCCACCGTACTGTACCTACAAATGTCACAAATTAGATTTGTTGTAAAATAACAAAATCAAAAGCATCATGTGGCGTATCAGAATTGGTATCCTTATGATAAACAGAAACAGACTTTTCTTTAAAACATTAATGGTAATGCATAAAGGAATGCATAAATCAATGATGCTTTAAATATATTGTCACCTTTTCAAGGTGAGTCCACTGTACGTATCTGCCCACAGCAGAGTATCTTTCTAAACAAGAAGTGAGCTGGGAACCTTGCAGAATGTCCATTGAGAAACTGCCAAATTATATTGGATTTTCATAGACTTTTTTGTTGATTTGTTTCAAGTTGTACCAAAGGGATCTGTCCAGGGCTTTTTAGCCAGACGCAGCTTATAAACATTATTGTTATTACAATGAGTATACAGTAGTAAACCATTTGGATTTAATTCAAGCATTCCTTTATTTATTAGCAAAAACATTGCAAGAGACAATGTATATTACAGTGTTTTAATGTTAATTACCTCCATTGTAATGCACTGTACCTGCAGTTGCTCTTGTCTATAACTACACTGGTTCAAAATCTCCCCCGCAGCTGTTAGCTTACAACCCCCCTGCAGCTGGGCTGTGGTTGCTTCTTGTCCAGGGTTATGTAAAGAGTCATGTGACTCACAGGATATGCTCTTGAAGGTTGCTGTCAATAAGAGAACCTGCTGTTTTAAATAATAGGTGTGTTGATGGTGGTTTTAGACAGTTGCAGTGTCTCTAACCCTCACAAATTATGTTTGGAGACTACGGGCATTCATTTCCTCATTGGCGTTATCTTTTCAGTGAAATAGCAGACTGCTGGCATGGTAGAATTTGCACTTCAAATGGATGGATGTTCAGGTTTCTTGTGACCATGTGCTTCGTTCTCATCTGCTTGTTTGTCTGGGTTTCGTGCCCTATTGCTGGTGTCGGTAGCTGCAGGCTGACCTTTGCCTAGCGGTATTTAATTTTTTTTAACTCTGTTTATTGATTTTCCAGTTTTCTGACAAAAAAAAGTCAATAACAGATGAAAAACAATCTTCTCAAGAGAATTAAAAAAAAAACAATAAAAAAATAGAAAAAGAAGAAAAGAGAAACAGAAGGAAGGAAAGATAAGAGAAAAGGAAAATAGAGAGTTGTGATTTTCAATGACAGGAGATTGTAGGATCATGGGATTGGAGTCAGCCTGAGTTATTTAACATACAGCAGAAAAGGATGCCATGGCTTGAAACATTTTTCTCTGGATCCACTCAGAGTTCCATTGTATCCAATTTTAGGAAATGTAGAAGATCCCTAACCACATGTACGTGACAGGTTGGAACAGCTTGTTTCCAGGCCATCAAAATCAGGTGCTGTGACAACAAGGCAGCAAAGGTCAGGGTGTCAGACTGTAACTTTGTTAAAAAAGTATTCCTGGGCACAACACCAAAGAACTTTAAGTGAGAATGGATCGATGGGTACTTTAAGAACTTTAATGAGTGTCTCAAAAATAGATGACCAGGATGAAGCCAGCCTGACACAGGTCCAGTGCATATATATATATATATATGAGTGAAGCCTAGCCATGTTTTAACATAATCTTCAAGTCTGAGCAATGTCAGTAGCAGGTCGACTAGGCTGATGAACAGAGAGAAGCCGCCATTGTGGTATGTCGCCGTTTGTGATGCAAGAAAAATAGTAATCTTCTTACTCATAGATGTCGCATCTTAAAATATATTGTTACAGTACATTTGTCATGAATTTATTTTTTTCATACGGTTCAAACTGTATAATTCTCGCCTGTCAGACAAAAAGGGTACCGGATGTGGGTTCCTCGTGTGTGACTGACAGTCAGCTTGTTTGTCCTGTTCTTATTTGTATCGAGGAGACGTGAGTTGATTGAGCTGCTGGGCCTTGCATTCCATATATATCCTGGACTAGAAAAATGATAAGATTATCACAAGCGACAGCAACACTTCCTCCGAGTGAACCACCTCACAAAGGAAAATACTTGCATGTTTATAAGAAAAACAATCACTTCAAATATAGGGTGTTGTCATCAAGCCAAGCGAATGGAAAGAATTGAGTCTGATTTCACACTTTTCCTTGTTTGGCCTGAACAGCATACAAATAAAGACCACATTGAGGTTTTTATATCAGTCTGTGTTAGAAATGAGAAACCCCAGCTTGGAATAAATATAAATTATGGGCCAACTTCGTCATTACTGTAAGTCTTGTACACATTGGAACTCATCAGCAGCAACTACACTTTTATGCAAACTTGTGTTACTAATCTGGAAAGTAATGAAGTAAATTAATTATATATATATGCCACCCCCATCACCAGGTCTGTACTCCTAATTGTCTTCCACAAAACTTGGGTACTTGGGTCATCAGGGGTCAAACACAGCCCTGTTCAACGTCTTGGAAATTCCCTTGCTGAAATGTGAATTAGGCCAATTATTTCACAATTCAGCTAACTTTGCTGAGGTACTGAAGAGTAGCTCTCAGCTTCTTTACCACATCACACAGGCTGCTGATTGTGAAAGATGTTACACTTGCTCCCTGATAAAAGCTTCCCATAGGCTTACATCTTTAGGGCACCCAAAGATAATCAAATTCTGGTGTAATTCCTGTTGTAACTGAGTGCACCAGTTCCACACTTAACCTGACTTTGAAAAGTGCTCTCAGTGAGTTTGACGTGATTAAGCTAACTTAGTCAATTTAGGTGGAAACACTGAGCTGCACAGGTACAGTTGGGGGCAGAACATCTTAAATAAGTAGTTTTTACCTGCTGGAATGCATAATGTTTTCATATATTTAACATCCCACTGCAGTGCTCCCCCTTGATAGTTGGGAGCCATAGTTACAAGACCGTGCTACTTGTGTTCCTCCTTGTAACGAGTATATAAAGTGCTACTGTAACGGCACTATGGGGCAAATAGGAGCCCTGACCCTGATGCCTTATAAGTGATTCTGTGGTATAATGGGCTGCCTTATAAAGGGGGAGCATGAAATATGTTCTCTTAACAGTCAATTATTACTATTTCAGCACTCATACTATTTGTGGCATTTGTGGCAAAAAAAAAAAAAGTGACGTCAAAAAGTGATAACTTCTCTACAGGAAAATATACTTGCACTTTGACACATTCGATTCCTCGACACCATCAGTACAGTACAGAAATGTTCATTAATGATCAACAAAATGAGAATACGTAATATGTGAAACTGGTATATTAGGAGGCAGTGTGGTCCAGAGGTTAAAGTCCAAAGCTTGTAAGCAGAAGGCCTTGGTTCAAATCCCACCACTGCCACTGACTCACTGTGTGACTGTAAGCAAGTCACTTAACCTCATAATGCACAGTTCACAGCCTACCTCTGTAAAGGGCTCTGTGATGGTGGTCCACCATGAAAGGTGCTATGTAAAAATGAAGATATTATTATTACTTTTGTATCTCAGTGAAACTAAACAGATAACAACCTAGAACATCTGTACAGCACTGAAAAACACTAAAAACAAAAACTGAACTGTACTGCTGAACCTCGTCTTCTTTAGTATTAGAATCACAAGGGTATCCATGTATTATAAAAAATAATAAATAGGCCTCGTCAGTGAGTTACAGGAAAACAATTCCATCTTGAGTTCCTGTGACAGTTTATAAATTACTCAACCTTCGGTCTCATAGTTTATTACATCACAGAAACCCTGGATAAAAATTTGTTCTTGTAACTCACTGAAGTTTCTCTCTCTCTCTCTCTCTCTCTCTCTCTCTTATATATATATATATATATATATATATATATATATATATATATATATATATATATATATATATATACAGTGCCTTGCAAAAGTATTCAGACCCCTGACCAATTCTCTCATGTTACTGAATTACAAATGGTACATTGAAATTTCGTTCTGTTTGATATTTTATTTTTAAACACTGAAACTCAAAATCAATTATTGTAAGGTGACATTGGTTTTATGTTAAAAATATTTTTTAAGAAAAATAAAAAACTGAAATATCTTGCTTGCATAAGTATTCAACCCCCACACATTAATATTTGGTAGAGCCACCTTTCGCTGCAATAACAGCTTTAAGTCTTTTGGGGTAAGTATGTACCAGCTTTGCACACAGTGTCGGAGTGATTTTGGCCCATTCTTCTTGGCAGATTTGCTCCAGGTTGTTCAGGTTGGTTGGACGATGCTTGTGGACCGCAATTTTCAAATAGTGCCATAGATTCTCAATGGGATTGAGATCAGGACTTTGACTGGGCCACTGTAGGACATTCACCTTTTTGTTCTTGAGCCACTCCAATGTTGCTTTGGCCTTGTGCTTCGGATCATTGTCCTGCTGAAAGGTGAATTTCCTCCCAAGCTTCAGTTTTTTAGCGGACTGAAGCAGATTCTCTTGCAGTATTTTCCTGTATTTTGCTCCATCCATTCAATTGTAACAAGATGCCCAGTCCCTGCTGATGAGAAGCATCCCCACAGCATGATGCTGCCACCAGCATACTTCACTGTAGGGATGGTGTGTCTTGAGGCATGGACAGTTAGGTTTGTGCCGCACATAGCACTTTGAGTTTTGGCCAAAAAGCTCTATCTTGGTCTCATCTGACCACAAGACCTTTTCCCACATCGCAGCTGGGTCACTCTCATGCTTTCTGGCAAACTCCAGACGTGCTTTCAGATGGTATTTTGAGTAACGGCTTCTTTCTTGCCACCCTCCCATACAGGCCAGTGTTATGCAGAGCTCTTGATATGGTTGACTGGTGCACCATTACTCCACTCCCAGCCACTGAACTCTGTAGCTCCTTCAAAGTGATTGTTGGCTCTCTCACAAGTCTCCTTCTTGTTTGAGCTCTGAGTTTTGAGGGACGGCCTTTTCTTGGCAGTGCCTGGGTGTTATGATGCAGCTTCAACTTCCTGATTATTGATCCAACTGTGCTCACTGGGATATCCGAACACTTGGATGTTATTTTGTACCCTTTCCCTAATCTATGCATTTGTATTACTTTATCTCTAACTTCTGTAGAATGCTCTTTGGTCTTCATTTTCCTTCAGATTCACAGCCTTACCAATGATCCTTCAACAGTGGGGTTTTTATCCAGAAAATGTGACAGCAACTTTAATAGTTCACAGGTGGAGGCCAATGGTAAGGTAATTGTGTCCTTGTTAGGGCAATTTCTTTCATTGGTGCAAACTGGGAGCTTCCACAGCACAGGGGTTGAATACTTATGCAAGCAAGATATTTCAGTTTTTTTATTTTTCTTAAAGATATTTCCCAACATAAAACCAATGTCACCTTACAATAATTGATTCTGAGTTTCAGTGTTTAAAAATAAAATATCAAACAGAACGAAATTTCAATGTACCATTTGTAATTCAGGTAATATGAGAGAATTGGTCAGGGGTCTGAATACTTTTGCCCAGGCAAGCAATTTGTATATATATATATATATATATATATATATATATATATATATATATATACAATCAGAAAAAGTCTTTCTGGTGGCACTTAAAGCACTAATGATGTGAAAACTTATGAGGTCTCATCCTGTGGGGGAGGGTTCATGTTAGGATTATGAGGTTATACAGAGTCCCCTATAAAGAAAAAAACATGGCCCAAATGTCATGTATCCTAACTAAGGTATGTGATTAACAGACATCACCCAGCTAATGGCATAATTAACACACTTCAAAATGCAGGTCCATTACCTATTGCACATGTCCTGTAGCTGCACAGCAGATACTTCCATTGCTTTTATTCTATGTTGAAATACATGTTGTTAACCATTGTTTTCCATCACTTGGTTATCCTACTGTAACGCATATAGGTTATATTTGAATTGCAAAATGAAGTGTAAAATAAAATAATTACAGACTTTAAATAACATAACTGGGAATGACAGGTGCATGCAGAAAATGAGAAGCTATAGAAAATATCAGAAGAAAAAAGTCTGTGGCCTGCTAGTAGGGTAATATGTCCGGTGAATGAATCTCAACTTAATCAAATTCAAATGCCTTTTATTTAACTACTAGACCATCTTTTTCAAGTGTTCTTGTTGCAATTTTACAATCTACAAATGAAGTTATGTTTCCTCTGGCAGTTACAGCCATTTCTCTGTTTGCGAGCACTGCATGTGGTGTAATGTTATGGGCTCCCTTAGAGAGCTATATCCTGACTAAGAAAAAACACCTGTGATTTGTTTCATTTCAAATTTTTTGAATCTAAAGTAACTCATAGAGTAATATACTGATACACTTATACTCATTTATTAATAATTCCTGTACATTTTATTTTAAAAGCTCAATTACATTTTAGCAGAAATATTATCAGATTTGGAGAGATATTCACATATTACTTATAGTCAAAATTGAACTATTGTATATACATTTGTAAAAATTAAGAGAACCAAACATCTCCTTAAACTGATCCCAGCTCATATACCCTATTGGAATGAGCTTGATAGAATTTTAAATACCGGTAATGAATATATTGGGATGGATTTATTAAAATGGATGCAGTGCAAAGCTTAAGTGTATTCAAAACAGAACTAAAGGTAGGTCACACACCTTGACCTTTCTCTACATTGTCCAGTTGTGGACAATGGATACCATTTGAACAGTTCAAGCAGACTTTCCCAAAGCTAAATAATATAATGTTATAGGGTATATTCCCTTAAGTTACAATTTTTTATTTAAATCTTTAGAATTTTTTAAACAGTTTGAGAAGGTGACCTGCCAAACCTTTGAAAAAAGAAACTTAAGGGCTGATGTAAGGGTACTGATAGTGCAAAGAATTGCAGCTACAAAATCCAAATTGCATTGCGGCCATGCAATTATTTTGCACTGTGACCTATGTAAGCTTAAAGCAATGTGAATGTCTCAACACACACACATATAATGAGCTGAAATCATCATAATGAGGATTGCAATGAGGGCTGCCTGTGCAATGGGTTATTCAGCGGCCGCACTGACAGTCCAGAGGTGAGGGGAGTTAGGAGTACAGAGAGCAGCAGGCGCTCTATGAGATTCGTGGAGTACGGAAATCAAACCACACAGAAACATGTCAGAGGAAGGGCAGGAAAGTCCTCTTGGCCCACGGAAAAGAAACTTTTTTTTGTGGCCAAAATCACTCAGCATGAGATTGAGTTATTTACAAAAGCCTCAGCCAATATCAGTTATGCTGCTAAAGAGGGCATATGGTCCTCTATAGTGGAGAAAGTCAGTGCTGTCGGGGTTACCAGGAGGACAGTCAACCAAGTGATGAAAAAGTGAATTTCAGTTATTAGGTCTAGGATGACCTGCGGAGTGAGTCGATAATGCCATACCACCGCATCCTCCAGCATCCCAAACAAATTGACCCTGGGCTTCAATGTGCAGGGTCTTCTCTGTCTTTAACTTCTCCTCCGAAAGTTTTCCTGCCTGTCCTCAACAAGAGCCAAGCATCGCTGCATCAGGAAGTGTACCACAGCAACCCTCCTGAGGCCAATGACAGGTCTCTGAAGGTGTGTGGTTTAGTACAGCTCTTAATTACTCACTTATACTATGGTTTGTACCTTGTAAGAAGAGGTGCAGTTTTTGGAGGGTCAGCAATTGCCCAAGTGCAAAGCAAAATCCTTACATCTCATTATAATGTTTGCGCCCGCTTAGTATTCCAGATCCTTGCCCAATTCCATGCTTTTTTCTTCATTTGAATACATTTCAATATCATTTACATGGATTAATGACGGCAAAGTGCTAATTTGATAGCGGGTGCAGAATGCTAGGTGAAAACCATTCTTTACATATGCTGCATTTTCTGTGGACGCTAAAGTCCCACTTTACAGCAGATAAACATTGTTCGCACATGCAAAATGCAGATTTTGGCCACAATGTGGGTGTTTTGCAGCCACAAATCACTTTACACGTATCCTTACATGATGTATCTGAAGGGGATATGCTGCTGTACATAGGACAAATAGCAAACTGTATTTTACCCATAAAAACACTGTATGGTAATATTTCTTTTGTTTAAGGGCTTTTCTTACTTCATATGAAAATACCTTTTAAGTAGACATGAAAAAAAAAACAACTGCAGCTGTTGCTTTATTAACGAGTTGCTATCTTATATATATTATTCGGGGAACATATAAAAATTGAGTTATGCGTTTTGATTAAGAAAATGTGGGCCTAGTTATATACTGGCTAACAATAGAAGAGGCACTTGGCATCAAGTCAGAGAGGCTTTCATTGAGCAGTGTCAAGATATTTGATGATGAGAATGATCTTCAAGAGGGCAGTACATCTAAGTTCTTCTAATCTAATTTATTAAAATTCAACGTAGTTTAATTTGATTAAATTAAACCTAAAATAAAAAACACTACCATCTTCAAACAATTTTCTGATACAATTGTGTACTTACTTATATCCTGCAAACAGATTTACAAGTTAATAACATTGTAACTATGCATAATAACATTGTATTACCTTTGCCCGTTGTCCCTGGGCTTTAAAAAAAGATTAAAGTCACACATGTTTTTCGAAGACATATTTTTAAAACGGTTCTCTTTGAATAAAAACATCTTCCGTGTCTTTTTTTGAAGAGCCATTCCCCATTTTTTTTGTTGCATTCCTGTTTAGATATTCAAGCTGAATAAGGGGCCATTAGCTGGCCCAGAAAGCACAATAATGAACACAGTGTACACTGCACTTCACATAAACCTTCATTACACAGGCATTTCAGTCCACTCTCCTTCGAATGCTGGGGCCCTTATTAAAAAAAGCAGACTAAACTTTAACAGAATAGTCAAGTAATTTGATTACAAGCAACTTTGGGTAATGTGATACAACATACTATTATGTTCTGTGGCAGAGAAAAGTGTGTAAGCTGCGATGAATTCAAAGATTTGGGATCATAAATTACAATTATTTTCACTTGATGGTTTGAGAGAACCACTTAGCATCTATCAGTCTGTCCATATGGTGTAGAGATTAACTCAGAACATGTTTCCCCTCAAAATGTAATTTGGACCAAAAGAAACTGACACTGTTTAACAAAAACAACAGAAAAAAAGAGGGCAGATGTATTGGCAAAATAAATCAAACTGTGCCCTTCAGATCTGCATTACGTGAAACGTTTCAAAGCTCATTCATAAAGTAGGTTATTTATACAATTAGGTTACTGCTGCTTATGGGGTAGCTTTCTGCTAGTTGAATAATTCACTCACCTTGAGTGTTATAGCCAAAAGAGGCCCTGCTTTAAAAAGCAGCTGTTCTCAGTTGCTGGTAATACTTATCCTTATGTGGCACTGATTGAAGTGTAAATATGCATATTAGTAAATGGTACATAACACACACCAATCTTCTTGTCTTTGTCTGTTTGTATTTTATTCAGAGTAGTGTATGTATATGTGCAGTGATTTTTGTTCAGAGTAGTGTATGTATATGTGCAGTGATTTTTGTTCAGAGTAGTGTATGTATTTGTACAGTGATTTTATTCAGAGTAGTGTATGTATTTATACAGTGATTTTATTCAGAGTAGTGTATGTATATGTACAGTGATTTTATTCAGAGTAGTGTATGCATATGTGCAGTGATTTTATTCAGAGTAGTGTATGTATATGTACAGTGATTTTTGTTCAGAGTAGTGTATGTATTTGTACAGTGATTTTATTCAGGGTAGTGTATGTATTTGATTTGTACAGTGATTTTATTCAGAGTAGTGTATGTATGGTTTAACAATACCTTTATTTTGTGAAGTTTACAAAGATTTAATTTAGAAGTTTACAATAGGTAAACAAGTAAATATTGCAGTGTAGATCTCT